>NW_027142450.1:1751383-2201383 GCF_026170545.1 Melanerpes formicivorus | reverse complement strand
ACGGTATCTCCTTGGCTTTTGCATTTGTTTCCCATGAGTGAATAAATCATTTTTAAGCACCTGTTCCCAGGGAAGAAGTTGATTTCTTCCTACTATGTCCATGATGAACAAGGATACTCACATTCTTTCTTATTATTTGGGTGCACACAATGTGCACTTCACTTCGAAGCATGAAAGTATTATTTATCTTTTGTTGCTCTAAGGAGTGGCTACACACAATGCACTTTGTGAACATTGTTGCCTGTTTAATGTTCAAACAAACAAAAAAATATTAGTTTCTTCGTGTTACTGTGCTGAGGTGCCCACTGGGACCTGGGCTCGCTTGTGTGGGATGTGGTGTACGCACATACAGAGCACACGGTGGCTGTAGCTCTGAGCAGCCACTGGACGAGGCTCTTGGGGCCATCCTGTACTTTTACTGTGGAGACTGCTTAGGTAACTTTCCTAGGACCTTTGGGAAGCTCTTTGGTAGACCCTGGAACTGAGTCTCCCAAGTGTTATGGAGTGACCAGAGCCCATCCATGTTTTCCCATCCTTGCCCACCATGGTCAGGTAGTCACAGTATATAGATGCTTGAAGGCCACTCTGTAGGGATTCCTAGGTCACTGGACAAGAAAGATGCTAGATAAAGAGCTGTGATAACTCAGGGCAGCATCAGGGATTTCTGTGTCCTCCTAGGGAAAGGCTTTTCCACTCTGTCAGGGAGGGAACACTTGTGCTTGTAGCTGCAGAGCAGGGGGAGCAGGCATGGAGCCAGAGTGCTCCTCCCTGCCTCACATTCCAGGCTGGGCTTTGTGGCAAGGGCTGATCCTGTGTTCATCTGAACATGGCACTGTGGCAATTTTAGTGCAACTGTAACTGGTGGGTTTGTGAATGCCGTCACTGTAATTATCTGTCTGGTCAATAAAATGCAGGGTACTGAGTCCTGGTGGTTTGGGGAAATGAACAGTGACTTAATTAAAGCAACCAAATCTCTCACATCTCTCCCATTTACCGAAACACCAGCCTGCCTTCATGTTCTGCCCTTTAACAGAGCTGCCTATCATGCATCTAAACAAACAAGTGGGGAAGACAGAGGAGAGATTGTTTGTCAGGGATGTGTCTTTGCGAGGGAGGAGCAGCAATATCTGCAGGAGGGACTGAGGTGAAACCCAACATCAAAGGCAAGAGGCTGTCAGCACATTTAACTTTACAGAAACCCTTCTCCTAATAAAAAAGGAATGACCTCGTTACTACGGACACTAACAGTTCCCAGGGGAACACCAGGAGACTGCTGCCTGCGCTTCTAATATTCACTTTACAAACAAATGGGAAACCTTGAAAGGATTTCAGTGTTGTTCTTGGCAAGTTGTTACAATGTTGTGTCCTTATAAAAATAATTTAAGAATTTATGTAGTGTGAGCTTACTTTTCATCTGCTGCCTTTCATAGCTATCAGTCTTGCTCTCTCTCACTGCCTGAGTCTGTGCAGGAAGGATAAGGATGCGCAAGGAGCAAGGTGCCAGCTGAGCCAGCCTCAGCAGGAGGCACTGTTAAACTTGGCCTTGACTACTCAGAGAGGACCAGTTTCTGGAGGAGATGCTGGACCTGGATGACAGAGAGCAAGCAAGGTCCTGTCAGGAGGCTGTGCCTGTGTGAAGGATAGGGGAAACTTCGAGTTGGCTGCAGAGTTGAGGCAAGGGTGTGGAGGGAAAAGTGGGGATGGTGAAAGCTGGAAGGATCCCAGCTGCTCCAGCCTTACAGGGAGTCTGGTGTTCAGAGCTCTTCTCTTCCCAGCTTCTCCCAGCAGGAGTCACTACAAGCAATAATGCCAAGTAAGCTAGCATGGAGCAAATATGTTTCTCTTCCAAGCCCCTGTGAAAGAATCATGGAGATGGAGAAAAATGTTAAGGCAAACTGAAAGAGTACTTGCAAAGTGTGATGCTGTCCAGGCACCCAAGTATCTGCAAATGACAGCAGTGGTCTCTTTTCATGGGCTGGGCTTTCTCCCCAAGTCACCACAGCCCGAGTGACCAGAAATCTTCCCTGATGGTCCTTGGTGTTACATTTGCTATGGTGCCTGAGGGAGGTTGAAGAAATAGTTTCATTGATTCTTAGCAGGAGGAAATGCTCTGTACTGGAAATAAGCCCTTACTGCTGACGCCTCAGGCTATTCTGTAGAAGTCCACAAACTCTTGCCCACGCTTTAGTTGGTGTGCAGCCTGGGGAGTACTCCTTCCTTTCCTGGCATCTGCACACATTGATGTACAAGATCAGGCACACCCTAACACTCCCATTAAAATAGAAATGTGCATACATATATATAATTTAACTCCCATGTGTCTACCTACCTACATACACAAAAGAGTTTGCTTCTGTGAGTGTTAGTCTGCTTCTTCTCGCTTGTCTCCACTTGGTCCTGCAGGGCCATCCTTCCCTGGTGCAGATTTGCTGCCAGTTCTGACAGTCCCATGCAACACAACTTTTTGCCTTGGGGTCATCCTTTGTACAGCCATCCCTGACACTGAGCTGTGGGGAAGGCAGCTCATAATTGACTATCCATGATTCATACTTTACTTGTTTTTCTAGACATCAGTTTAGTCTCACCTCATCCCAGGCTCAGTTTGTCTGAATTCAGGATTTCTGACTATTGCTACAAGGCAAAAGGCAAACACCTGCTGCTCCTATAGGCTTTTGAACAGAAGGATGAAGTACTGAAGAGGAAAATGTAATGATGGCAAGTAGGCCGTGGGAATGATGCCATTCCTTGGTACTCCAGGTATCAAAGAGCAATTTACAAAAGACGTCTCTGAGTAATTTTGAAGGGAATCACTGACTGCTGTAAGAGGGAGAGTGCAGACTGCTTCATGCAAGTATGGGCTGTTGCTCAGGAGCTGGCCTTCACACTGCTGAGCTATGTAAGCACCACAACCAGGTCTTTCCACTTCCCCACCCTCTTCTGTGGATGTCTGGGGGTGGGTATGTAACCTCTGCAGAATCCTACCAGTTGCTCATATCACATGAGCAGAGCTAAGACTGCACAGAGGTCTAAGCCAGCTGGCATCTCTGTCTTCTACTGTCAGACAATGATAAGGCATCTTTCCCTGTACCAGCTGAATATCCCTAATAGGTATGTGGATTTAGCATTTTTTTCCTAATCTTCCTTCCCAAGTATTATAGTAATGCACAAAACCCATTCTGAAGGTGTGTCATTGTCAATTTGTCATTGAAAACCTTGACTAAATGGTCCTTTGAAAGTGCAGAGAAGATGCTCTTTAAAACACTGCAGTTAGATACAAACATCCTGGTCCACTGCTACTTCTTTGCAGCCCAAATTTTATTGGAGTAGAGTCATGTAGAGAAGACATTCTGTCTTCTTTGTAAAAAACTTAGAAATCTGTGTACCAAAAACTACAGGAAAAGCTTTATGTTAGCACAAAAGGATTGGACAGATTTCTCTTTACTTGTATGACCACAGAATATACCTGGTTGGAAGAGACCTCAAACATCATCAAATCCAACGCTCAACCTAGCACTGATAGGTCAACACTAAACCATGTACCAGGTCCACACGCCACTTGAACACCCCCAGGGATGGTGACTCCACCATTGCCCTGGGCAGACCATTCCAGTGTTTGATAACCCTTTCAGTGAAGAAGTATTTCCAAATATCCAGCCTAAACCTTCCCTGGAGCATCTTGAAACCATTTCCTCTAGTCCAGTTGCTTGTCATCAAGGAGAAGAGGGTGTAATCCTGTGTTAAACCTCAGAGCCTATAATACAGCTCACCAAAATGCTGTTTTACAAAGGTTCGAGGCAGTTTTACTAAGTCATACTTCACTAAGGTTTGGTCTTGACCTGTTTTGGCATGTTTGCTCATTCTGATTCTCTGTTATGGCAAGTTTCATCTAAACACTAAGAGGAATTTGAAGATGTTAGTAGAGGAAGGTACATTGAAGTGCAAGTGCCCCTTTGTGCACATGCCCACTTATTTATAAATAATCCCATATGCCCCAGTGGTCATTTTGAGTCTTTGGTGAGACACCCATCAAAGCTCAGCTTGTAGGCAAGTTAAAAGTAGGAGGGTGGACTTACAAAAACCATCCTTATCAACTTCACTGAATTCCCAGATAGACTTTTACATGCACATCTAACCTTGAGCAAAGATACAGCTAGGCAGTGAATTAAAAAATAGCCAAGTATGTGCCCAGAATTGCAAGTGCAAGAGGGCATACAAAGGTCCATGTGCTACAGCATGAGGAAGGATTGTAACTAGCACTTCAGAGAGTGACAGCAGGAAATCTGGGGTCACTGTCTGTCTCTCCCACAGATTTGCCCCCTTCTTTTAGTTTACCTGTTCTTTGTCCTCCAGCTAAGACAAGGAGTCTATAGTACCTCTTTAGTGGTCTAGTACCTTGAGATTATGAAGAGGAAGGATTTGGCTCTGTGTTGGTATATTCCTGAGTGAAAGGGAGTCCAGAGTAGAACTGCTTGGGTCTGCTGCTGGCCCCAAAGTAATTATATCAAATACATGAACCAACAACAAAACTTCACAATATTTGTCCATTTGGGACTGGATATATTTAATTTAACAATCTGAAATGTAAAGTTGGGCTATAGTATCAAGTCCTACTTTTTGGGGGATTTTGTTAATTTAAGTCAAATTCAAAATGCTCACCACTCATTATTTTAAAGCAAGAGAACACTCGATTTAGAAACCACTTAACTGCTCGTTCAGATTTCTTCTGGATCACTTTTGGATCTTTCTTCCTCCAACCAAAACTTTATAGCACAGTAGCACATCTGGCAGAAGTGCCTTAGCCCTGTCGGCTGCAATTTTTCAGAGAAACCTCTTTGCTGCATAATTCCTTGTGAGGCTGGAGAATAGCACAGGTTTCTGTAGCTTGTCTTCATTGGAGGGAAAGGGTCCCCTCCTGCTGCACCTGGCTGTTGACTTCAAGAGTGTGGGGCTCTGAATGGTCCAGCAGAGAGATAGGACCTGTGAGCAAGGAGATAAGAACAAGTCTTGGTGAGGTACTGTTATTCTCTAGGCAACCCTTCTTGCCTTTCTAGGTGGGACGGTGTGGCCTCTTTAACCCCATCACTGGATCACTGCTCGCAAATTAGTGTAATCATCCCACCCAAATTAAGCAAGTAGCTCCTGGCTGCACAACCCATCCTTGGGTATCCCCTCTCAGCCTGATGCCCACATCCCCCTTTTCCTCCCTCTTCCCCAAAGCCCTCTGCTTGTGGGTTCCTTTATATTTTCCAGTCCTTCCCTAATGAGCACTGCAGAATTACAGCTAATTAAGGATGTAAATGATGCTGGAGAGAGAGAGAGGGAGAGGATGGAAAGGGGCGGGGGGAGGGCAGCTACTTGCTGTGTGCAACTCTGCAGTAAAGTGTCTCCTACCTCAGCAGAAAAGTTATCACAGGAGACAATGTCAACTTAATGGAGGAGGGGAGGGCCTTTTGCATGGCTCCATCCCCGCCCACAATAGCTGCTGCCTCTCTTTTATGTCTCAGCGACGCAGATGCTGATGTCCTCCCTCCCAAATGCTGCTTTGTCAGCCAGTGCTGTCACCCAGCCCTGGTCTCCTTCTTCTGCACTCATTGCTACCCTTGCCTGTGTGCTGCCTGGGGTCCATAGGGCTCAGAAAACTCTGAAGCCTGTAGGTACTCTGGGTGGGTGACTTCTCCTGTCAGTCTCACTTGCAAAGGGATTTTGCCCCTCTGGTGTGGGCCAGGTCCACCTCCATGTCTAGGGGATTGAAGAGGACCCCAGTGCCTGGTGAGTTGGTCTAGTTTGGCCACTTCTCTTAGGCACTGGGGTGTCTGTCTCTCTGGGTTGCTGTCTGCTACTGCTGGACCTCAGCCACTACTCCCCATGGTGAGGATTATGGCTAAGCCCCTTATCTCTGTGTGGTGGCTGGTGGGCTGGGACAATGTGCCCTGTAGGGTGACATGCACTGTCAGCCGGAGCTGGCAGCTCAGGCCATGCAGCACTGAAATACACAGTGGTGGCTGTTCTGTTTTGCTTTAAGAAATGCTCCTGCTGGGGAGTGGTAGGGGGCCCTGGAGGAAAGATTTGGTCAGGTGATAGGCTACAAGCCCCCCACCCAACTTACCAGCTCCTGCCAGTGCTGGTGAGTCAGAGTGCCAGGCACTGGCCGTCTGGCAGCCCTGCATCAGGGGAAGATGGCTCTGCTGGTGCCTAGCAGCTGTTTGAACCCATTCCAGTGTCGCTGGGTCCTCCTGAGTGCGTTTCCAAGCACTCCAGGTCCCTGTTGGTGTATTTCTCTGCACATTGCTTGGATTAATGAATTGCAAAGACATGTTTGTCCCAGCACCATGGCCGGTCCGTCTGTCTGTCTGCATGCCCAGCTGAGGCAGGGCTGTGCATCCTGGGTCAAGGGGAGATGGGATCGGGCGAGGGCGGAGGTGGTGCTGGGTTTTGTTGTTGTTTGCCCAGATCGCTGTGCAATATATTTCGATTTTTTTTCTTGTCATTAAGCCAGTGCCTCAGAGATGATGATGTAGTCCCTATGTGGGCCGCAGAAAGCACTTCGAGCCGTGCTGGAGTCGTGCTGGGTGGCTCTGATAGCAGAGCTAATGGGAGCGAATGGGATGCAACGAACTGTTCTAATGACACCAGCCAGGGAAGAGACAACAGTAAGAATAAATAAATGTTAACTATTTTCCTCTTCCAGACATTTGCATCTATTGCCATTAAGTTCATTTAAATAAGAGAGAGAGCGAGAGAGAAAGGGAAACTTACTACTACTCTTAATAACGAGTGTCTAAAAATAAATTAGGATGCTGGGATGCACTTAAGGCATTTTAAAAATATGTCTAATTTTCCCCCCCTTTCCCTCTTTTTTTTCCGTTTTTAAGTGTTGGAGGGTTTTAATTTGGGCCGAGTAATTTTGGTGCAAACGCTTGGGCGCCTTTCGTTGGGAAATTGGGAGGAATGCAAACAAGATTTCACTTCATTAAACAGGGGCAAACAGTAGAGAAATTGCACTTACTTATGGAAATGACTTTTAAACATGAACAGCATTTACTTGCATTGCCTTGTGCTGAATTTTTTTTTTTTTTAAAAAAGATTATACATGTGAATAATTCACTGCGGGCCAATTAGATGATGACTTCATTTTTAACCTCTCTTCCTTGCCATCTTGCTGCCTGTCCCTTTCATTGCAATTTCCACCCTCTTCCTTCCCTTCAATAAATTAATAAAGATCAAATAATCCCTCTCCCTGTGGTGCCAAGAACTAGCTTCTTGGCAAAGGGGGTAAAGGGAGGAATCGGAGGATCACTGTCACTGCTGAACTGCCCTGGGAGGAAACAGGAATAACTCCATGGGATTTCGACAAGCAGAGATGCTCCCATGTGTTTGGGAAAAAGGAATGGGAAGGATGAAAAGAGATCAGGAGAGTGAGAAAGAAGATCTCCATGCTCTCTGCATGCAAGATCAGGAGCTGGAGAGAGGCTGAGCATGCAGGATTCACCCTCTGCGAGGCTCCATTGATGATGACAGGATCACATCAGTGTGAGTTTGCTCCACCAGGCTAAAAGCAGCACTCAAACAGGTAACTCCAGTGGCATTGCTGGGTATAGACCCTCCAAGTGATGCATTGAAACCCTTCAGCATCCCTAGCCTCATTTGCAGGCAGCAAAGATGTGGAGCCAACGCTTTCAGCATGGAAGGCTGGGCTGGGAAGTGAGAGAGAACCAGAGCAGGGCGATGTTGACCTTTGCCAGGGGTCTGTGGTAAGTGGACCTTATAGAAAGTGGGCAGAGAATTCGCCATTAGAACCTCACTTCCCCTCCCCCCCAATCAAACAGATGTTAGACATTTTTTCTGTCATGTGTACAGACTTTTCCTGGATCAATATAGGAAGCAAGCTATAAGGCTTTTTGCCAGCAGGATCTGCCAAAACTTTCAGGGTGATGTGAGGAGGGAACTCCAAAAGAGACTGGCTACCTCTGGTCCCCACACTGTTGCTTCTGCATTTCATCAAATGCCTGCCAGTTTAAAATGGGCATTGGGAGACTCAGTCTATGGAAATCCCAGTCATGCTTATATGAATATAATACCCACCCTCAAATACTTTTTTTCAAATGTTTAACTTCTGGGTCTCTTTGCAGTAATTAAATTACATAACAGAGAGCCTGGAAGCCTCTAAAAATGTAATAATGAGACATATAATTAGAACATTGTAAAAGATAAGCCTGTTTATTTTTTTTATGTGACACCTACCTGTGTTTCTAGCCTAGCTTTTGCATCCTGGCTTGCATAAGGAATGGTGTGGCCAACAGGAGTAGGGAAGTCATTGTGCCCTTGTACTCAGAACTGGTTAGGCCACACCTTGAGTACTGTGTCCAGTTCTGGGCCCCTCAATTTAAGAAGGACATTGAGACTCTTGAACGTGTCCAGAGAAGGGCAACAAGGCTGGTGAGAGGCCTTGAGCACAAGCCCTACAAGGAGAGGCTGAGGGAGCTGGGGTTGTTTAGCCTGGAGAAGGGGAGGCTCAGGGGAGACCTTATTGCTGTCTACAACTACCTGAAGGGTGGTTGTAGCCAGGAGGGGGTTGGTCTCTTCTCTCAAGCAACCAGCGCCAGAACAAGAGGACACAGTCTCAAGCTGTGCCAGGGGAAGTTTAGTCTCGAAGTGATGAGAAAGTTCTTCACAGACAGAGTTGTTAGTCATTGGAATAGGCTGCCCGGGGAGGTGGTGGAGTCACCATTCCTGGAGGTTTTCAAGAGGGGACTGGATGTGGCACTTGGTGCCATGGTTTAGTAGTCATGAGGTCTTGAGTGACAGGTAGGACTTGGTGGTCTTTGAGGTCTCTTCCAACCTTATTGATTCTATGATTCTATGATTCTATTCTACATCAAATGAAATTGCTATCCTCCTTTCATCTGCTATAAAAGGAAGAAGAAAGGTTGGTGCCTTCCTAGTGAAATTCCCTGTCCTCTGGCCTTGCCAGGACAAAGCACTGCCCTTAGCACCCCTTTTTGCTTCACTAAGGAAGAGGTATCTCCACTGATGCCGATGGAGTGACATTGCAGAAGAGTCTCTGCTGGTGAGGTCTGTGCCAGCCCTGCAGGATGAGAGTCTGTTCTATCTTCTCCTCCTCACAGGAGGAGAAACAGAGGCACAGAGTAGGCAGGACACCAGTTATCTTCCACTACACCCTCACAAGCACAAGCAGTAGTGGGAGAGCTGGGACCCTGGTCAGAAGTAGGACTGACCATACTTTCATTTCTTCTTGAGCTCTCATTTAAAATTGTGTGTTAATGAAAAAGACCATGCAATGCAATCAGAGGGTCAGCAAATAAACCTGTGCTCTGGGCATTATGTGAAGTATCAAGGGCACTACAGATTGAGTCCTTTGGGGAGTGGGCTGGCAAAGCCTTGGCATGTGTCATAAAGTCTTCCTGGGAAACCCCCCTCCACATGGCTGCTAGTTGTCTCAAGGGCCTACCTTCACCCTTGTCTCTGCTGCTGCCTTCCCCATCTTCCACCAGGAGTTACTCTCTTGCATCCTTTCAGCCTACTCCTTCCAAACTGCTTTCCAGAACGTTTCATG
Organism: Melanerpes formicivorus; assembly: GCF_026170545.1. Taxonomy (NCBI): domain Eukaryota; kingdom Metazoa; phylum Chordata; class Aves; order Piciformes; family Picidae; genus Melanerpes; species Melanerpes formicivorus. The sequence continues at coordinate 2,191,809 of NW_027142450.1, read as the reverse complement.
GTCATTTTGTCAGTGTGTCCTTTCTCACCAGATCAGATCAGATTCTCAGCCTTTCTGTGCTCTGGTGTTTTTATGGCTCTTTGCTGGTTACAGTTTTAGTGGGGAGGAGGTGGCTGCAAGTGATGACCTGTGATTTCCAGACAAGGGGAGAGCAAGGAAACTTCAAGCAGTATGGCTTCCTGCTGGGAGCAGTCCCTTTTAGAGCCCTTGTGTCAATTATGGCTTTCAGAGGCACTTCCCCACTCTGTTTGTTTACCCTGGAGAAACCCAGCATGCCCCTTCCAGGGATGAAGCCAAGCAAATTCCCTCTTCTGACAATGATGCAAAGGTCTTTCATCCTAGTCTTAAGAAAGTTGCACTGACTGTTTCTAAATCTACCTACAGAATCAGGACCTAAGTTCCCAGAGAAAGGTTGCCTGATGAAAAAGCTTTCACTTTAAGGTTCCTCTGGATACTCTGTTTTACTGGATATCCCCCAGCTGGGGCTGGAGTTGAGGAATACACAGACAGAAGTGAGCCCACTTTAGTCACTGATGCACCATGCTTTATCTCTGTAACTAGTGGTGCTGGCTGTAGTATAGCATGTGGGACATTTTCTAGTTCTGCAGGGCTGTTCCTGGCAGCTTTCCAAACAAACTCCAACATAGACCCTGGTTGGAGTTGTTCAGAGACATCCTCCTGAAAAACTCCATGGAGGTATAAGCCCAAAACCACCAGCTATGAGACAGCATGTATGTGCTGAACTCTCTCCGCAGGAGAGGTGCTTCCATCTGCTACAGACCTCTTGAATTCAGGAATAGGACCCTACGGGCTGTTTGGTACCTCCATTGACCTCAGCAGACTTAATATCAGGGAGAAGTTCAGCTTCATGCACTCATTAACCTGCTTCTCCAAAAGTACCTTCAAGGCTGAGGGCTGTATGAGGTGAGCATCTGCAGCAGTGGTGCTCCAGCTGCAGCACTTTGCAAATGGAATCCTCCTGCTAATCTGCAGCTGTTACAGGAAGCTGAGAGTGGGTCCTGTCAAACTCCATGTCCACAGGAAAAATGAAGGTTGTCTGCTGGCAAGGCAAGGCAGTTTCTGTGTCCTCTGTGCAGTCCAAGAACACTGGGCCAAGGAAGACTTTATCTGATGCCAAGATGAGCTTCACTCTTTTATAACAGTTATTAACATTCCTGTTCACACCTTCCCTCCAGGCACTACATCCCTTGGGGCTGGACTCCCTGGACATGGGTCAGAGAAGATGCTGGGCTGAGGCCTCCCAGCAGGATTTCTATCTGCAGATGCAGCTCTTGAGAAGATGCACCATCGTTTTCTATATGTGTTCTACAGAGAAATGGTGGCAGTTGTGGCCTGGTGATGACATTGGAGATCTGCTTGTTGTGCTGTCAAGTGCCATCAGGGCATGAAAGGTAATGTCAGCAGCAGCCACTGGGTGAGTTAAATTTCTGCTTGAAACCTAGCAGATGTTACTCCTGAAGTCCATTTCACCCTATCATTGTTGATATCCCTGTTATCAAGGAGTGGTTGAAACATGGCATGTCCCACAACAAACTTCAAATTATTTTCAGTTTGAGCAGGGCAGGGACAGCTTCCTCTCTCTAGAAAAACAAACCTTTTCTTCAGCTTTAAAAAGAATTTGAACTAACGACAGGTGGGGAGAAAATAATTTGGCCATACATTTTTGTTCATTCTGTCTAAAATCTAAATGCAGAGTGTGTTTTTGGAAATCACCTCCTATTAGCAAAAACCCTGCAGTCTTGTTGGGCTGTGCAAGAATGCAGAAATATTTAGAGCAAAGAGTTAAAAAAAATAAGTGTTTCTGGAAGAGTTTTGGAAAGAATTATGGCAAACGTAAATTGACTGGCAACTGAATTGACTGGCAACTGCAGAAATCCTCCTCTGCCTTTCACTTCTGAAATTGGAGCAGGGAGACTTCTGATATTAGTGACTCTGCCTTATGGAAATTATAAAGCTATGTTGGTACCATGCCCTTATAGTGTGTATCAGTTCTCATCAGAGGAGCATACAGACTTAAAAATGCCTTTTGTCTTCTCTTCTTCTCCTCCTTCCCAAAGATAGATTGGTTTCTTTATCTGCTTTGCATAAGTGTAAGGACACCAAGACACTGAGGTAGGAGCAGGCTTGTCCAAGGTTACATTGCATAAATTATCATGGCAAGAGTAACTCACCAGTTGCTGTGAGTGGTCCAGCAGAGGAAAATGTGGCCCAGCACCATATGTTCTACTACCATCACTACACTGTCTTTCAAATCCACCCTGTGATCATCAAATCCTCTTGCTGTCTCTGACAAGCAAAAGCAATGGAGAAAGAGCTTGGTCCAAATGGACTTCTGGTGCCACTGAGGTCCTTGTAAAGAGAGGATCTTGAAGTGTCTCTGGCTGTATACACCTCAGGTTTCTGGGAATATATTGCAATTTGTGGGTTTTTTCTCTAATCTTGGAGTCACTTACAAGGAGACAAGTAAGCCAAGGGAAAACCAAGGGAGAAAGAACAACTATTGTTCTGGCACCCTGGCAGGAAGAATGAGGATGTGGGGGTACCTTGGCTGGCCATGGACCGAAGAGCCTGAAACCCCCTTTCATGCATTTGTTCTGCATTTTCCACCCTGTGGGTCTTGCTCCCCTCTTCCATCACCCTCCCCCAGCTCGCCTAGTAATTCAGGAAGAAGAGGCCAAGGAGAGTAATATTGTGCTGGAGATAGGACTGGAAGGGCAGTAATTTAGAATCAGAGGCTTATAGTATTATTGCCTGAAAAGCCATTCATGGGAAATGATTCCCCCCATCCCCATTCCCCCTCCCCTCCCCATCCTGCTCTCCTTGCTCTGCAATAACAATAACAGAAAAGCCTTCAGGAGGCTTTTCTACTAAAAATGCAGGCAAAGGAGTGCTTTTTTACACTACCTCTCTTCCTTCTCTTTTCTTCACCCCCTGTATTCACATGTCCCCCCTGCCTCCAAGCCTAAGCACTGCTCCCTCCCTTCTCCCCACCACCCCCCCCAGGATAAAAAAATAAAAATAATAATAGGGGTAATAAGAGAGGAGGTAATGGAACGTTCTCCAACTGGGCACATGTCAGAAGCCATTATATGTGGTGCAGATTTGCATAATTCAAGAAGCATCAAATTAAATTTGCATAATTCCTTTGATTACACTTGTTATTAAATGTAAGTGACATTGATTTACAAAATGGCCCAATATAAGGTTAATAGCAAATGTCACCTTCCAGCAGGGTGAATAGGGTGCGTGTGTGGTGCTGGTGGTGATGGAGGAGGGGGAGAGGGGGGCCTGGGGAGGAAGGCGAGCAGACAATTGATTTCTGCTCTTCTCTCTTCCTTAAAGGACTCAGATCTCCTTTATGGGGGAGCCCTTGGATTTCTGAGGGTTGCATTTGGCTTTCCCGTGGATGCAGTGTCATTTGGAGCACCTGCTGAGTGGTGTCGGTGCCATAACTCTGTGATCTCCTGCTCTGCACCAAGGCATGGCATGGCCACCGAGCCAGCTCCTGTGGGGAGCTGGGCAGGGTGGAAGGAGCAGGGAAAGCCAGAAAGCTGCTTTCCAAGGCCCAGGCACGCTCAGTGGGCAGGAAAAGCAGCTTGGAAGGCATCTTTGTAGATTGCCTCACTGAGGCAAATTTTTTAAAATGGTGTGTGAGCTGGACCTGAGCTGAGCTGGACCTGAGCTGAGCTGGACCTGAGCTGTTGGCCACTGGCAAGGCATCTCTTATGTCTGCCAGGGAAGCACTGGGAGGGGGCGAGAGCGATGCTAGGAGTGGTGCCTGAAAAGTCAGGCTCTGTTGGCAGGGGTTAGAAGCTAAGAAAGCATCTGTGATTATGCAAGACCTATAAGGTTCTTCTAGGCCTGCAGACAGAAACAAAAGACTGAAGGACAGAGGCAGTGGTGATGAAGGCCCATCACCATTGTCCCCTTCCTCAGCCTGGTAAGGCAGGGCCTGGGATCAAACACCGTCAGGGTACCCTGTGGGTTGTGACAGCAGTTTAGCTTGGTAAGATGGACCTCAGGCCATCCTGAGCACTTGTCGTGTGAGGAGCTCCCATCTCTGAATATCTTTTTGCTTCTCTTTGTTCTGTATTTTTCTCTGGACGGGGAATGTGATTTCATTCAAAGAAACTGACTGGTAAGTTGTGTGGGCCCCTCAGGATTCTAGTGATAAAACAAAGTGATACACATTCCAGAACAGTATCTCAGCATTTTTAAAGACACATGTACTTGGTTATGGTTCTTGGGTTTGGTTCCGGAGGAGCCAGGAACCCACAATATCCCTATCCCTTTCAATTAAATTTAATGTCTTCTTCTGGGTGAAAAAGGATGCTTCTTTTGGTGGCTGAGCTCTGTAAATATTGTCTAATAGCATCCAAATAAAACTGGAACTAGATGACACTTTGACTCAACCATCAGAGGGTTTTTCAGAATGTCTCAAAAGAAAAGGTACCCAGTTTTCGGATGTCTTTTTTTCCCTCTATGTTTTTTCCTTTGAGCCACACCAGCTTCTGTTGATGCCATGATTTCACAGGATGCTCCAGCTAGTTCAGGTGTGAAGTTTCCTAAGAAAAAGTGTCCCAAGAAAGAGTATCTTTCAGCTGATGTCTATGTCTCCATAAAAGAGGAGAAGATTCACAGTGGGTGAGTGGGTGATCCCAAGCCCAGCAACACCAATGGGCTTGACCATGTGCAAGGGGGGTGGGGGGGTACATTGATAAAGCTAATATTAGTGACAGAGACTTTGGAGCACCTACTGAATCTGCTGGTATTAGAGCTTTGGCAACCACAGAAGAGTATTGTTTATATACAGCAAAAAAGGGTAACAAGAAGATATTAAAGCACATAGGCTGCACAGGAATTCCACATTTATAATGGCAGATGTTGGAGATTTTATGCACATTCTGGGATGTATACTGATGATAGGCAATATCTGCAGCAGAAAGAGTAGAGTGATTGGTTTATAATTCCAGGTAGAGGCTCTTCAGCCATTTGCAGCTGATTTTCATATTCTGCTAATCAGCCCTCTGAAGCTCTAAAATCCATACCCAAGATGAAATCAGTGCACCCATCTTTCAGATCCCAACATAATAATGTGAAGTCAGGTCTAATAATCTAGATGATCACGTAGTGAATAAAAGAAATGAAATGTGTTTTACAGGCCTTTGAGCAGTCTAGAAGGAGCTGCTATACGAACCTTCTAATGCCCTGCACATTGCCTCCCATGCATTAAAGATTGTTGCCTTGCTTTGTCCCTGGCATTCAATTCTTGCTCTATGGCAGAATTTATTATGACCCTCCTGAAACCAAATTGTCAAAGATGCTCAGCAATTTGGGGTGCCCAACTTTGATCAGCTGAAAAAAATATCTTTTTGAGGTTAAGCACATTTTTAACGGTCAATGCCTTGGGCCTGGGTCCCATTCCTCTTGTGTGAATGAGGAAAGAAGATGGTGTCTGGATTTGGTGGACAGACATGGAAGAGTGGATGGAATATGCAAGTCCATTATGCACACCCTAGATTCCCTGGGAGCACACAGGAGGTGTCTTTGTGCAATGCCAAGAGATTGCTCTTTGAATATTTGTGTCTTTTGAGCAGGTGTTGTGCTTCTCTCTGCAAAGCAGCATTCCCCTGAGGCCTGATGACAGTCCCCTTAATGCAGAAAATACAGGTTGTATTCCCAGCCCTGTCAATCCAGCGCTCTGCACTGCGTCCCTCCCACACCCGGGTGCATCTTGGCTGGTTAGCCTGCAAACTGTTTGGAGCACGGCCGATCCCTCTGTGTGCTCTGGCAGAGCATTTGACACAGTGCTTCCCAAGAGCGTGCCACTTGCCTCCCTGCTGGGGCTGGCAGGGGCTAGAAGAGCAGAGGAAATATGCCCAGGCCCCATCAGGCTATGTCAACCCTTGATGTGTTACCTTAAAACAAGCTGCTGGCAACCTGTTTTTGCACAGTACCAGCTCTGGCTAGAAGTGCAGGGTCAGTCACACTCCCTGGCCATCATGCCCCCTCCAACATGGTGATGCTGACTTAAATGTGGAGAGTGAGAGGTTTGTTTTAAACATGGACTAAGGGGATGTGATATTTGCTGCTAGTTTTGGAGGTGCAAAGAATTCCAACCCAGGTATGGTGCTCATGTGCTCAGTTGTATCCTGAGGAATTCTCATGCCAGCATAAGTCATAACTTCCCAGGTCAAAGTTGGCATAGGCAGAAGCAGTTAGTCCTGGCAGCTGCTCCTGCACTTTGCCAGTGGAAAAGGTAATTTCTTTTCCTTTCCTTTTTCTACTTTGGCAGCTGCTGGGCTGGTCCAGGGCTCCCCTTGCTGTTGGGAAGATGGGGAGCCAAGCTGGAGCCCCTGAAAGCTGGCAGTGGGCAATCAGGCAGCAGAGGGAGAGAAACTCTTATTAAGGGTACCCCTGGCTCTGGCTGACAATTGCTGACATCGTCATATTTAGCACCCGCATGCAGCGAGCCTGAGAGATGCTCACGCACTGGGTGAGCCAACTGCAAATTAATCGTCAGTTCATTACTGCTCTGTGCCTTTCATCCTGACAGCAGCGTTTCAAACGCGGATATAATTGGAAGGGTCCATGTGTCAGGAATTTGGTAAGGGCTAGGAGGGGAAGCTGAGGTCTCTTACTCTCCCTCTCCTTTCCTCTCTCTCCCTTTCTCAGGCTGAGTTCTGGGAACAAACAGCAAGCTTAGGATGGGCTGATGAAGAAAATTAATCTTTCCTGCTCTTGTATCTCGCCCCTGCCACCTACACCCCTTGACATACACTGAGGTCTTCATATCAGGAGATCTGTTTGTATCCAGGAGGTTCCCTCGAGCTATAATTACCCTCAGCTTGCAAACAAAGTGTGCAGAGTAGCAGGGTCGCCTGCGAGAAGTTGAATATGTGCATCGTTGTTATTGCTGCTGGTGGGTATTACTGTTGTTGTTATTACTGTGCTGCTGGGAGGCCCTGTCGCTGCCACTACACAGAGTAGATAGTGAATCTGTAGCCAGGGATGATTTTACAGGCAAGGACCAAGGCTGAGGAGCAGAGTTTCAGGAGTGTGTAGGACAGAAATGATTCCCAGCATCCTTGGGAATTCATTCTCTGAGAAACAGAAACAGCCCTTGGATTTTATTCATTGTGACATGTTATGGGGCTCTGTTCTGCACCTCAGTTTCCTTGCTGGTCAGGGTGATGTAAATATGCTCATCCTCATTGTGGGAACAACCACACCTGGGACACTATGGAATGGAGTTAGTGTATGCTCCTCCAGAGTTTATGGCAGGAGAATGCTGCTCTGACATGGCTTTGGGGAATGAAATCCTTTCAGGGGTGGACATCCAGAGCACTAGAGGTGTGGGGCAAGATTGGGTTTTTTGATTGTGTTTTAGCTGGTGTTAGGAAATGATATTATAATAAATTTTTAATGCAATCCCAATGTTCTGTTTGTCACACTGTTTGCCACACAAAGTGGAAGGGGTTCTTCAAACTAGTTTTGTAATAGGAAGCCATGCTTGCAGGAAACTGATAGAGCTGGCTAGGGGTGACCAGGGAAAAGAGTTTACTATGGAAACTTATTTGGAGAGAAGCAGCCTTGGAGCACTTCTGGGAAACTGTTTGCCTCCTTTTTTCAACTTCTGTTGGCTGATGTGTAGGCACCTTCCCCATGTCCCGCTCTGGTGCACCCATCCTCTCCAAGCTCCCTCTGTGTGAGGATCTGGCTCTGCCTGGAGGATGAAGCAGCTGAGGGACTACAGAGGTGACCCCGTCACAGACTGGCAGGTAAGGCTGGGGATCTGTGCTGACCAGGTGCCTGCTGGAAAGGACCTGGGAAGGGTTAAGCATTTCCAACAACCTGTTTTGTGACTTCTTGAGTTGTGTTAAATTTGCTTCTCAGTGATCTAAAGGATGAAGCTGTGGTGCTTCTCTGTGAGACAGGGAGTCATGCCATGGGGACTCCAGCCCCCCTTCACCATGTCCCCCCCTGCTCCTCCTGTGCAAAAGTTATTGTCATATTTGGTGGAGTCTCAGGTAGGCAGATGAATGGGAAATGTTCCTCTCCATTACTAGCTGCACTTGACTGGAGTCTCATTACATTACGATGGCGCTTTAGCAGGCGAATGGGCCTTGCGTCTGAGTTCCCAGCACCCCTCATACCTCCCTGATAACGTAAATTACCCTCTGCCTCATTGCCTCAAATGATCAAACATCAAATTGCTAGTAAAAGAAAAAAAAAAAAAAGAGGAAAAAGAGAGAGAAAAAGAGAGAGAGAGGAGGGAAAGGAGAAAATCTGAACAGAATCATGGGTTGAATCTAGATGGTTTGTCAGCAGCAAGAGATGAGTCAGTGGCTCTTAAACACTTGCTAAGGGTGAATCCATTGAAGGCTTTGAGTGTGGTAATTTCACTGGCATTAAACTGCACCTGTAAAACCTAAACAATGCTTTATAACTCCAAATTACACCAGTCAAGACAGCCTACTTCAGAGCACCACTTTTTTTCTTTTCATCCAGGGAGGGGAGACCTACAAATAACCTGTGTTTCCTCATCAGCAGACTTCAGGAACGCTCAGAGAGACAGAGGGGCAGAGATGGGCACACAGGACAGATTTGTTGTTTTCCAAAGCCAAAACAACAGCTCTGGGATGAACAAAACGAGAAGGAGAAAAAGAGAGGGAGAGGCACCGGGAGGGGAGGGAACAGAGCAGGTAGGCATAGGGCTGGTTGGCTCCGTGCAGAAAAATATGGATGTGGGCAGGGTAACGAGGCGCAGTGGAAAGAGGAGGCTATATGTCTTTTCTCAGTATTTAAACGTGTGCTTAATATGGCGCTCAGTGGAATGGTTAATCTGCTAATGCTGCTAGTGTTTGCTGTAGTACTCAGAGAAATGTTTACTGCAGTATTTCATGGGGATTGTGTTCTGGATGGCACAAAAGGAGGAATCACTCTAGCGTACCGGGAAAATGTTCATTGCAAAATATACTGGAATATTAAGAGGTTTATTTAGTGTTGTACTTAGTATAATATGAAAAGAGTTAAGTGTGGAGGGGTTTATTAATATTTTTGGGGTGTGGATAAATTTCAGTGCTCAGGAAGGTTATGAAGAAGCAATTCCAGCAAAGGCTGGTTTTATTCATAGATTTATAGATCCTAAGATCATAAAGGACTCTTTGATCAGCTAATCTGACCTTCTGTATAACACAGGTATATACAGTGTGGACATACCTCCTGATTCAGCAAAACACTTTAAGCACTTGCTTAAATTTAAGTATTTGAGTTGCCCCATAGAAGACGGAGAAAATAACCCTATTGAATCAATGGGACTATTCATGCCCTTAATGGGAAGTGGGTGTTTAGGCATTTGCTGAATTGGGACCACGAGAAGATAATGCAGCTAAATGAGTAATTCATAGCCACCCATTTATTCAACTGCTTTTGCCTTCTTTTCTGCTTGAGGACTGCTTTGGAGCCAATCGCCATTTCCTGCAATGTATTCATTGTTTGAAGTCATTCACTGAATAATTTCAGTGAAAACTCTTTCTTGATAGCTTGCTCATAAACAGTTCATTGTGGATATGGGAATATATGCACATACATTTTAAGAATGTGCGAGTGCACGCTCATTGTGCATGTTTGCATGAAAGCTGTGAACACACGTGCATGTACATACACAAACGCAGGGGCAGGATCCTCAGCTGCAAGAGAAGACACAGTTCCCTGACACTGGTGGGGTTATGCTGATTATGATCAGATCGCTCACAACCCTGCTTCCCAGTTTCAAGTTGCCTTCATTTTGAGTGGACCTGTGAAGTTTCTGACCCCTGCCTGCATGAAGTGAATCTTGAGGTCCAGTTTCCAATGCAAATATTTACCCAGGGAATTTTTTTAATGTGCTCTTGTGATTTTTCTCCTCCATACATTCATTACACACTACTTTGCAACATCTCCCTCACTGTAAAGTGATCTGCTGGGAGTTTTGCAGAAAGTGAAATGGAAGAAAGCACAAAATTAGTTGGAGTGGACTCAGCAAATTATCATCAGTGTTGGTGTACCTGTGCCAGGCCCTCCATTCCCTCTATTTACTCAACTGCTCATGAATCAGTTTTGATTTATTTCGAATGCATTGCTTAGGGATTTTCCAAATGAGCCAGGGCGTATCTTCTTCAAACAAGTGTGTTTGCAAACTGCTTGTGGCATGGAATCGGTCAATTAAGTGACATGGCATTTTTTTAAGCAGGAACAAAACTGAAGAACAGGTACTATGAATGAGGCTGGAGGCTTTGTTGGTGGAATTGTGTTTGTGCAGTGGCCAGCTCCAATTCTCATGCAGCCCTCACTATGCATTACGCATTACAACATGGGAATAATTTGCTTCTGGTACAGGCTGCCAGAAATACATTCTTTCTAAAAGTCACACTGCTTTTTAGGATTCACTTACATTTTCAGGAAATCAAAGGAATCGCTGTGATATTTAGGAGCAGACTATGAATGGCTACAAATTAAGAACTGAACATAGTGTTTCCTTCATTTCAGTTTATCTTCCCTTTTTGCATTCCCCTCAGCACCAGAGAGGGATGTGATGGAAACTAGATGTGAGCTGGGCAATGGCACCACTGGGGCAGTTCATCTAAGTGTGGTTCATGTGTGTGAACTAAGTGACAGTCTGAGATTTTCAACAAATGGTGTGCTGGGAGCAGGGACACTGAGGCTGCTGGTGATGCTGCAGAGCGAATCGGCTGCTCCATGTTCTTCTCTTGAGCTTCCAGCAGCCGTGGCATCTGAATTTGCTTCTGAATGTCCCTTTCATCTGTTTTCTTTCATTTGTCCAATTGAAAATAAAGAGAGGTTTGGGTTTCCCTGGTTAACCTAAGGTTAGCCTAAATGTTTTCCTTTATATATTTAGTTAAAAGAGAAGGTCACTGTGATTTTTTGTCTGAATGAGATGCATTATTTACAGATGGCCACTGTCCTTTTTAGAAAAGCAGTGATGTTTCACAAAGGGAAGACATCTCAACATGGAAAATCAATTATAAATATTCTTTATCCAAAATAGAAAATTAATTATTTTTGCTTTTCAAAATCACCTTTTCCTTTCTATTTTTCCCTTGTGGGGATGGTTGGCCAAATGCAGCAAGAGCTAGCAAACAGCTGAAAGCACAATTTGCTCTGCTGATAAACTTTATTTACTGAATTAAAAGGAAAAACTGCAAGTCCTGATTCTGCTTTCCAGGAACTTTGGTGGGTGTTGCTGTATCTGAGATATCATTAAAAGAGAGTGTATGTCCTTCTGCCAGTATCTGCATAATATTCAAAACAACAGAGACCATTTGGAGCTATTTAATAATGGGGAGATAGGTTGCAAGCGTGGGAGGCACGGTGCTTGACAGGCTATGTATGGGCCCTGGCAGAGGTTTATTTACACTGTGGCTCAGTTGTAGTCCAGCCCACCTCTGTCAACATAGCTCATTTTAGTGGAGAGTTTACCACTTCTACATGCAAAGAGTCACTTAGGTGCTAGTTTTCTTTGCCAATATAGACTGTCCATGAGCTATCTTAATCCCCTTTCTGTCCTAGTAGGCTGAATAAAATAAATCAAAACAACAACAACAAAAAAGCCCAAACCAAACCCACAGAACTGTCTAACACTGTTGCAGAGGAAAGAAATGCCCTTTCCCCTTCCTGTTTTCAGATGGAATTGTTTTACTCAAGTTTTCCCCTGAAAAAAATAGAAACTGCTTGTAGAGAATTTGCAAAGAGAATAAACTCAGTGACTTCTTTCGGTGTTTTGCACAGAGAAAGAAAACAATTTTCAGGACCTGTTCTGGGCTGAACTTTGAGCAGGTATGAGGATAAGTGGGACTACTTTATGCTTATCCTATCCATTGACTTCCCAACACTATTTTGGATGAAATGCAAAATCAGATCTTGCAAGATGTGATCATTGAGGGTACTGTGGCATATTTTGAAACAGTAGGGCTGTTAGCCCCAGCATCTTGGCCAAATTCCAGGCTGGATAATTACATTCTGCTGGCCTATATTCCAGCCTGTAGTTCAAATAGAAAAAAAAAAGGTATTATCATTTCTGCTCTGAGAAGTCCTGCTGTGTGATGACTGATGCTTTTGCACCCCAGAAGTGGCTGTATTTCAGGAAACCTTGCCTCCATGTTCCTACTTGTCTTGCCCATTGGATAAAAAACACTGTGAAAATGCCCAGGACTGCTCTTTTGTGGGAATAAAGCAGCAGAGCTGACCAGGATGGAGCTGTAGTGCTTTATGCCTGCCCCTTCTTTACTACACATCCTTCACTCTATCAAGCCAAGAGTCCTCCATAAGTTGTGGGCCCCCTGCAATCCACAGACCGGGGTATTCATCTTTCTGGCAACCACAGGCTGGGGGTACTGGGAGCATGCACAGCAAGAGGAAAGGGCAGGCTGGCATCAGATGGGAAGAGGGAGGACTCACTGGCAGGCTTGACCCGTGCCTGTAATTTGTAAAGAGCATTTTTACACCAGATCAATGCTTTCCTCAGCATTTTAATGCACCCCATTGGTGTCCTTAAACTCTAATGATGCAGTCTGTGAGAAGCTGCCATTTATTACCCACAGATGGGGTGATAATTATTGACAAGATTGTAACTAATAATTAAAGCCATTTGCTCCTTTAAACAAGTTGGTGTGAATTATTTGCAGGGAGTTCTTTAGCAGGCCCATAGTCACTCCTGCCACGTAGTGACGCTACCCAGGAGCAGGCCCACTGCCAGGGATGAAGGAAGGCTGTTTATGGAGGCTGGGCCATTCAAAATCATGGTAGGAGCCTTTCCTCGCCGGTTCAGTGCAGGGCCTGTGTTTCTGGCTGTGTTAGTAAGAGGTGTGTGAACACTACCATGGTCCCACCCAGTCCCAAAGGCTACATCTTCTGAGCCACAGCTTCTTCCAAAGCTGCAACAAACTCTGGGTCTGCACAAGGGACTTGGGTCAAACAAGGAAACATGAATGGAAAAATCCATGAGAACTTTTCTGATGGTTTGTCCTTCTCTTCCTTAGTATCTTGAGCCTGCTGCTTCTGCAAGTGGAAGATCAATAGTCACATATTCCCTGTTGCTAGGTTTATTATTCCTCAGGTCAAGATCTCATTCCCACCACAAAGCAATGATGATGGGAGGGAAAGAGGAAGGATAATTTCTCCATGCTTTTGTTTCTTTGGAGAGCAAATAGATCATTAAAAGGCTGTTTAACCCTGTGTAGTATGGTGCAGTGCTTTCATGGTGCGGAGGACTGGAACACCAGCTGCTGCCTAGCATTCATGGTGGGGTGGTAGATAGATGCAAAGGAGCGAGCCTTTAACACAGGGGACTAGGATGGGAGCTTGCAGGGGGACAAATATTGCTTTGCTTAATATTGCTGTGGGGCACTGGGCAAAGGAGAATGTGAGTGGTCTTGTGTGAAGCTGGGCATGGTGGAGGTGAGGAGCAGCACAGCTGGTTCTGGCTGGCATGGAGGCTGATGGGGATGAAGCAGGGTGAGCAGAGAGTAGCTTTCGCAGCACTACGCTGTTCGGAAGGCAGCCTGGGGGAGATGCCTTCCCTTGGTGTACGTTTAGAGGGAGGGTGTAAATCTAATCTCAGTGCTAGGGTCCATTAGCATTAGAGGGGAGTACTGTATATGCATTCATTCCCTGCTCTCACCCCTGGATGACAGAGTACCCCCCTCTGTTGTCTGCTTTAGTGCAGGAAAAAGGCTGCCCATTAATTCTCCAGCAGCAGTGGATAATGCCATCGTAAGTCTTAGGTGCCTATGAATTTTGTGAGCATTTTACAGTAATAAATACCCCACACTTGTGCATATTATTAGTTGTGTATCCCTCAGCTGTTTCATCTACACTATGATCTATCTGTCCTTTTACAGAGGTGGGCCCGGTTCCTCCCTTTGCACTGATGTGGCTTGGCCCAGTGACAGGAACTCAGGATCTAGCAAACAGATTTGTGCTAAGGGAAGGACTCAGGGGTTTATTGTACTTGAAGTGAAATGCTGGGCTGACAAGCTCAATGGAAAGAAACCAAATTATCCCACGTAAGTCTCAATATATCTGTACTGACAGTGCCATCTCACCTGTGCCATTCCTGTGTTGTGCCATACCAGGTTGGACAGGCTGTGAAAAGACAGTAAAAACACAGTATCCACAAAAGTCTGTCTGCTTATTTGACCTTGTCCTCAGTATCTTTCACCTTCCCCCTTTTTGGTGAAAAAGGCTATGGGAATTACTAATAGCCTTACATCTACATGTTGTAGGATTTTGTCCCCCCTTTGTAAAAACTCCACTAAAGCCTCATGCTTGCAGAACCTGCTGTGCAAAGGTAAGCAGTCAGCTCTCTGTCTTAAACCTGGATTCAGCCTGGATTCAGCAGGCACAGAAGTCAGTCTTTAGGGCTCCAAATACTGGGTCAGAAAGGCTGCGGCCACATAATGCAAATGCTGATCTGATGTGAAGCAGATCTGCTAATGCAGATCCTTTCAGGGACTACTGACAGGCTAACTTCTCCTGGCAGACTCAGTGTGCATTTGGTCTTATTTGTCTCTGACTTTATGCCTTAAAATATTGCCTGTCATGCCCCTGTAGCTTGCAGAAACCTGGAATAAAATTGAAGCTGGCACAAAAGCTGTGCAGTGTGTGCTCTGGCTAACTTGGTAAGATGTGATGCTGTAAGAGTGCCTGATCCAGGTCAGGTCTGCGCAGCTGGCTGATCCCAAACTGCACATCTGGCAGCAGCATCAGTGGGAGTATGCCGAGGCTGGCCTTGGCCCTGCCAGGTGATGGCACGCTGTTAACTATAACCATCCCACTGAACTCAGAGGGACTCCTTACATGCTTAAAGTTAATCACAAGCATGAATCTCTGCAGGATCAAGGCTGCAGAGAAAGCCAGGAGAAGAAACAGAAGAAGCATATGTCAAACAGGGCTGTGGTAGAGAGCTCACTGAGACTTAAACATAACATTTGAGAAAATGAGTCCATTTGTTTCAGGGGCATCCTGAACGTTGTCATGTGGTAATTCCATAATGGATCCATTTAACCAGTCCTACTGCTGAAGTACCCGTAACAAATATTTCCTTTAATAGCTCTTTAAGAGGGAGTGCAGGCAGAGAAATTTTAAAGCCCAGATGTATTATTGCTGAGTTCCAGTTTTGAGGGCTTTCAAAGTACCAAGGTAATTTTTCATCAAATTTGGCTCAATATTTAACAAATTGAAGTGAGGTCAGGAAGCAACCTGAGGTCAACATTTTTAACCCGAGTTGTTTGTTAAATTGTCCCAGCTCCGCCGTAACCACCAGAACAAGTGCATGTTGTATTCAAAGGTAATTCAAACAATCCTTGGAAACTTTATAATAAAATCACTAATCTGGAGAGCAAGGCTGGAACAATGGAAACAAGGAAGCAACTTTTCTGTGGGAGATGGGAAAAGCTTGCTGATCTGGGATCCGGAATCAGAAGAAAAGTCAGATTTCAACTTCAGCTGTAGTGATTAACTACCTTAACTCTGGTAATTGTTAATGAGCATACAGCATGAACCAAACCAGGCTGACATTTGTACACCAGCAAGATGGTCAGGTTACATTCAACCCAAAGTAGCTCAGAAAAGATGGATAGAGATGGATGTAAACCACATAGTGTGGAAGCAGCACTTTTCCAAGTGTTTCTCAGCCTTGTGGTAACCTGCATGGTGGCTTCTGGATAGTAAAAAGACCCAACAGGACTGCAACCCTTTGGATAATAAGTGCTAAGGAGAGGTCTTCAGATGCAGCTGGACATCCACTTTCATAGAAAACATCTTTTTACGGTATCCCTCTTGTAAGAGACACCTCTGCTTCCCACTCTCCAGGATCTGGAAATGAATGCAGCCCTTCAGGTCACTTCAACAATTGCTCTTCGTGGTTTAGCAGGTAGATGTTAATCGAGATGTCCATGTCACACAGCCCTTTGTAGATCACCAGCAAGGGCTCTCTAGGCCATCGGTAGCCCATGGCCCTGTTTCAGAATCAACGTGCTATAATAATGTATCCCTAACCATGCTTTATACCAATAAGTAGGCTATAACCCTGTCAAGGTGTGCTGGTGACTCTATAAACCATGAGACCTGAATGGTCAATGGTCGAGTGGTTTAAAGCTGTCACCAGAATACTGAGATAGCCTTATAAGCCTTGTGCTGCATGGCTGGGGATACATTATTCACTATAATATATGGTAAGAAATACCTGCACAGGGTCTGAAATGAACTGCTTTAGCCACTAGCCAGCATGGCTAGTGATCAGGGAAATCCGTCAGCATTTTCATCTGCAGTGGGAGGCAGAAAGAGACAGACACCAGGGGAGGGGAACTTGTCTTCTCTGCTTGAAGAAATTAAGTTTTGTGTAGGAGATGGAGGGCAAGCAGAACTGAGCATGGCTGGGCCTCTCACCTGAAATAGAGGATCACCCAGAACCAGTGACCTTCAGAGCTGCACAGCTTCTTGTATTTTCCCCAGTCCATTCTTCTGTTTTGTGGATGACCCAGGAAGGACTTCAGCTGTCAGTTCAGAGCTGCATAGGGAAAGCATAGGGGAACAAGGTGTAAGGCTCAGCCTGGAGGCAGGGGTGTGTGGGCAACAGCCAGGGATGTCATGCAAAGGACCATGGTCTAGTCATTTGGCAGGTGCCTCTCCTTTCTGACCTACTTCAATAGTGTCATGAACATTACAGGGGAAGGTCTAAAACTGCCTAAAGTCAATTGCATGCCAGCAGAAGAGTGAGAAACAGGTTCTTAGGAGCACTGTACAATGATGAGTAGAGAGAGGTTGGTTGCCTCATCCATGCCAGGTATGTCTTGGGTAGCACCAAGAGGCAGAGGGATGGAGATATCTTTACCTACATACATGCAGGCAGACTGTCTCATGGCCTGGCTCTGAGACGGTATCCAGCAATTCTGCATCTTTCCAGCTGTGACCAGGTTTGGAGCACATGTGTGTGGCTGCAGGGGTGAGGGAGGAGAAAGCAGGGTCAGTCTAGGTGAAACAGAGTGAAGGGATACTCTGAATCAAAAGGCTCGCACATGGAGGGGACAACGAGGGCTTTGAAGAGGCTCTGGAGGGGTTTATGGCTAAGCCTCTGTCACCAACAATCTTGGCAAATAAAAGATTTCCCCATGCTGACAGCCTATGCTGCTCCAGTCACAGGAGACAAAGTCCCTGAAAGCATGCTCATGTGAGTACCCTTTGGGGGAGGGGGGGAGGGGAGAAATGAGGAGGACTGGGGGGATTTCATTAGGAGGTGGGAGGGGAGGGAGGGAAAACCTCTTCCTGAACAATAGACAAAGCTAAAATTGCCTGAAGGGCTTGGATGGCTTGTTTTATTTATTGTATATGCATATAAACAGACATCTATACGTGTATGGATATATATATATGTATGTATATGTATTTCCCTCCATCTCAGCCTTTATTGGTCTTTAGCAGGAAAGGACCCAGGGGCATCCATTCGCACTGCAGTGCCCGGGAGACAATAGTGCCGCTGAGGAGTACGTGGGGAAGGGCCCTGTGCTGCCTGGGATCAGTAGCTGGGAGACAGAGGCTGGGACGGAGGAATCCGGGGGCACTGAGCACGGGGCTGGCAGCCCCCTCGGCTCACTTGTTATGTTAAGAGCCCGTTGGTGGAGCAGAAGCCGTGGGGCGCAGGGAGAACTGTGGGACGGGCTCTGAATGCGGCCGCCTCAGCATTCTTCTGTTCTCCATATGGGTACATTGTCTGGCCCCCTCCCTCCGCGCTGCCTCTCCCCTCCCTACTGTGCTCACATCAAGTGTTGTTTTCCCTTTTTATTAAAACCCTTGGAGCAACCAGCAGGGTGACAGGCACCAGGAATTTGTGAAGGATGGAGGAGGAGGAGAAACAAGTTTGTGTTTGTCAAGCAGAAGACACCTACCTCTGTCCCTTGCCCCAACCTCCCTCCTGGCTCCCCATCTGGGCTGGGCTGTACCTGGGCACAATCAGATTTGGCAGTTGCAGTTTGGGCACACAATGCAGTGGGGTGGTGTAGTGCTAGGGAGGGCAGTTTCCCAGAGAAGCCTGTCCCATTGTGGTCACCCCATCCCAAAACCTCATCCCTCCCTCCGTCACATCTCCATCCCTGGGGAGTGAGGTGCTGTTTCCTGGTGGTACCCACCACAGACCAAAACCCTTGGGCAAATAAAGGTTTCCCTTGTAACAGCCTCATCATCATAACATTCGCCCCAGCATGCTGGTATGGGTAGGTTACAGAATCACAGAATTAACCAGGTAGGAAAAGACCTTCAAGATCATCAAGTCCAACCTATCACCCAACACCATCTAATCAACTAAACCATGGCACTAAGTGCCTCATCCAGTCTTATCTTAAACACTTCCAGGGACAGTGACTCCACCACCTCCCTGGGCAGCCCATTCCAATGGCCAATCACTCTTCCTAACATCCAATATGAATCTACCCATTTCTATTTTTTATTTTTCTTTCTCATTCCCCCTAGTCCTATCATTACCTGACACCCTAAAGTCCCTCACTGGCCCCATTTCCCACCTTTTTCCCCTCAAACCCCAGAGCACCTGGGATCTGTTGCAGTCTCCTCCCACCCCAGGTGTGGACACTTGGCCCTCCCCGCCCACTCCCCTTTTTAATCCCCACCAGGAGAGGCAGAGGCCCCAAGCTGAGCCCATCTGGGCTGGAGGATCTTCCTCTCATCACTGGTGAGTTCCCCTGTGGTGCACATTGGGTGATGGTGGTGGTGACAACAAAGGCCGGGGGGCCTGGTGGCCCCCCGGTTGTTAGGACCAGGATTGATGATTACTCCAATATCATCCACAGGTGCTGGCTGGGCTTTCTTACAGGGCTGAGCTCCTGTGTGGTATCTTGGCTGGTGAGGGTCTTGCCCCTGGCTCTGGGATGGGTGCAACTATGGTGGTGATGGACCAGGAGCTGTTTAGTCATACGATATTATGCTAATTACACTATTTTTACCTGGAGGCCCCTTGAGTCTGCTCTCATCAATAAATCTCTGCTTTTGTGCCTCATTTACAGACCATTTCTTCCCCCTCACTGCTTCTTTTCAGAAATAAGGAAGGAAAGGAGGAAAAAAAGCAATAAGCATATCTGGAAAATGCATTCACTTATCAATCAGCTCTGAACAGGAAGCCTTCAGGAAGAGGGGCAGGTTGGAAAGTGAGAATCACTTCTTATGAATCACAAGACAAATTTCATATAGAACAGACAGGAGAAGACTGCATCTTCTCCATTGTGGTTATGTTTCATGGTGGTAAATGCTGAGTAAAAATAAAGTTCAAGCTGGCTTGGAAATCCAGTCACACTTCTCTACAGAAAGAATCACTGAGAAAGGAACATTGTGACAAGTGAATACCCATCCTTCAAAGAGAAATACGGAATTAACCAGGTTGGAAAAGACCTTTGAAATCATTGAGTCCAACCTATCCCCCAACACCATCTAATCAACTAAACCATGGCACCAAGAGCCTCATCCAGTCTCTTCTTAAACACTTCCAGTGATGGTGACTCCGGCACCTCCCTGGGCAGCACATTCCAATGGCAAATCTCTCTTGCTGTGAAAAATGTCTTCCTACCACGCAGCCCAAACCTCCCCTGGTTGATGGGCTCTCAGCCCAGGGAGGGTCTCTCTGCCTCCCATTCTGCTCTTGGTAGGCCCCATCGTTTCTAGGTTCTCAACTTGTTTCAGGTGTCAGTTCCTTTTAAAACCTGCACAGGAAAAGATCTCATCCCTTTTGAGCCCATGCCTTTCTGTGCTACCTGACTGCCTTTTGTTTTTTTTTAAGCACAGCTTGTTTTAAAGAGCTACCATGCTCCAGAAAATGCTACCTGTGTTAGCACCCATCCAAAAGTAGTACAAAACACATTAGAAAGCCTCTTCTCTAGTGGCTTGGGTGTTTGGTTTGGTTTTTTTTTACTATTTGATGTCAATGAAGATAAAACTAATGGTGTCAAGCAATGTAAGGAAGGGGAAGATTAAACAAAATCTATCCCCAGCAAAAACAAAACAATCAATATAACATTATCCTGCTGCATTGGCTTTCAACTGGCTTTGATTTGTGGATCCCTAGAAAATCCCTCAGCACCCTCCCAGAAAACTCCCAAGCCTCAGCCACTGGGAAGAAGTGGTGAAATGGCTTTCCCCACCCTCCTTACAATCAGTCTGTCTTCTCCCAGGAATTTGCAGGTGATGGTATTGGAAAATACCATCCCCCAGGGTATCAGTTCAAATGTAACTAAGACTAATTAAACAGGGAACTTACTATGGTTATTATAACATTCTCAGATATGTCTTACCTGGTGAATCCATATTGTCACCTTTAGGAAACTCAAACAGCAGCTTCCTTGCTCTGTCCCATCTTGCAAACCTATCTGCTGCAGCAAAGAAATGCAGATTTCCTGTTGTCACCAGCTAGAAATGCAACAGATTAGGGATAGCTGAAAATGTCTGGACATGTTTTGCACTTGCAGAGAAAAAGGATTTTTCTTTCAAAGGTACTTTCTCCCTCTGCTATAAAAAAACCATCTTCCTACTCAAACCAAAACCACACTTTTTAATATTAAAAGATTGTCATATTTTAATATTTTCCCTTCCCCCTCCTATTTTTGTTTCTACTTTGTGTTTTATCTCTCAGTTTGCATCTCTGATCTCATGTAAACATTTCTCTTGGGGAGGGGGAGCACCACCTATTTCATACCATCCCAGTACAAGAAAAAAACAGGAAACTAGGATTGAAGAAGGAATAAAGTAGAATAAAATGTTTTATATCTGTAGTCCACATGCTGACACTGTAACATGAGACAATGAAAAATTTTGGGAACTCTGAGCAAAACTTCCTCAGAATTTGCTTTCCATGGAAAAAAATGGGAATAGAGCAACAATTATGCCTGAAACTAGGGCAGAGAACATTCAGAAATATTGCCAAAATGTCAAAACAGAGATGCTGTGTTTTTTCCAAGCTGTTCTACAGATCTGTAAAGATGCTGCTTCACGAAATAATGAGTGATTCATTCACCAACCCATCAGCTTGGGAAATATATGCAACACAAATTCATTTGTTTCCAGCTAATTGCACTTTCATTTCCTCCTTCTGTCACTGCAAGGCTGTGCAGGCCAGGGTTCGGAGTGGTGCTTCCCAGGCTGATCAACACACACTGTCCCTTGTACCCAAACCCCATCACGGTGATACCTAGCCTGGGTAGGAGGCCCAGCTGCTTCCTCTGCTTGTGATGTTCTGGGGGGGAATAAATAAAATTTGGCACCCACAGGTTTGGAGTGGATGTTATGTTTTACTCCTGGCTTCTGTCACTGGCATGCTGTACAGTTGTAGTCCAGCAAATGAACTTCTCTTACATCTTAGTTACCCTTTCTGTAAAATGAAGGTAATGATATTTATCCAGCTGGGATGCTGCAAGGAGTAATTAATGTGTACAAATCACTTTGAATTCCTCTAACGAAGTGCAAATTGTATTAGTCCCCACAGAAACTGGTAATAGGTTTGTGTCTTCCTTCACCGAAGGTCTGACCTTAATCCCCTGGGGTAATCTTGAGGAAAAACTCTTCCTGCTATTTGTATTACAGCAGCACGTAAGGACTCCTCCAAGGCCAGAATCCCTATTGTGCTCAGGGCTGTATGTGGTAACATAGACCCCATGCTCTAGAGACCTTATATTTAAACTGAGGAAATCAGGGAGAAAGGAAGCATTAGTTCTGTTTCAAAGGTAAACAACTGAGGCACGGGGAAGAAAAACATCTTGCTGGTAGTAAGTCTATGTAAGTAAGTGTAAGTCTTTTCAGAAGACTGTGACCTTAGATTGACTCACCAGCTCAGGCTGAATTCTCACCTTTCACGGCTGGACATCAATCTTTCTCATTTTGATGACTGGCAGACCAACCAGATGGCAACGGATGGAGCTTACTTCTTATGGGTTACCTGGAGAGAGCAGTATTAGGGCAAGTCAAGGTTTGCAGAGGCAGAATGCAGTGGTTTTAGGTAGGGTGAGTGACCTGGTCCTTTTCTTAATTTTATTCACTTTTGGAGACCTGTACACATTCTGTGTTTGATTTCTTAATACTTCAAGGCATCTTTCTGCTATGGGAAGAGAGAAAGCAAGAAAATCCACTAAGGAGTAGTTAAGGTTGGTTTGTAAATTTTTGTGCATAAATATATGGGGAAATGTGGATGTATCTCCAACAGCTCATCTAGCATTTGTCATGTTCTTTTTTTCAGACTGATGTAACTGTTAATTTCTTGGTACTGCATCCATGCCTTGAATACAGCACTATTTTATATACTTTGTGATTTTTCACTTTTGGACTGATGGTATAGAACTTGATTTCATTTTCCCCCCTGACATTAGATATCAGTTTAAATTGTGCCTTTCCTGAAGGAAAAACAGAGCAGAGGAAAAGCAAGTTGTGAAATTCCCTGCCAGTGCCAATGATGGGCTTATGATCCTATTCACATTCTGTGTTTAGCTATAAAATACTCCTCTGTGCAAAGCTGTGTGTTTCGCAGGCACTGCTGATACTTCATAAAGGAAAGCAGAGTCAATGATTAGCCTCCTGGCCTGCTGGTCCTCAGGTGCATCACTACTATCTGCCTTCTAATGCCAGCACTCAAATGGGCCAATAGACTTTCTGGGTGAAGATACCACTGTTTTCATTTCCCCTGCTCTCCTGAAGGACTTCAGGCACTCGTATGGAGGTTGGACCAGCAAGGGGAGGCCCTAGTCCCCAGTGGCTTCTCACACTGGCTTCAGCGCTAAGGAGGTATGACACGCGTCCTCTCACTGCCAAAGTGATGACATGAAGGATATAAGTTGACACGATCAGATGTCAACGTGATCAGATTGGGAGAGAAAGAAAGGGCTAAAGTTGGGTGGTGTAAATCATTCCCACTCCATGGATTTGTCAGGACTGTTTTGATGTGGACCAGAAGAAGCTCTAACACCATTAAGCCATGGGCTCCTTTAGCAGTCAAGGAATCATGTATTGGAAAGGAGCCACCAGGAGAGAGAGAGAGAGAGGTAGAGAAGGTGCCTTTCCTTGGGAGACTTCCCAAGCAGTCAGCAGAAGCTGAGTAGGGACTTCCCTTCCTCCCCTTCCTTTGCCTTCCTGGTAACTGCCCATGCTGCACACCCCTCAGAGCCGGGGTCCTTCCTCCACCAGCTGACGCTTGGCCGGTGAACTGGGAGCTGTTTACAGGCAGTATCCAGAGATGCCTTTTTAAACATATCATGTGCAAGGATGGGAGGATGAGGGAGGGGGGTGGGGAACGAGGAGAGGTACAGACACAGCACTCCTTGGCAGTGATTTATAGACTGGGTCAGGCACAAATTGACTCGTATGCAAGAAATGTAAATGGAATCGAGACTTTTGATGGAGAAGCTCATTTTCAGACTTAAACGCTTTAGATTAAACACACTCACACACAAATGCTGTCGGGGAGGGTGTTTTATATAATTTACATTACAAATCAATTCATTATCCACAGAGGCAGGTTGCACTGATTTTCAAGGATCGGAGATTTGATGAAGAGGATTCATTTCAAGAAATAAACCTTTTAAATTAACCGCAAGATGAGGGAAATTTCTTTATTTAAAAAATGCACCAGCCCCTTCTTTGTTTCTTTTATTATTATTAATATTATTTTCCATCCAGCTCTGGGTCATTAAGGAGGGTCCAGAAGTCACAGATTGCCTTTCTGAGGGAGGAGAGCTGAGAACTTCGAATGTCACGCATTTTATCTGGCTCCAAACCCTTCATTTATTGCAACACAATTTGTTACCTGTGGTTGACTCTGCACACCATTGTGCACTGTGCACCGGGACTGATTGAGCAGGGAATGTCCTCTCCACCTTGAACTTGAGAGGGGGAAAAAGTCTCTTGAGAGAGGAGGTGGAAGAATCACGAAAGACAGACTTCCAGCAGCCTCAGAAGGGAAATGCCCATTGAGCTGTTGGTGAAGTCCCCTCAAGCTTTGGCAGGGTGTGGAGTTTAGGAAACCCTTGTTATAAGAGAGACAGATGGCTTTGTGAGGGCATTTTAAGACACAGGTGTAAAGAAATGGAACAAAAGGAAGCCCCAGAACCACCAGGGGTCCTGTCATCCATTCCTGCCCTAGAGGTGTGCAGATCACTGTGGACAATAGCTAGGACTAGAGTCAAGGCAGGAATAGTGAAGGTCATTGAAAGATGAGTGCCATATTATGCTCATCTTCCTTGGCAAGGCTGGTAAGTATCATCTTCGAGGAAGACTCTTTCTTGCTTCCCAAACCATTAGGGTATATTGTTTCCCTCCAGTCATTCCTGGCC
The DNA here is from genome assembly GCF_026170545.1 of Melanerpes formicivorus. Classification (NCBI taxonomy): domain Eukaryota; kingdom Metazoa; phylum Chordata; class Aves; order Piciformes; family Picidae; genus Melanerpes; species Melanerpes formicivorus. Next base: position 2,167,417 of record NW_027142450.1, on the reverse strand, counting down.
ATGGCTGTCTCATGGCTCCCAACAACAGCTCCTGCAATCTGGCTGCAAACATAGCCTTCCAGTTCCCCGGCATCCTGCCTGGCTGCAGCACAGAGAGATGAAAAACAAAAGTGTTGGAGAAGTGTCTTTGGTATTCCATGAGAAAACTGTTTTTTAAAACAGATGGTTTTGTATCAGAATGCAAATGACTGGGCCTCTTCCCTCTTTGAACAAAAGGCAATCTTCTAGAAAGAAAACTGTTCCTCTAACCATCGGTGCCCTCCTCAGTTGTGTGCATGAATCTTGGCCAGAAGCTCGTCACAGGTAATGATTGTGAATGGACAACTTTTAGATCCTGGAGCCATCTGCATCCCTCAGGACCCCAGCCAGACTGCTTGATCCAAATGGCAATGTGAGGCCTTCTTGAAGCCATCCTCCTTGCAGGAGGATCCTGGCCGCTGGTGAGAATGCATGGTGGTGCACCATTGTCCTGGGATTCAAAAGACAGCACTTGCCCCACCTGAGAGCCTCAGCACAGAGCAGGCAAAATTTATCTGAGCTGGAGGGGAGCCAAGACACCAGGGTTAACAATCCTGATCTTGGGGTGGCAGTGGGGGGGAAGCCATGGGATCTTTAATGACCACAAATGGCTAAGACCTTTGGTTTATATCTCTTCTGAAAAGCAATCACACATATTTTAGCAGGGAAGATTTTATTCTCATGCTGGTGGGGTAGCCAGCACAGTGTCTTCTCCCAGGCACATCCAGACTTGGTCAGTCCAAGCACACAGAAGAACAATGTGAAACACATTTGACCTTCACAACTTTCCTTTACAGACCAGCAAGCTAAAACCCTGAAGGAATTTTCCTGAGTGAGTTTGTCCAAAGCAACGTTCACCACCTCATTCAATATTTGCCTGCAAAAAAAAAATGCCAATTATTGAGAGACAGTCCTGGCTGGGCATCAATAGGCAGCCAGGTGTGAGAAGTTGAAGAGAAATACATCTCATTAATGTGGAATTGTTTTTAGGTTAATAATCTTGCGTTAATTTTCCTTTAAAATATTGTCTTTGACCGTTAAACGCTCGCACTGTTATAAAAAGAACGTAATAAATGATCTCGAAGCAAATTCTCCTGCCAAATGTCATAATTTATTTGCATAATTAGCTCTTAATTTTAATTCAATATGCAAATCCACGCTTCCTTTAAATTGCAGCAGCCTGTTTCCCGGCCCTGGCTGCCATGAATTTATTGTGAGGCGGCTGTTTGAAAAGGCAGCTTCACTGCCTTCTGGGGATGGCTGCCTGGGGGAGGGGGTGCCCACCGCCAACCCCAGTCACTTTTTGTTTGGGTTTTGTTTTGGTTCGCTTCTTATTAAGTTGGACCCCAGCCTGCTTCAATCCCTCAGCGTCCCCTTCTTTCCCCCACTAAGTCCTGTTTCCCTTTGTCTTCCTTCTGCATTCTCTCTCTCTTTTCTTTTCCTCTTTGGAAAAAGACAATGTTGATCCTCCATGTTCCTGGCCCCTTGCCCCCCCCTCCCCCCCCCCCCCAAAGTCTTTGGCTCAAGACAAACTGGCAACTGCTCTGTTCTCCTCCCCGCTTCAGCTCCCTTTACCCAGCTCTTCCTTGCTGTGCAACAACCCCTTGCTCAAGATCTTTTCACAGTTCCCTCCTCCTTGTCCTGGAGGAAGGTATGGGAGAAGGTTTGGCCAGAGCCTCTGCAGATCACCAGAATCCCATCTCACCTCTCTATCTGTGCCCCCATGACACACTGGGCTGTGTTCCATGCTGAGCCACCCCAAAACACTTGGCTGTGTGCAGTGTGCAGGAGAACTCCAGGGGAGCAAATGCAGTTGTTCCTCTACATGGTAACTCTTGAGCTGTGGAGCCAGAGGAGTGCTCCCCTCCCTTGCTCCATCCCCATCACTAGCATCCCCCTGTGTTGAGGAGGGTTGAGCCTCTGCATCTGATGTGTGGGTAGGAGATCAGACAGCTTATGCATCAGCCCACACCAAGGCATGGTGTACAGCTCTTGCCCAGTGCCCTGGGATGTGCAGCCAGCTGGCACCAGGTACTGCTCCTCTGCTACAAGGAAAATATCCAAGTAAAACAGCTCACAGAATTCAGCTCGTTCTTCCTCTTCCTAGTCCAAAACAGAAAAAGGATTACAGCAACCACAAAGTCCCTCTAAACTAGAGGGCAGGTGATTTTAAGAGGGGGGAAGAGAGGTATCCAAAGGATGAACCCTGCTCTCCTCTCTTGTCCTCCCCAGCTGGCACAAATGGTGCAACTGTACTTAGGGCTGTGAGAAGCCTGGGTACTGCTCCTGGCAGCTCACTTGGGTAGATGTGGGGCTGTGAGAGCCAAATCTCTGGAGGCTCTAAGCATCCTGCTTCTTTGATGGTGGACAGTGAATGAGTGCTCTGCCTACTGCATGCTTCAGTCCCTCCTGGCTTTGCATCCCCAAACTGGTCCCCAAGGCACAGGGAGCAAGGACACCCAGAGACTCCTGCCCTTATATTTCAGTGCACTGGGAGAGGAGTGCAAGATGGGTGATGGAGTAACATGAGCCCAGGGTCTTGCACACAGGTTACAGAATTAAGCAAAAGGGACAAATTAGCCTAGACAATAGGAGATCTTTTTCACTGAGGGAAGACTTGGGGGAGAGGGAGATAATTAAATGTTGCTTCATCAAAGCGGAGGCAGTTTGCAAGCTGCTCTCCCTTGTAACTCTATCATGTTCACCTCCCAGGACAGACCACGAGGGCTGGCAGCCGTCCCCTGTGCTGGTATCAGGTGCCCTCCCTCCCCTGGGAGCACAGGGAAGGAATGGGGGTGCTTGGCAGAGGGAGGGGGCAGTGAGGCAGAGGGTTGGGGTTGGGGGCTGTGGAAGGAGAGGGTGTTGGTGTCTCATTACAGCCCTTAGATCTCTGGAGGGGAAAAGAAAAGGAAAAAAAACCCAACCAAACCCAAACCACAGGCCTTTGTTAGAAATGCTGTCTGGTAAGGGAGGAAGAGGACAGGAACAGCTCAAATTCAGTCCTTCGATAATTAAAGCTTGCAAAAGAATAAAAGGGGAGGGCAAAAAAATAAAATAAAAAGGGCTTTCCCTCCTCCCACCTGCTCCCACGACAGGGCTGCTGAGACTGCCCTGGGAACAAAGGGACGTGGTGAGAATGGGCTTTTGCTGGATCCTGCAGCAGCTGGAAGGGAGCCCTGCAGATAGGAGCTCCTTGTCAATGTCCTGGAAAATAGGTGGGAAATGTGTCTTTCTGTTTTACTGCTCATCAGAGCAGGACTCTGACTTCCCAAAAGGTAGAAAATTTGGCAGCTGAAGGCAAAACCGTTTCTATTCCAAAACTGAGCAGAAAGAAGTCAAAACTCTGTGTTTTCTGCTAAGTAAAATAAAGGAGAGGGAAGTTGAACCTCTAGGCAAACCACAGAACCTTCCTGCCATGGTTCAGCTGATCAGAGCCTGTTTAAAAAGCACATGTAAAACCAGCATATTTTGAGATTTGATTTTGTGTAACAGCAGGGGTCTGCAGGGGTGGTGTCCCAGGAACTCCATCCATCTTTTTTCTCCACCTACTGCCTCTATTGCTTCCTACAGCTTCAGACCCCAAAATGCTGTTTTTCCTAAAGTGAGCTTTGCTTTTCCAGAGGAGGACGCTGCTGCTGAAGCTTGGTCTGGCAGCATGCATCAAAAAAAGTTGAGGCAGTGGAAAAGTTTTACTTCCACATTTTCCCATGACATAGAGCAATTCCCATAAATCACTTTCCTGTGTCTCAGTTTCTTCATCTGATAACTGGGTCCAAGGAGCCTCATGTAGGAACCTGAGGGAAACTCCTCATGGACAGGCACTAGCAATGTGCACAGCATTCTTGTCACTTGTGTAGTTTGCCAGATGCTGGGGCAGAACAGTGTTGCTCTTTGTGTATGCCACCACATCTCTGTGGCTTTTTCATTCCCTCTCCATTCCCAGACACAGCTCTGCAATCCCAGCTTTTGCCTCTCAAATGCCAAGGAACCAGGACCTTCATGCTGTATGTTGTGTACTGCAGCGATAAGACACACAGTCAAATACAAGTGGTGGGGAGTCACCACCATCCAAGTGTGGGGCTGCAGGCACAGGTATTGCTCTGTGATTCTGTCTGCAGGAATGCAGTTCTGTTAAGATAAAGGTAAGAAAGAACCCAATATGAACTCAAGAAACAGCAAATAAGTATGACACAAGGAGATAATTTGAAACCAGCTGAGGTCATGACTCCTGGAGGTCAGTTATGCAAAGCCAGCATCGCCAGTTTTGCAGCACTACTGTGGGTTGTCACCAACTGACTGCTGCACTGGGCTAGCAAGAGACTGAAGTGCACCTTCTATCCCTGCCACAGCCTTGCAGGGTGCTTTGGGGCTCATCACTTTGTCTCCAAGGGCTTCCTTTTGCCTGCTTGGCCCACCTAATTCAGAGCTGTTTGGGTGGAGATGATCTCTCACGTGTCTGGGATGGGCTGCAGTGGGATCTGTGTATCATCTGGGACCACAAGTCTAATTGGTAGGGCAGCAAAAGGAAGGTTTCCAAAGGCTGACAAATTGTGTGTTTTGGTAGCACTGCCTGAATGACTAGCACTGTTCTGCTCATAAACTTTGTGCCTGCTCCTAGGGATATTGGCATCCTTTAAAGATAAAGGAGAAAAAATACCCCAAATCTCTCTCCCTACCTTGCCTGATACCTACAGGCTGGCCCGGTGCAGCTTAGTGGTTCCATGATACTTAGTTGCCTCTGAGTCTTCACACTAAGGGGGCTCAGGACATGAGGCCAATCAAGCAATTGGATTGCCTTAACACGCCTTAGTGCTTTATAATACCTGCCATTCTCCATGCTTGAGTCTGTTTCTGATGCTTGCCATATTTGAGGGTTATACTGCTGTGTTTTCCATGGTCCATGCTGCCCTTCTGATAAATGCTGCCTTTTGTCTTGCTTAGTTAATGGTTAAAGTGGTTGCCACATCCAGCCAGGGCTGGCCCTTTGGCTACCTCCCTGGCTGGCCCTGCAAGAGGGGGCTGGGAAGCCTCCCCCCAGCCACCCCAGCTCCCCAGGAGCGTTCCACACAACGCCTGTGGAAGTGTACAAAGTGTCAACCTCAGCGTAGTTTTTAACCTGGAGTGATAGCTTTACTGATTTGCCACTTTACTACTCTTGTTAATGAATTTTTAATCTTCTTAATGACATTAAACACGGAAAGTAATTAAGGAAAACAAGTTTGAAACTGCTGACTTAAACCCTTTATTCAGAACTATTTAATGTAGAATTAATTTGATTTTGCCCATTATTCAAATGAACACATTACCTTCCTGTGCATTGCCCTCTTTTTCTTTTTGTGTGTATGTGTAGTTTTATTAAATATACCATATATTGCTTTGTCCTTTTTGCTAGAAGGTAACCAGAAAGTTCCTCTCCCCCAATGACAGAAAGGGTCAACCTTTGGCATCTCTCATGGGTCCTGTAAAGTCTCCCTGCATCAGGAGTTCATCTATGGTTAGGAATGCCTGAAATACCAGGTTCCTGCTACCTGCTCAGTTAGGAGACAAAGGAGCAGGCTAGATTCCACTGCCAGCTGAGGATGAAAATGGGGCAACTGGTCCTCTTATCCAGAGGTCTCTCACCATCTTGGCTATCAAGAATCCCCTTCTGGGCTTCTAATGCATGGCATAAATAAGCCTTTTTCTCTGCAGCCACCTGCCTGGCAGAGTAGGTAATGTCATTGGAGCCACAGAGACTAGGCTGCCTCTGAAACAATGAGAGTTGTCCAAATAATTGTGTGCAGACGAAGGATTGTTGGATGATGGAGCCAGTTTGGGGCCATAAATCCAGCAGATGCAGTGAGAGCCTCAGCTACAAACTGCAGCAAAAGCACACCTCTAAGTCCTGAATTTCTAGACAGGGAAGTGTCAAAGTTCTGTACAAAAAACTTCCTGTACCTTTCCCTGAGCAGAGGAGGAACTTACTGAGCATTGTGGGGGTGGAAGAACACTTATTAAAGTGAGGTCCATATGACACAGTGACTACAGGAGAGCAAGCCCCAAATCTAAATCTAAAGCTTGGTATTTGGCTACTGAAGCAATGGCTTTCCTTTTTTTTTCTGCAGATCAGTGGTGAGCAGCGAGCCCTATCTTCTCTGAGGCTTGCTGCTCTTTGCAAAGAGACTGATTCAGTGTCCACTGAAAGAAACAAGGTCTTTTCCCTTGGATCATTCCTCAAGCTGGAATATTAAACATGCTGGCAGATTGTCATTAAACCCCTCTTTATGATATGTTTTTGCTTCAACAGACAGATCTGGAGAAAAGAAAGAGAGCAGATGATTTTCCTTCATGCTGGCTGTAAGACACTCCAAGAACACTGAGCTGACCCTAGCAGGACTTTTTCCCATCGGAATAAGCAGTGCTAAAGAGCACCATGTGGGACAGGACCAGTGTTTCCAACTGTAACAGCTCCCACTGTGGCACCTGACCTCCTCATAGTCAAAACCGTGTTTTAATGTGACAACAGATGTCATAATCCCTTTGGGCTTTTTGCAGGCAGCAAACTGAGGCATTGGATAAATGAAATGGCATGGAAAAAAATCAGCTGGAGAGCAGAAGAGAGCTCAAGTCCCCAGAGTAGCTGGTGACTGATGTCTCACCTTCAGCCTCTAGTGCTCTTTTACTGACATACCTGGGTGTCACAGCATGGACTCAGCATGTCTGAACTGGATCCTGAAGGATCATGGTGGTCTCTCTGCCATCCTCAGCACAGGCTGGGGAAACTTGCTGAGGAATGAATGCCCAATTCTTCCTACCCTATTGCTTTTAACTTTAAGCTTTGCATTAATGAGCAAATTATTTTCATGGCGTATCTGGCACTCAACTGCTAACCAGTACCTGTTATGCCAGCTCATGTGCCGGGTCTTGTACAGTAGGTCCCCTCTCTATGCCATCACTTTCATGTCTCCTGTTTGAGGTGTTTCTTGCACCCTTCCTCTTCTAACAGCAGGATGAGACAAACCTGAGGACAGACTGACATTGTCACTGTAATACAGACTACCCCCCCATGCTCAGCAGAAATGCAGTAGAAGGTGAGGGCCACAGTTACTTCCACTGTCATTGGATGCCCTTGATCAAGCTGGGCCATTTCCACCACTAGTCAGGCAGGACCTCTTGGGTAAATCAGCTCAGGGGATGAGCCCAGCCTTGGGGAGGGGAAAGTGTTGAGAGGTGAAGGAAGGCAGTGAAGGCAGGGTGGAAAGGAGGAAGGATGGAGGAAACAAAAGTGAGGGAAAGCACTGGATTTCAGGGTGGCTGCACACCCTTCCCAGCGCAGCCTGCTTGCAGGGCTCCGGCTGGTGCTCAATTTCCAGTTTGGCTTGTTTGAGAGCATAAACCTCCCTCCAGTCTGGGCACCAATAAAAGAGGCAGTTCTGCAAAGTCTGCACTCCACTGTGGCAAGCTGCCGACTTTCATTTCTTTTTACTACTGACTTTGTGTCTCTTGCCCCTTCCTCCCATTCTGGGGACTTTATGGACTGAGACGCAGCATCCTCTTCCCCCAGAGCAGAAGCTGGCTCTGGACCTGGAATTCCAGGAAATTTCCAGGGTTGTCTCTGGACAGCAACCACAGACATTACTGCCTGTAGCACCCAGACCTGCACAAAATGCCCCATCAGTGCTGCCATCCTGTGAGGCTGAGCTCCTTGTCACTGACTGGAATGGGGCTTGTTGTTAGAAGTCCTCACTCTCCTTCCAGAAGGGCAACTATTCCTCCACATTCCCTATCCCAGCTGTAAGGAGGCATGGCTCACCTCTTAGGATGTGCTGATCCCCACAACCAAGGGCAGCCATGCCCCATTGCTCAGTGTCCCACTGCCTTCACACAAATCAGCTCCACACTCTGGTTATGCCCAATCCATAACTTGTGTGATGACTAGAGAGCCAACGCTGACTTCTCTGACTGCTGTGTGGTCTGCCACCTTGCCTTACTTGCCTGCTGCTCACCTCAGTCACTTACTATTATATTGGAAAGGGAGGGTTGTGTATGTATGAAAGAGACTGCTACATCACATGCTGGTGGCTGCTAACTGATTGGGCAAGTAAAATGTTTCAAAGAAGAGAAGAAAACATGGCAATGAAAAAAACAACACTGAAGTACAGCCAATACCAGAAAATGGTACCTTATGCACAACTCATCACAGTTCTTCAGTATGCCAAACTGGCAGGCAAAATTCTATTCATCCCTCAAAACAGAAGTTTTGACTGAGCAATGTGGGTTCTCCAAAGAAAGGTGTCCATTTCCCCTGCACTTTCCATCATTATTTGTCTTTTCATTAGGTCCAGTCCCTCCCTACCCCTAAACAAGCTCTGATTTTCTCAGAGCTGTCCATGGAAGAACCTTTTCCCAGACACAGCTCCAACCTTGTCTCCCCACTGGTTCATTATCCCTGTAATACTTTGCTCTGTCCAGCCTGACAAATGGAAGTAAGCTCCAGAAAAACACAAACCAGGATATTGAGAACACCATGGTTTGGGTTTACCAACTAACTGGCCTTCTGGCCCCTCTCCATACCCATCTGTGTTGATTGCTTTTACTGTACCCAATGCTGTTGAGCTGTCAGAAGCAGCTCCAGAGCAGAACAGGAGGGAACAAGGGGTTGGTTTCTTTCTGATAAAAGTCCAAATTCTGACGTTAGTATTAACCAGCTTTGCAAATCTTGGCCTCCAGCTCCCCTGCTGGCTGCTTCCTCCTCCACTCAGCAGCACACATGTGGAAACACAATTTCTGACACGTGTCCTGCATATCAGGATTATCACACATTTTGTTACCCTCTGTGCATGTTTTTGTAAGGCACTCTCCATCATGCATGTATCAGAATCCCCTAGCTGTTGGGAGTACTCCAGTCTAATTTTGTCCTGCTCAGGATCTCAGTTCAGGACACACACATGGAGAAGCCCCATGGCAGTTCTGTGTAGGAATACACCTGGAGTTGCTTTTTATCTATGAGATCCTGTATTCAGCACCCAGCCTGCATGCTTCTTACTGCAGAATCATGGACAATTTTTGCAGATATTTATTTTGTCCCCTCTGTACCTCTACTATAAATATGTGGAAGTTATGTTATGAAGCTGTAAGCCATACTCTAGTATCCACTTCACATGTAGCTGGTTTGTGAGTGGAGTGGTTCTTTATTTTTGGATGAGTACCAGTCAGTACATGAGCGGTGGAAGAGAAGGAAAGATCACACTGGGAAACCAAATATCTTGGTATTTGTGTTTGCTTTCTTCATGGGTCTTTTCTTGCCTCAAGGAGCCACTTATGGGGCTGAAATACTGCAAGATCTGGTCTTCTTGTACTATTTCTACCAGCCAGGGACTGAAACACCCTGAGCAGAACAGATCTTACATTATTTCAGCTCCACAGAGTGCTCCCTGAGGCATTAGTGAGAAACATAAGCACAGCTACAAAGGCACAGAAAATGCCTGCAACACAGATGCAAGAGCTGAACTCCAAGAGTTCCTTCCTCAGAGGAACAAGTGGCCAGATGCTGTGTCCACCCTGGCTGAGGCACACTTCGAAGCCTGAGGAGGGTGCCCTGTAAGAGGTCTGCCTCAAGTCTGGATGGCAGAGAGCTGAGCCCAAGCCAGATTGCAGGGACAGGACTAGAAGAGTGTTTGCAAGTTCACAGTCTATAACTGAAAGTGCTGAATGCCCAGACTGCAGAGGACAGAGGAGTGCTGGGGCCTAGCTCTCTATGATTCATACAGTGCTGTTCCAGCATCACCTCCAGGATGGAACCACAGTTTGGACTGGAGCCATTGCACACACGGCAGAAACTGGCTCACATGGTCTGCCTGTGCCACTCACAGGACTAGAGCATTTCAGGGCGGCTGGTGCACACCTTAGCTGGAAGCTGCCCATCTCTTACACTGTACACTTGAGTCCTGCACTCCCAACCTGAATCCAGACCAACAAATAGTAGTTATGGTCTTGCTGTGATGCTTCTTAATGCAGAATTACACATGGCTGGGTGATGGAGTTCATACTTTATGGAAGCCAGGCATGAATTCATGTCCAAAACACTCTCTTGTACTCCCATAAGAATCTTTCAAATACCTTAAAGACAGACATTGGCAGAACAACACTAGCAACAAACAACATCTACACAGCTCTCAGAAACATCTGCACTTTAGTCAGCAAAGCCTCTTCTGGTGGACAATGAGGGGTTGCTCCCTCTCCCCTCCTTCCATCAGCATCTTTGGTTGCAGGAGCCAAATGACACAATTGGGTCCCTGCAATTGCATTGCAGTTCCCTTCATTGTGTGGGTGGCTCTGGACATCAATGTAGACAAAACCTCCAGTGCCCAACCCTATAAAGTGGGGGGAAAGGTGGTTGAGAATTTACACTTTTCTACAATAATGGAAATCTTTTTAGTAGAGATAAATATTTTCCAAGCAATATCTTCTGTCTTGACATAATGTTGGAGAAAAGGTTCCATTGCCTACTAGCATTGCTGATCTCTAGAAATGGCTAGAAAATAGAAATTCCAGCCCACAGGAACTTCTGTTGTTTCTACATTTATTTTCATCATGAAGCAAAATGAAAAATGAGGTGGACAGGATGGGGTAGAACAGAATGTTAATTCTGAAACAAATTCAGTGCAGAAGCAGGAAAATCATGTTCAAGTTTATGTTTCAATAGCACTGAAAACACAAAATGGCTTCTAAATGTAATGAGAAAGGCAAAACCAAACAATCCATTGCATTTGGGGTCAGTTCAAATCTCTGCCAAGAATTCCAGTCAACATTAAACATTTCCAGAAAATGGTCCAATTTGGAGGATTCTGCACTTTCCAATGCAAAACTGGCCCATCAAAATTATTTTTTTTATCAGCTCTCTTGATTATAATATGCTACTAAAGAGGGATATTTTCTGCTGTAACCATTTTTTTCTAGCTGCAGGCATGTAATTTACACTTATATTTCAACTGACTAATACTGCGTTAGGCATCCTCTCAGAACTGGACTTTCATTATCAGAAATTACATAACAGCAAAAGAAAGCAGCTGTAATGGCCATAAAACCTGGGGCCTGTGGCAGGGAAGCCCAGGATGCTGTGCCCTGTGGGTCTCCTGCACCAGGCAGTGGGGCAGCCAGGGCGTCCCAGCCCCTGACCCCTGCAATGCAGCAGCACTGCTGCGTCATGTGCTCCATGAGGGAGCAGCCTGTGTCTCAGTAGCTACACGTTGGGCTAACCCCACAACAGAAACTGAAGCAAATGTGTTTAAATTAGCTAGAATCAAATGGAAAAGCCATTAAGCTCTGGGCACTCTGGGTCTTTTTGGTTTTGGGTTTTTTTTTTAATAGCTTTCCCTTTCCTGTTTCTTGCTTGCTTTCTCTCTCTCTCTCCTTCAAACTCCCCCCTAGTTCTTTCTTCCCCATGGTTTTCTCCTTCCTTTTATTTTAATAGGCATTGCCCTATCTTCACAGCTGCATGTCTATACTTGTTTGTGGTGGCTGTTTTTGCATTATTCCCACGAGTTTCTGCTGCACTGTGTGTGGACTTGTTCTTTGGTAACACCAAGGTTCCCCTACTAGTGGCTGGGGGCTTCAGCAGTTCAGCAGGGACGTCATCCTAAACCCACCCTTCAAGTGACACAGTGAGCAGCTCCAGACAGGAGCTCTCCCCTCCCAGGCACCTTAATCGTGTAGCATTTCATCAGAAATAAAAAGACAAGTTAATCTGTTTGGGCTGAAAATGAAGGAAACAATGGAGGTAAAAACTGGTGAGAGAAATCATATTTCTCCCCACCAGCAAAGGGGCATATTGGGAGCAGGAAGAAGTGTGGGGTTAGGTAGAGGGAAGGAAGGTTGCTTTATTTTATTGATTTAAAAAAGACCCACACACATATCCCACAGGCGCCAAAAAGCACAGGGCAATGATTAATGTCCCCTCAGAAAAAGAAATTATATAGAATAAATTAAACTACTGTGGCAGCAAATTGAAAAATAAGGATGTAAATGAGGTTTGAATACTTAATATCTGAGAAGGGGAAGTGAGTCCTGGGCACAGAGAGAATGGTGAGAAATTGTTGGTGACCCAAGGGGAGATGCTCACTTCTCCCAGCCCAGGAGCCCCTCTGTTCTGGGCAGGAGGCCAGCATCAAGAAGCTGGTGTTGGAAGTGGGGTAGGGCTGGCTCACACATGGAGATGGAGCCAGCCACAATCAAGCCTCTTTTTGATCCCCCAGCAGAGCCTCATATAGGAATTTTCTCTCCATGCAAAGACCAAAATTCAAACCAACAACTTTAGGAGGTCTCATAAGCAACACTTCGTGGTGCAGGCCTTCTGCTAGGGGAAAGCCAGGGAGCTGCAGGCATTTGTCCACCTTTGCTGTGTGGTGTGCAGGCTTTTCCCCGAGAAAGTGTGGACTAAGCTCCTTAGCATCAGTGTTACCTCATGATATGGCAGCAGGGCTCTATATCCCCTGGGTATTGTGGGCAGAGATTTTTGCTACCCAAAGGTATGTGTTTGGCTTGTACTGGATGCTTGCTTAACAGCAGCACATAGTTACAGTTTGCAGACCTCCTGCTTTAATAAGCTGGTCCAGCCCTGTCAGACAAGGTCAGGGGAAACCATACAAGACAGGGGTGAAGAGAAAGCCATGGCAAAGACTTACTCTCTCCATGCTGGACTTGTTTGAATGAAAAAAATCTGGCCACAGTCCTTATTCCCAGAACTTCCTCAGCTCGGCTCAGCCAGGCTGTGAGAGTGACCATGTTCAGGTTTGGATGCAGGCTGCCATTTGCCATGCAGAACTGTAACAGCTCTATTAAACCCACTAGCTGTCAGCTTGTGTTTCATACACCATCTAGCGTGGTCCCCATGGATGACAGATTAGCAGGTCTACAGAAATCAAACTTTGACTCCCACCTCTGGCACCAATTTCTTGCATCTCCACTGTCAAGTCACTATTCCCTTTCCTTGCCCTGTCCCTAGCAGTGGGACAATACAGTGCAGCAAGATCTGAACAGCACAGAGGAGACTTGCCTTCACTTACCATGGCTGTGGAGCTGGTACTAAGTGCTGGAAAGACCCTATGGGAAACCTGACCTTCTGCTGTGCACTGCCACATGCAGCCAGCCCCCAGGCTTGTTTTCCATACTGCAGGTGTGGGTGAGAGATCCTAGCTGGGGATTAAATGTTTTAACATCAAAACAAAACACAAAACCTTTCCTTGCAACTCATTTCTGACAGCTCACTGGGCAACAAAGTTCCAAGGAAAAGACAGCTGATACTGGGGACAGCAAAGATAGATAGTGGGAGTCTGGTATCACACCACCGAGGTCCTGCATCAAGCCACAAACTGTGGTTTTGTCCTGCCACTGATAAGAGAAGGGATGGAGCTGGAGAGAGGAAACAGTTACAAAAATGGCAGGAAAGAAAATTGTTGCTCCAATTCCTGCTGAGCTGGGCACAGGAGTGTGGCTCAGCCTGGGAGCTGTTGGTACTGAAGCCCTACAGAGCTCCTGCTCCTGGATGGGGTCAGGTGCAGACCTGTCTGTGGGTAGTATTTGTCAAATGACAGAGAAGCAGTATAAGGAGAGGACAGAGTGCACAGGTGACAGCCCAATTAGAGTGCCTGACTTTGGGCTGGGGGTCCAGTAACAAAGCACAGCACCTTCCATTGCAGTTTCAGCTTAACCTCAGGCACAGTCATTAACCTGACCCAATGGGAAATTAATATTCCCCAAATTGCCAGAGATCTGCTCACTCTGGCTTATTTTCTTTCCATCTGGCTGTGGTAGAGGAGAGCCTGTCCTCAGCTTGCTGCTCAGCTGGCTCTTTCTTTTTTATCTCTTGTCTCTCCATCTCCCACTCAGCCCTCTCTATCTCTGCATTCCCTCTCTGCTTCCCTCTACCAGTGCAGGTAAGAGTGTGTATGTGCGTGTGTGCGCACGCGTGTCCCTCTCTCTTCCCTTCTGTCTTTTTTGTTCATATATATTTAGTATTTATTTACAAGCTTGATTTTTTTCCCTCTGAGTGAAGCCAGGCATGCACAGAAATCCTTAAGATGCTATAAAGCCGCTGAGGTATAAAATGGAAAGTGCTTAGCCTGCCTGTACAGAAATATCTCACTGCGCCGCACTGGAAGCCACCGAAGCTGGGCACTGTAAATCTCATAGAGTTTAGCTTGTTTGTTTACACCATGACGACGATCTAAAGAGAAAAAGAGAGAGAGGGAGAGGGAGAAGCTCTCGGTTCCCCTGTCAGACCACAGCACATATCCCCTCCCCAAACCATTTATGAGGAGAATGCTGGGCTAGTGGTGCCTTCCCAGCCCATCTGTACACAGCTCAATGGTGGGGTGAGGGGGAGGTGGCCCCTTTGATATTGTCCTTTCCAGGACACAATGCAGGACACAATGCAGGACACAAGCTTATGCATTTCCAAAGACCAGCCTGAGAGACATGTGAGGATCTCCCACATCTGGGACACAGTGCACTTTCTTGCCTCTCACTTGGTGGTCAAACTGACTCTCTTTCTGACTGTTCAGCCTTGGCCTCAGTGGCTTTCTGAGACCTCCCTGAATGACCAACAGAGGTCTTCCTTAAGACCTAGAAATGATCCTTGCTAGAAGCAATGGGCCAGGGAAAACCTGTACTAGGGAGGAATAGGTTTAAATTTGGACTTCTTTGTTATCTCACACAAACCAGGGTCCTTCTTTGAAACCTGCCATGCCCATGCTCCTGAAGCACAGCTCCACCACCACCTTTCCTATCCAACCCATCTCTACACTAGGGCCCAAGTGAGAATCACATGTGCTAACCTCTGGTGGGGCTCTGGTCATGCTCCCACTGTCTTCAGGTAGTTCCACCTATGGCTCCAGGGAGATAATGGCATCTTAGCACACACCAAGATGAGCCTTGTCATCTGGTGCTACCCTACAAAGTGACCCACTCATTCCTCTCCCATGTGGCTGCCCTAGGAGGCAGGCTGCCAGAGCTGGGTTGGATTTGCCTGCTGCAGCTTCAGGCAGGAGTTGTACAGAGACCTGGAGAATAAACAGCATGAAATGCCTTCTTTCATAGCTCCTCACTGGGACCATGGAGATCCAGCAACCAGATTTCCTCATGTGTCAAACACAGTGGCCTTCATCTGAGCAAAAGATGAGCCACAGTACCATGTGTGAGAAGGGATTTGAGAAAAAAAAAGGAAAGGCAAACCAGTCTAAATCAGAAATTATAAGTGCTATATGTAGTAAAGCAGTAGAAAGACACTGTGGAAAAATGGAGAGTCTGCAGTGACAGCACTGTAAAAACATCTTCTGTTTACCACCAGTCTGTTAGAATGGTTCTTATGTCACATGTGGAGAATTCAGCCTGCAATGCTGACATCACCTGGCTCAAACCACACATGGAGTTTGCTGTGGATCTGGAAGCTGAATTCAGGTGTCCCCTGTCCTAGACATCAGAGCCTTTCCAAGATGAAGATGTAAAAGGCCCAAACCCCCAAAAAACCCAGAGGTTGTCTCAAGTATCCATAGGCAGCAAGGCTAGGAAGGAAGGAATCCTACCCTCTCTATGGGTGGCTGCATGCAGATGAGGGTGCCAGAACCCCAAGGCTGCCTGCCAACTTTCTGCCAGCCTCAATGCCACAAGGCATAGTCAGGGACAGTCTGGCTTTGCTGTCAGTCTGCATGGATGTACACTGTCCAGATACAGCTGTGGAAGGGAAAGTTGGACTTTAGCATCTACTTGGCACACTGGTGTGTTTGCACCTCTTTCTATGACAGTAACACCCATCCATCCATCCTCTTCCCAGAAAGGTCTGCAAGCATGAAATCTGCAGATAAACAATCACAGGTGGCTGTTGACTCAAGCTCTTCTGAACCCTGATGTTCCTAAATGCTGCAATTCTTCCTAGACAAGGGAAGAGAAATTGCAGGAAAGTGTGGAAATCCTCTCTTGGAGTGCCACCCTGCCACTGCAGTGTGCAAAGAGAGTGCAAGTATTTTCCCTGCTGGAAGATGACTAATTCATGGTCTTATGTTGGGCCAGAGATGCAAGATCCTTTTGCAACTGGAGCCAGAGAGAATTGGATTTTGAAGTCCTAGCTTGCATTGTAGATTTGCACTGAGGCTTGTTTGCAGGAAGGAAGGTAATTGTTATATAGGACCTACAGAAAGATAATGATGTGTCTGTGCATCTTGACACAAGCCTCCTCCTGTGGGTGCATGCATGCTGGGGAGGACTTCTCACCCCCGCCAGAGAAGAAACAGGGTCTTGCCACAGAGATAAAGACTTCACATACAGTGAGACTGGATCAGCCTTGAAATCTCTTCTCCCTGATCTTTTGCTGAAATCCTTATATTTTGTTTGTTTTTCTTTTCCTTCCCAAACAGCTTCCTGGCCTCTTCTTTAAGGGGGCACACCAGGGCCCAGAATAGGGGTCTCCACAGCACTCAGCACAGGCACCCAGACAGCTGCAGTGAAAGGGATGCTGCAATCCTAAATGCCCTGTGCGCTCTACATATTGTGGAAAAAGCTGTTGCATTCATCAATGTCAGACGCAGAGTTTGAATAAATTTGAATGCACTCAAGCGTGTTCGCTGCAGTTTTCTATAATATCACTTTCCAGTTTGAATATTTCACTTACTTTTTTTCAAATTTCTTTTTATCCACCTGTTTTTCCTTCTTTTCATCCTGTCCTCCCTTCTTTGCCTTCCACCTTACTCCCCTCTCCAGGTTTTTACACTTGTAACCCAAGCAGCTGGACAAGGAAGCCATGCTGCAAGCTTCCTCTCAGCAGTGCCCTGCAAAAAAACAGACATTGTACTCATGTCTTGGCCAGTTTGAATATCTTCCCACTGGAGAACAATACACCATGGGACAATGTGGCTGGGAGAAATAAAGTGTGTGGAAGGCAGAGGTACAGAAACAACTTGTGAGGGTCTCACAGGTGGTTCTTGGTTGCCTTGATCCACTGGTTGAACTCTGTGGAGCTTTGGCTGTGGAAAGAGAACAACGTGGTCAAACAGTATCGTGAGCCATCAACAGGGTTCCAACCATCCATGTGCCCTGAAGGTCAGAGCTACTTACTGAGAACCAGCAGGTCTGCAACTGATCTCTTGCTGGCATTGCATATCAGTCTCCTAGAGTTACTCCAGGGCAAACAATGTGAAATGAATTCATGCTTTCTTCTCTCTTCTTGGCCACCACCCTGGAGTAAGCCTATCAGTCCCTTTTGTCCCCTGCACTTCAGTTTGTCCTCTCTGTATTGGAAACTATGCTTAGGAGAGTATTCAGAGATCACTAAGTGATGCAAGCTAAGCAGACCTGATAAAGGGTTAATTGTACTCCAGCCAAGGAGAAGGGGGTGCTATTTGTAACCCTACTTTTGGGCTCGGTTTCTAAGCCTTCTGTACAAGCAGGAAGGGATAAGGAAGAGAAATGTCTTGTACCAACCTGACGATACAGGCACTTCCAAGATGGTCAGCCCTTGCCCAGGACTGTGTGTGTCAGCGGGGGGTGGGGAGGGTGGGGGTCATATGTGCTGGGGACCATGAGGGAAAAAAGGGCTGACAGCACCAGAGAATGAATGAATTCTGCTGCTTATATTGAGAATTCACTGTTCTCCCTTGTAGTGAAAACTCTATGATCTTATGACTAACCACTTTCCCCTTTCACTGTTTTTGATTTATATCCCATTACTTTGCCTGTTTGTGCCTTGCAGACATGAATTTTTTCCCTGACATCTCCTCTGCAGCAGCCACGTCAAAACCTTTGATAAAATAATAGTGGTAAGACGTTTGCATGGCTGTTTTTATGTTTCCAGGGATATAGACATCAATTAAAACTCTTCATACAATCTGATCCGTCGTTATTAAAGGCATTAATACTGGCACGCCCCTTAGATTAGGGGCTGCTCACTGGGCGATGGAGGAAAGCAGGGAACATTGCCTGCATGTGTCCCTTTTCTGCTTGGTTCCCCTGGGGACCTTGCTCTGAGGACAACTGCCATGGGCTACTGAGGGCACCAGTGACTATACTGAAACGGTTGGGGTGATACAGGGCAAAGGCAACCCATGCACTAGCAAAGCATGGCATCACCCTCCCAACAGCTCTCATACCACCACATGACCTTGACTAACAAATACCAGGTGCCAGAGATACTTGAATACATGCCCCAGGGGATGGCCAGAGAGGGCAGCTGAGACTGCAGCCACGGGATGCTTGGTGCTGAGCAAAGAAAGGTAACCTTCAACAACATAGGTAAAATAAAGAGGCAGAGTTGAGGCAAAGAGAGGATATGTTTCTTTCCCATGACAACTCATGTAGCATGTCTGTTATCAAATACAAGAAACATCTCTTAACCAGGAGGAAACTCAGGTTGCATTGATTATATTATTGGATATCACAGATTATCACAGAATGTATGCTGGTTGGAAGAGAACTCAAAGATCATCCAGTCCAACCCTCAGCCCAGCACTGGTACCTAACTGGAGGATAAAATGGGCACTGCAGAGGTCATAGGAGCATCACCCAGGGTTTCATTTGGTAAGGCAAACCAGAAGGTTGAATTATAGCTTCCTGCAGTCCTGTCCAGACTTGTGTGTGCCCAGCTTTTCTCATTCAACACAGCCCAAAGCAATTCCTCCTGGAGCTGGAAACAGTTGGTGTCCCCATCTAACCTCATCACAATGCCTCTCATGGGGGAAAATAAGAATGTGCAGTGAACGTTTTTAGAGGCAGGACCTTTCCCTTATCTCTCCAGCATCACCACCATACAGAACAGATTCCTCCTGTTGGCAGTGTATGGTATGGCCAAAGGCTCCCTTGGATGACGATGACTTCCCTGGTGCTGTTAGAGGACTCCACAACTGGAGTGAAATTACTGCCTGTGCTAGGAAATCTTCCCCCCATGCAGTTTTCCAAATCTTCATTGGCTATAACAATGAGATGTTGGAAATCCCACTTAATGCATGGTGGTTTGCAGACTGCTGTCTCTACTGTATTTACATTATTTCAGTTTATTTGCCTCCCCCCTGGGTTTTTTATTTGGGTTTTTTGTTGGTTTTTTTTACTCTCTTTTCTCTCCTTGCTCAGCAGAAAGAAAGAACTACTCCTGCTGCTTGGCATCTCCCATGGGAAAAGACAGTCAATATAGTCAGATAGTGACCACAGAATAGCCCCCAGTCTGCTCTCCCAGTCACACTAGTCACCTTTCCTCTATCTTCATGAGAGCCAGGAAAAAGTAGTCAAGAGATGATGGAAGAAAGGTGGGGATAATATCTTGGGAGACAACCTTCACCAGCAGTGACAATCCCTCTACACAGGTGCAAATGCTTAGAGATATACTAGGGCTCAGTGACAGGGTGGACCCTGGAAGGGTAAGGTTTTCTTCCATCCTGTCTGGGTGTTGGGAGGGTACTAGCCCAGCAGGCACTCCCTGGATGGTTCACCAAGCAGGATAAAGATGGGGAAAACTCTCTGAATATTGCCTCTCGCAGTTTTGTCCTGGCGTAGAAAAGATGTCAGTGAGAGGAAAATCTCCCCATTCTCATCTGGATGAAATTTAGCCACAATGACATGTCCCATTGTGGCCATCCCTGCCCCACTGGTCTCTGTTACAGGCCTGCAGCTGAGACAGGCAGTGCCAAGGAAATTCAGCCCCCAAGATGAGTGCTGGGGAGTGGCAGGGAGAGGCGGGTGCGTGTGCATCCTCCATTTTGGTGTCTGTTTTTAAGCACCGGCTTTCCATGGCCCCAGGGGAGTGGGGGGGAAGCATGTGTCTCTCAGGCACACAGCAGCCCTGACTGGGTAACGGTGCAGAACGTAAAGTGTTGTCTATTAGGTAGGAGACTGGTTAATACAAAGAGTTGTTGGTAATAACAATGTCCTTTCAGCAGTGACAGAGACAAAGTACCTGCATGTGGCGTGTACCACTGCGTTCAGCGAGTGATGGTCGAGGGAAGCTTTTGAGATCATTTGAATTTCACATCCAGGGAGAGTCGGCCTATCATTAAAAAACCCTAATTTCAGTGTCAGGTGGAGTTCCAGGTAATCGATCATAGTGTCAGCTGGCACAGGCTTTCCTTGCCTCCTTGCCGTGCCTTCAAGTCAGCCTTGGTTTTTTCCAATTAAACTTGTTGCTGGGATCCAGAGGGAAGTGTGGGAGCTGGACCGCACGGTCCCCTTCATTACTGGCTAAGTGGGGCTGATGGGGCCAGGAAGATTGGGCTAAGGTCTGGTGTGGGATGACTATGGTTAGGGGGCAAGGACATGGGATGCTGCAGCAAGGTGCAGAAGGGGCTTGCAGGGGGCGGATCTCAAAACATCACTGCATCTTGGGAAAGGCACTGCATGAGACCCTTCATGCGTTACTGATGCTGCCAAGCCTCACCAGCCAGGTTTGCTGCCTCACACATCCTCTTGACCCCTACAGTCTTTCAAACTCCCTGTGCCCCTGTGGGTCTCATCCTATACTCACTGCCCTTGGCCTCTTCATCGCACACCTTTCCTCCTATATCCCCATGCAGATATCTCCAACATTCCCAGCTCTTCTCATCCCCCACCAGCCAGCTCTCCAGGGTCCACCTCTTCCTCTCCAGAGTCAGATTCCCTTTAATGGGTAGCAGAAGGATCTAAGCTCCTCTCTATAGACTCAGTTACCAGGGCAACATTTTTGGCAAGAGAATTTTCTGGTTACGAAACAACCTTCCTTTTCCCCCAGAGGTCAAATCTGCATGAGGAACTGCCATCCATAGAAACATACGCTGTTTTCCATCATGTTTCACCTAGATTTAAAACTCACATCTGTAACCAAAGCTGATTGAAGAGGCTTCACACAGGGGGAGAAAAATACTTCCAAAACAATGCCAATAAAAACATGCTTTAGAAACTGAAGGAATCTGTTAGAAAAAGAGCTTTGAATTCCTACACACATTCTGCAGGAAATCCCATTGCAATCTTACTACATACAAATGGTATTGAAACTGAAACACTTCTACAACATTTGCTCAGTGCTCTGACTAGTTCTGCTTGCCACTTGACTATTTTGTAGCTAAGGTTTAGGAACTGTACTAGAGTGACCATTTACTGCTGCTTTTAGCTTCATATCAGAAATATCAGCTCTAAGCCAGATGAGGACTCTGTGTTCTATGCACCTCATGGAAGACAAATGGTAAGCCAAAAAATCTGAAAACAAATAAGGCCAGACTGGAGAGGCAGGGTGCAGACTCAAACAGAGAATTACATGCCTGGTTTTATGCAGGACTGAAGTGCGTAAGCCAGACATGATGGGTCAGGAGAAAGGGGCTGCAGCAAGAGTAAGAGATAAGAAACATGTGATGCTGGGGCAGGATTACCCTGGTGGACTTTCTGTGCTCAGGTCTTTCATGCTCAAGTAATTTCTAAAGCCATAGCAAAGCAGAGAGAGGTGACTCTGAAGGTCTTTGTGGGGTGAGCCAGTTCTCACAGCCAAAGATCACCAGGGGCTGGCTGAATAGGTCATTCAGGGTTGAGCAGTGGGGTAGGCAGTGGGGTTTGCAGTGTGGATGGTCAGCAGATATGATTTGGAGGGAAAACAAAAAATTGACCTTGACTGCAAGTGCAGGCATAGCTGGAGTGTAAGCCTTGAGGAGGTAGTAGATGGAATAGTACAGGCATGAAGCTAGATTGGCCACCTCTGTGGTGCAAGGATGCTCCTCATCTCTGCCAAGATGCCTCTGACTTGTCCAGGTATCTACATGACAAGGAATGGCCAGACTGGTCTAACTACAGCAATGCAGAAATGCAATCTTTTGTTTCCAAAAGAGAAACTGGGCAGTGAGAAAGACACTGCTGTAACACTTAACCATAACGTTGGGCAGGGAGCCCAAACCCAGAAAAGCTGAGGTTAACATCCTTTGCTGTTGGATCAAAGGTCATTTGGGATCAGGAACATGCAGCCAAGATGGGAAATCTTTCATGTGTAGTAAATTGTCCATTCCATTTATGCCAGTGCTGCAGAGGGACACTGCACCCAGAGCCTGTGGTGATCCTGGAGAATTTTCTAAGCTGTAGCTCATGATGTACAAGAACCTGATGAAGAGTCCTGCCTTCACTCTCCCTGACATGAATCTGTGCTGGGCATAGGGCCAGATGTGAGCAGCAGAGACCTTCATGGTGCTCTTCACGGCTGGGTACATGGACAGGACTTTCCTGCCAGCCACCCAGTCCTCCCAGGGCTCTTGATCTTGAGGGGTATTGGTTAGGAGCAGGTCTCGTGCAGCTGACAGTTTTGCCTAGATGGTGACAGTGGCTGTACTGATCATGTCAAGACGCTTCTAATTTCTCAGCCTGGTTAGTCAGACACTATTTATAACCCAGCTGACCGCAGAAGACCTTCAGTGCGGAGCCTGGGCTAATTGCACTGGATCACCAGTAAGTGGCCTGGGCTGATCTGCCACATTGCTCTGTGAGCACATAGACTACTATTCATTTTTGCAAGACTCCAAGACAGAGAGGCATGAGGAAGTGTGTGGCTCAGTTCCTATCTGTGAGGTATAGTAGTCACTTCTCACCACTTCAGAGCTTGCTGATCTGCAGTTGGAGAAGTTGATTTCTCATCTGGATGTGGGATAGAGAGAGCCCTGGCCCAAATTTGACCAGATGAGTGTGACAGTCCCAGGCCTGCTCCTTTCTGAGATTTGATCCTGGCTTGCCAGAACCAGTGCTGTTTCCCAGATGGGTACATATCAAGGAGTAAAACCACGTTCATCCTCAAACTGGTGCACAGATACCTGAGATGACAGAAGCAAAACATGGTCAAGTACTGGAAACCGGAAGGGGGAACATTCATGGTTTGAGGTCACTTTGCAGATCTCTGTGTGACTCTCTGTGTGATCTGGGGTGAAGCATCTCATCTCTGGGCTTTGGGTCCCTCTTCACCAGCGTTATGGCCCACAAATTTAGTTTGTCTGAACAGTCTCTTTGGTGTTGGAAATGACTTTCCCTGTGGCCTTGCACAACATCAGGTTTGGCCCATTGGCACCAACAGGAGCTGCTGCAGTGGGGGCAGCAATGCTGGAATGATAATGCACAATGTGTAAGGTGAGGCCAGAGCTGACAATCTCACCTCTGAAGCTTACGGTAACAGTGACAAATCTCTCATCGCTTGTTCCTTCCTTGCCTGGCATTTTTGCTTCTCTTTAAATGGAGTTTATCATGGTGCAATGGGCTTTTTTCCAAGTTAATGTCTGTCAGCTCCAATTTGTTCAAACGACCTTCGTAGGCTCAGGGGAATTTTAAAAATAAATAAAGAAAGGCCTGGCGGAGTGCTTAGGGAGGGCTTCACCTGACAGGCAATGATAGAGACACCTCCAAGTCTGCGAGCATTGTGTCCTCCCAGGACCAGGCCAGGGGAAATGGACTGATTAGGGGAAAGACTTTGGGGCTTCAGGGATGTCCACTTGATGGAAGAGAGGACAGGGCTAAGCCTCAGACACAGGCTGCTGCTGGCAGGAAAGGGGAAGGGCAGCATGCAGCACTCACTTCCTTGAACCTTCTCTAACTCCTGCTGTGCTGGAGTGTGGGTTCATACACTAGCCCTCAAAGAACCCACAAAGGGTACACTCCAAGTGCTCTTATATTTGCTTCTCTCTCAGAAGACATTTCTCCAATAATCTCTTCCAAGCATATCTCTTCCTGATGACTGAGCACAGAAATCAGGTCCCCTAGGCTGGGTTGTTCAGGCTGAGGCTGGTACTGGGAAATGGCAGACCACGCTCTGCCTTTGTGGGTAGTTGGATGTAGTCTCAGCTTTATCTTCTGGAAAGGCTAAGGTCATTTTACCAGAATGTACCCAGCCAGAGCTGGCAGACTAGGTGGGAATGTGCATGGAATTAAGTGTTCAAGAACAGAAAGGGAGGAAAATAACTGTAGAGAAAAGTCAGGGCAGAAGAAAACTGAGGTGGAGACTATGAGAAAAAACCTCAACATTTCATTTAAATCAAACTTAAGACACAAGAGAATAGGAAAGGAAAGAGTGAGAAAGTCAGAGACATACAGTTCAAAGCCAGCCTCCTGGCTCCAGCTAGTATGGACAGACTTTACAGCATTATCCAAACTTCCTGAGCCAGCAAGAACACCACCAAAATCTATTTGGCCAAGAGCCACAGGAGACCTGAAAGAATGAGTCCTCTGGGAGCATTTCACAGGGATACTGCAACTGGAGCTGGGCTGAAATTGCAGCAGGGGCCCAGGAAGATCCACTTAAATGGGTTCCTGCTGTCTTGACTTCATTATCATTGCTGGTGGTGAGGACTTTAGGCAGCAATCCTTTGCATGCCCAGGCTTACAGGCATCTGCATGCTATAGGCATGACTTGAATGTCCTGCTCAAAATGCTTGAAGGCACACAATGGTCATTAGCAAAAGGAGATTGGAGGTTTAGTTTCTCCTTCTGTCTCTGACACTGTCATGGAAACTTAGGCATGTCAACATGCCTTGGCTTATTTTCTGCCTCTGCATTTGTATGATGCTCAGCACGAGATCTGGGAGGCAAATGGCAACAGTAGTCATAGTGATAACAGTAGTGATAATATGGGCTGAACTGCTAGGGGTTCTTCTAAACACTTCTGCATCCAGTGCCCAGGAAGAAAAAGAGAGTGGTCATTCAGAGTATCACAATGAAGGAATAGGTAGGATCAATCAAATGTTAAATTAATGGTTATTGGATTTTGTTACTATTCTTCTGCACAGCCAAGCCCTATCTCAGCCTGTGCTGGAAGTGCTGACAGAAGCCCTCTCCACCCACCTTCATTTGTTTCTGCTCCTGGCCTTTCCTTGTTGCTATGTGGGCTGTAAAGCCAACTACAGAAATCACAGGACCATCAAGAGCTATTGAACATCCATCAGCTGACATTTGGGCATCAACAAGGCATATGATGAATAAAGATCCCTTTGGCACAGTAAACAATACTCATGGGGCCAGAGTTCAATGACAATCAAGGCTTAGAATTAGGGCTCTGCCTTCTGGCATGGCAGCAAAGACCCCTGTCCTTGCAAGCTGTCCCCCAACCAGCCTTCCCTCCCTGAGTCAGCAGTTTTTCACAGTCCTAAGGATTTTGACTCCAGCCCAGATCTAGAGGATCCAGCCTACATCTGGACCCCAGCATTCACAAGGATCTGAGGGGATTCTTTTATTTTAGCCTAGACCATTGAAATACAAGACTTCATTACTATTTTATTCTTGATCTTCTTTAAGCTCGAGCTAGGCAAGGAACACATTTCACCATTTTTTTCATACATACACAAGAGCATGTACATCCCTAGGAGGGAGCCAAACAGTGAAATTGCATTTGTTGAGGCAAGAGGGTTGTGGGAGTGGCCATCAGCACCCTGTGTTCAGATCTTCCTTGTCCCATATATGGGCCAAAAACTGGGCCAAGATGAGGAACTCATTGCAATAGTGTCTTGCTGATCCATAGAAGAGAACAAGCCAAGGTGGGAGTCTACTGTATCATCAAGGCCCTGCAGTCAAACCAGCCCCATTGCAAAGCACAGCCTGGACCCACTGCAGTCTGAAATGGTGGCCCTTCTGCTGTGTGACACTCTGCAGGCATACTCAGAGAAAAGAGACTTGGCAGCTCAGTAATTCTCTCCCTAACTTGAATGAGTTGGTCTAAAGTCTGGTCTGTACAGTTTGTGTCATACCATGGAGTTTTTACTTACTAGACTCCTGCTTTACCAGAACTGCAGATTTAGGGCCAAAATCAGAATATATTTGCAATGACAACACATCATAGAGTTACAGAATCATTTGGGTGGGAAAACATCTTTAAAATCATCAAGTCCAACCTTAAACCTAACACTGCCAAGATCACCACTAAAAGATGTCCCTAATAACAAATATGCCAGCCTATTTAATGTCTGTTATTCTCTGTTTGCAACCCTAGGTGCATTTTGGAGTGTAAATGAAAAGTTGAGCTTGCCTCAGACCTTCCATGGTTGTTGACATGACTATTGAAGGATTTTTAGATGAGTCCTTAGAACAGAGCTTCAACACTATCAACTTTCACAATGTAAAGAAAACAGGGGAATAAATAAATAAATAAATAAAAGTTGTTAAAGAGGGGAATTGAACACAAACATATAACAGCAATGCCTGCCTAAGTCGGCAGACAGCCTGGACTGTAGCTGAGAAAGGCATGAGCTGCCTACACCCATCTCCGTGTGTCAGCTCTGAAACCTAATGCTGACACTTTAGAAAGAACTACTCAAATGGCTTTCCTAGCTGCAAATTTTTGCAGATGCCTGCAACTCTTTTAATTAGCCCTCAGTCCCAGGTCGTTTTCTGATTCTCTCAAGAAGGCAAAACATTCAACAGCCAAACCAACTTTATATATCTCACATTACAGACATTTTTGGTGCATTCAGAATGAGGAACCTCTTCAAAACATAGGAACAGCAGAGAATAAAGCATTTACCATCAATTTCAATAAGTTTAGGAATCTTGGAATGATTCTATTGTTCATGATTCTCTTCAGTTCATCTCTCCTGGCATATAGATCATACTGCAGTCCTGCCTGCGTGCCTCCTTTCCCTTAGCAGCAGGGATCACACCACTGCGCATCTCATCTCAAACTCAGTACTGCAGCAGTTTGATCAGGACTGAGGGCTGCAGTCTCACCAGGGGGAGGCACTGTGGACAGGAGACACAGGGAGGATTTTACTGGAGATGTCCTGGTGAGCTTTGGAGTGGCTTTTATCTTTGAAACATGAGAGCACATAACAGCTTTGTTAGGTTTTTTGGGGTTTTGCTTTGTTTGTTTGTTTGTTTTTTAATTAATAAATTAGTAAGAACAGAGTTGAAAGATTAAAGGATTGTATAACTTGCTGAGTGTCATCTTGTCATGTGTACCCAGGTTCCCACTTTCCCTTGTATTATGGTTACACAATGAAATAAAATAAACTTAAGTCTGCAGACAACCTAGAAAAAATCCCTATTGTGAGTGTACATGCTGCCCTCAGCATGATGAGGCACATCCACCTCCACTCTCACCTTTCTTAAATGCCTCATCCATCCCTGTGTCTCACTGGCTTCAGCTATCTCTACCTCTGTCCCGTACAAATCCATATGAAGGACTATTCCCAACCACACCTGTCCATCCGTCCATCCATCCATCCATCCATTCATCCTTCCCTTGCTGTTTGTCTGTCTGTGAGAACCAATCCTCTAGAGCATTTAATCATAACAGTAAGGATAGGAGCAAAATCATCTTGAGCCATGTGGACTGTCTCTGAGAGGATACCCCTCCTCTGGGGAGCAGCTGGGGGGATATTTGTGTTGACCCACAGCCTTCTCTCCCTCGTCTCCCATTTGAAGGGGGCAGCAGTCAGTATGCCATAGTAGGGCTAGGAGTACACAGAAAGGATCCTCTGTGCCAAGCATTTTCTCTATTGTGCTTGCTCCTGGGGAGCCTATCTGGTAGAGCAAAGTCCACTGCCCTCCCTCCCATCACCCTCCCTTTCCCCACCAGCAGCCCCCAGCCCAATGGAGAGACCAGGCTGGATGGAGAGCCTTTCTCTCCAGCGTGCCGCACTATGACAGATGATTGACTCGAAACAATATCTAAGGCGATCAGGATAAAGTACCGACCATTTCAAGGCTCAGCAGAATTCAAATTCTAATTAGACTTCTCACCACATTCCAAATAAAAATTGTTCCCCTGATATCCTTTTTGCCTATCAGGTGTCTCTCCCTGATCGCTGGAACAAAACGCATAAAGAAAGTGATTAAAGCCATAACAAAGGCATAAAATTGAAATTATCGCTGGTATCACATCTGGGAGCAGAGTGTGTCACCACACTGCCCCCCTCCCCTCAGAGCTCTTCCTCCCCAAATAGACACACATGCACATCCCCCCAGAGCTCTCGCCTTGAATGTGAGCAACGGGCTGGGGAAGAGGGGTGGAAGGGATGGGAGAAGGTCTTGTTCCAGGTTGGAAGTTATCCATTTCCTTGGTCTGGGATGACATCTCAACTCACACCCCGTGACCCCACTACCTCCAGCCCAGAGCTGGGCTGGAGTTGCAGAAGGTGTAAATTTCCCAATAGACTCCAATGCTGCTTTACTTCAGCTGAGGATCAAACCCGTGGCATCTGCAGATGCAACACATGCAGATGCCTGAAGCATACACACCCAGGGAGAGGAAAACACATAAGCACAGAGGCCTGCTCACTGCTCTCTAATGAGCACACAAACCCTTCTCTAGGGCATACACAGAGCAGAGCCTCCCATGCACCACACACATACCAGAAGATTCCTCCTGCCCACTGATGCCTGTGGTACAGCCAGAAAACCCACCACATGCTGACAGAGTTCACACAAAACATGTGTAAGCCTGTTATCGATTCACTACACACAGAGACACAGAGGGTTATAAATCAGCATTCTTCCAAACCTGCATGGAACACACATGCAATCTCTAAACCTGAGCACAGTCTAAGCTATGCAAACCAAATATTGCACACACTAATTCCTACACCACATGCCCCCCTTATACCTGCAGTGCTAGCACATACATGTAGATGACACATATAATCCTGATACAGCATCTCACCTTATTTTTTTCAGTGTCAACTATATGCAACATACACACATGTATGTCAATTCACACATATCAAATAGGTATACATATACCCACACATATACATATATATAAATATTTCACATACCCTCTCTAATGGAGTAATGGTCACCAACACAGGGACTTTACACTCCCATGCATGTGCACATGCATGCACATTCACACTCAGCACGGTGGTCACTCTGCCAGCACATTGCAATCCAGGTATGATCTTATTCAGACAGGCTAAAAACACACGTGCCCTGTTGGGCAGGGAGGAAACAAGCCTGGTCCATCTCCCTCCTTTTGCATGGATGCAGTGCCATAGGCTCAAATAGGCTCCTGATTTACACCAACACTGGAAAGCAGGCTGACCCTCAGCCAGACTGGCACCCAGGGCTGCAGGAGGGACATTTATGGCAGCGGGTGCCCAGCCATAGCAGTGGGCACCCTGTGCCAGGGCTGCCCTTTCCTCTTCCTGGATCCTTGCCCTGCCTCAGCTCAGCTCAGGATGCCCTCACAAATGGCCCATTTCATTTTTCAGCTGCACAAGGGGCCACTCCAGAAGAGAGTTAAAAAGAGAGAGAGTAAGGGAGAAAAAGAAAGGGACTAAAGCGATATAAAATTAAAAGGTAAAAAGCAGGAACGCAAATGGGAGAGAGCTCTTTCAGCTTTCACATTATTAATGACTCTTCAAAAAATCGGCGAGTTTTCCAATCTTCTCTGAGAAGCGCTTGAAGGAGCTCACAGATGAAACTGACCTTCAAAATGTTCTTTGGTCTTTAGTTAAGAAATTCGCTCGCCATTATGGCATCATTAGGGAAACAAGGATAAAATTACTCCATGGTTAATGACCTATAGTATCTCCCCACCAAAATTTGTTTCAGATCTAATAAAACTGTGCTTAACACACTCGGATGAGTTATGAGGACTGTTCTGCAGGGTATTAAAATGTGGAAAATAGATTTTCCGAAGCTGGGGGGACTGGACTTTTCGAATCAGATAGCAGAATGGAATTTTCTGGGCAATAAATTCTTCCATGTCTCAATTTCATCTCGCTCTCGCTCTCTCCCTCTCCCTCTCTCTCTCTCTCTCTCATGCTCTCTCCCTGAAATGCTAAAGCAACATGGAAATGTTTAAAGTGCAGAAGCTTATACAAACTTTACCCCTCAACCCCCAACATAGAGCCCCCACCCATTAATGCCTTTTTTTGTCCTCCATCTGAGAAGAAGGCATAATCCCTCCGTCAGGAGAGATTTGGTATCATTCACAGAGCCAATTCAGCTGTGAGGCCTTTTTGTGTTGCAGTGTTGTGGTTTGGACTTTGTATGAGCCCAGCAGGCTGCCTGCATCTCTGGGCAGGCACTGGCATGCCAGCAGGGGACAGAGTGGAAGGGAGATGATGTGGGGCTGGGTGGGGCATGTGTGGGTCATCCCTCCCGTCTACCCCATACATCAACCTGGGGCCTTGGTGGGAGCTCACAGGGGACTGCTGCAATTTGTTGTCAGCTCAGCTGTGACAAGGCACCCATAGCATGCATCATGCTGGAAAGACACTGTCTGGTGCCTATAGAGTGGTGCATGTGGGGACACACTTGCACACATGTGTTGGTCCCTAGGTGACATACACTCATATGGCAGCAGGCAAACGCATCCCTGCCAGAGCTGCAGATCCCATTGCCATGGCCGGCATGAGGGTCACCAGAGCCCATGGATGGGCGGCCTGGGGCAGTGCAGGGGTCTGTCTGGTCTGTTGTTGCCTGAAGCAGGAGCCAGGGACTCCAATGGTGCTTTTAGGTTAGTGAGGGCTAGTTACTGCCGCTGAGAGAGGTGGCTTGCGAGGTAATGGCATTTTGCTCTCTTTAAACTTTAATCTTTCCTATTAATTCCCTGCAACTGGAGAATGTATGAGAGTTAATGTTCCATGAACGTGTTTCTCAGCCGACAGTCTCTTCGAGCTAATTACCTTCAGGTGCTAAATGGAGGGAAATTGCAATCCATTTGGATGTGAAAAAATTTCGCCTTTCCAATCCCCTGTGAAACATTCTTTTTCCTGAGTGTTGCAGAAAGAATGCACTTGGCTTCTTTCTTTTTTTTGTGTAATGTTTTCCTCCCATCACCACCCCAGCCCTCCTCTTCCCCTCCTCAAACCCCCCATTCTCACCAGGTATTCGTCTTCCCTCAAAGACTCTGAGTTCTCCAGAAGACTCCATGACATGATCAGTGCAGGAAAGTATCATCCTTAGCACAGTCACATGGGACAGCACACCAGCCAAGGAGAGGGGAGCAAGTACACGTATCCATGAAATCCAACCACATGGTGAAAACATGGAGGGGAAACAGCAAGGAAGACAGCAAGAGACTTCCTTTGGAGGTCTGAAGTTAAAGTGTATTTACACGCTTAATAACACGCTTATTACAGCCATTTCCCAGTTGTTGAGTTTTGAATACAGAGATAATAGAATTTTACAAGCTACATAAAATCATTATGCTTTTGGATCCAGGACTGGGGAAGAAGTTTGGTATGACCCATGGAGAAAAGGGGGAAAGCAACCAGATCCGAATGAGGGCACACAGATTCACAATGGGCCTGAAATGTCTTCATGTAGAGTGACAGAGCCAGGAAGAGGCAGTCAGGCTACATGTGAACAGGGCATAAATGGAGGATTTGGGTGAATGTCCCTTCTGCATGGAAGTCCCTGTCTCTCAAGCCCCACATACAACCACTGGACAAGCTGGATATCTCATATAAAAGTTCACGCTGATAAGAAGTTCCCCATATCACCACTAAATATCCAAGATAAGTGGTGTCAGATATCTACCAAACCAAAAAACTTGACTGAGAAGAGTTACACCAAATTCAGAGGGTCCTGGGTTATAACCATCACCAATAGGCTTTTATCTCCTCTGTCATCGGTGTTCATGATACACTTACTGTAGTATTATGTAAAAGACTTCATGCAAACTTCTCTCAGAATCAACCATGACTATTATCAGGAGCAGAAGTCTTTTCCACAGCAGTGTAAATATACTCCAACTGGGAGTGGTGTCGCTTGGAAAAATTCCTTGGAGGTTTGCTGAACCAGCAAGATGTTCTTGCAAGATCATTCAAATGCCCCATTTTTATGGTTCGGCTCATAGTCCAGATGCCACTGAGAGATACAGCTAAACCTGCACTTTTTCAGTAGACTGAAATTGAAAACATTTATCAATCTCTGTAGACTAAAAGACATGCTGAATTCTACCAGCGTGATTTCGACCATTAGCAAGTGAAGGTGCAGATGGTTTGCTATTTGTCCCATCGGCTTACTGCAGAGACATGTTCACGCTAACAACACGGCTGTGGGGAGCTTGTCTAGAGACTCCATCCAGATAAATCAGTGCAGAGATGATCTCTGAACTCTTCTTGCTCAATATGAATTACCAGTGTTCAACCAATTGCACTAGATAGGGTCCTAAACCATCTTTACTAAAGCACTAAGGGCAATAGCAGACAAAGCATGGTGATATTACAGCCCATTGGGAGAGCTGGTTTGAAATCTGGCTCTTTTAAGTATCAACAGGATGAGGTGTGAGGCAGCAGACTAGGAGAGGAACTCTTGTTACTGCAAAAATTTTCAACAGAATGTCCTGGCCACAGACCATGTCTGTATCTTCCCTGAGGTGCTTGTCTGAGCCCTATTGCTGCAGAATATGAGCTCCCTATGGCTTCCAGTCAGACTCTCTTCCATATATGAAAGTGAGTGATTTACCCAGGGCTACTTGAAAGGCAGAACAAAGAGCTGTACCAGAGGTTTTCTGAACTTCTAAAGCATCCCGCCTGTCTGTCAGCCCAGTCACACAAGTGCCCCCATGTTCAGCCATGCCTCCACATGTGTATCCATCTATCTACCCCACAGACTTCTGCTCTTTCCAGGTCTACTCATCCTCTTCACACAACCCTTTGCACATCCAGCCCACTGCCTTTCCACTTGGCTCCATCCATTCTGCGTTTAAGGAAGCCCAATAGGTTTCTTTAAATCGTTGGGGTATTTCTTAAAAGTGGTGGTTTCTCCCGTGGGTTACTAGTCCTCAAAACTTTATTGTTTTGCTTTATGTTGTGGGGATTTTTTTTTCTTCTGTGAGGAAGAAGGTGGGTGCAGATGTGGTGTGATTTTAACAGGGAGACCATCATTTCAATAGTACTGCTACAAGAAAGTGTATATTTTATCTTATTTCTCATAGCTAGATCTAGTGTTTGCTACTCAATATGACTGGCAGGACTCTACCAACTACAGTCAGTGGTGACTACTTGATGCTTCAGCCTCAGTCAGAGGTAAACCATTGGCTAAAGAAGATGGTTTAATTCAGCAGCCAGTTTGAGCTATTGCCTTCTATATGCATAGAAGCACAAATTGTTGCAAGCTGCACTGATCTTTTTAAATATTGTGCTTTGGGTGCACATGGAAAGAGGCACAAAGGTTTCATCCTTCCACCTCAGCTATACTTTGAAACAAACCCTCAAATTTTCCACTCATGACACTCTCATTCCACAGATACTTTGTCCTTGTCTGCTTTTTTGTCCCCTCATGCTCTCCAGCTGTGCTTTTTTTTTCACCTTTCCTTCCTTCCTTCTCATTGTTCCTTTATTTTATTTACATATATATACAATCATAGATGAGGGGCGAGCAACTGATGTCATTTACCTGGACCTGAGCAAAGCCTTCGACACTGTCCCGCACCACATCCTGGTCTCCAAACTGGTGACACATGGGTTTGATGGGTGGACCAATAGATGGATAAGGAACTGGCTTGATGGCCGCACCCAAAGAGTGGCTGTCAATGGCTCCATGTCCCAGTGGAGGCCAGTGACAAGCGGAGTCCCTCAGGGATCAGTCCTGGGACCTGTCTTATTCAACATCTTTGTCAGTGACATGGACAGTGGCATTGAGTGCACCCTCAGCAGGTTTGCTGATGACACCAAGCTGTGTGGTGCAGCAGACACACTGGAGGGAAGGGAGGCCATCCAGAGGGACCTTGACAGGCTGGAGAGGTGGGCACAAGCCAACCTCATGAAGTTCAATAAGAGCAAGTGCAGGGTCCTGCATCTGGGTCGAGGCAATCCCAGGCACAAATACAGGCTGGGCAGTGACTGGCTGGAAAGTAGCCCTGAGGAGAGAGACTTGGGGGTGCTGGTGGACAAAAAGCTCAACATGAGCTCTCAATGTGCACTTGCAGCCCGCAAAGCCAATCAGATCCTGGGCTGCATCAGGAGAAGTGTGGCTAGCAGGTCGAGGGAGGTGATCCTCCCCCTCTACTCAGCCCTGGTGGGACCCCACCTGGAGTACTGTGTCCAGTTCTGGAGCCCCTATTACAAGAGGGATGTGGAGGTGCTGGAGCGTGTCCAGAGAAGGGCCACAAGGATGATCAGAGGGCTGGAGCACCTCTCCTATGAGGACAGACTGAGGGAGTTGGGGCTGTTCAGTCTACAGAAGAGAAGGCTCCGAGGTGACCTAATTGTGGCCTTCCAGTATCTGAAGGGGGCCTACAGGAAGGCTGGGGAAGGACTTCTCAGGCTCTCAGGTAGTGACAGGACTAGGGGGAATGGAATGAAGCTGGAGGTGGGGAGATTCAGGCTAGATGTGAGGAGGAGGTTCTTCACCGTGAGAGTGGTGAAACCCTGGAATGTGTTGTCAAGGGAGGTGGTCAAGGCCCTGTTCCTGGAGGTGTTTAAGAGCAGGCTGGATGAGGCTCTGTCCAGCCTGATCTAGTGTGGGGTGTCCCTGCCCATGGCAGGGGGGTTGGAACTAGATGATCCTTGTGGTCCCTTCCAACCCTGAATGAAACTGTGAAACTATGAAACTATGAATCATATATGCATATTATGTATATATAAAAAAACATATATGTATTCACACACACACACATATATATAAATACATATAAATCTGGAATTAGAAATATTGAAAAAATATTTCACTCCCAAAGTGTGACTGATGAGAAGGCAGAAGTCTTTGTACCTGATTCACTCTCAGGGCAGACTGTATTGCAGTAAATGTTGTCTCTTTTCAGTTGGTTGCTTACTTTTCAATTTTTCTCATTTCTGTTAGTTACACTGCAAATAGCCTAAACTTGAAGGAGTTTGAAAAAGCTTCTGTCATTCCTATACTTCTCTGAAGGCAGAAAAACATCTTCTAACTATAAAGAAGGAGAGAATAAAATTAAACCCCAGACTGCACACACTTTTCATGTAATGATTAAAAGAGAAAAGTGGGGGAAAGAAAGAGGAAATCAGTCTGTTTTGGATCCAAAAGCTCATGTGAATGTGTGTACATCAGTACAGAAAATATGTACCTGGATGAAAGAAAGATTGCACCCAGGAATCATGTACCTTAGCAGTGGTGGTTTAAATAACATCTTTTAACTTTTTTAATCTACTTCAAAACTCCTGTGGCTAGATCAGTATAACCCCCCTCAGACCGTGAGCACAGTTACACTGGTATATGTGTACCTAATACCTGTGCAGCTTAATTTCATGCCGACAAGAGAATAAAGTCAGACTGGTAAAAAGCCTATTTGTATCAGCGTAAATGCTGGAGGAAAATGTACTCTGTTTACCCTGCTGCTACCATTAAAATTTCCTCTACAGATAAAGTTAAAATGGGAATCCTGCTCACCCACCATTTCTCCCCCTTCTGCATCCATTCAGCCCTCATGCCTGGGTCAGCCTCTCCTCCTCTCCAGAAATCCCTGACACTCATGTTTGTGGGATGACCTCATCTTGGAGTCCACATCCACATCTCTCATCAAGGGACAGTCTGATCTCCCTGCAGAGCCCATTGAGGACAGATGAGTCCCATGCCCCACCACCAGCTCTGCAGTGCCAAGCAGGGATGAGGGGAGAATGGTGTACATGCGAGTAGTGGTAGGGTTTATTTTCTTTTCTTGCATGCTCGCTTTAAGATCAGGAATAAGTCTGGATTTTGTGGGGGAGGAAGAATATGCATTAGATTTTATCACAGAGAAAAAATATTTACTATATGCCTGAGAAGAACCAGGGGGGCTGAAATTGCAGGAAGACAAAAGCCACCCAAGGGAATGTGTAATACTCTATCTAAAGGCTCATTCCCTTCTCACATTTGTCCATCCTATTTAACTTACCTTTTTTTTGGGACCCAAACTACTTGTACAGCTCTAACGCAAATCCTGGGAGGCTTTTGCTTGGCTCTTGACAGCTGTCTAGGAGGCACTAGCACAACTGAGGCATCCTACCTGCCCATCCTGTGCCCTGCATATGAAATAAGAGAGTTGTAGAGTGACAAAAAATAACCTATTATAACAACAGGAATAAAAAAGCCGTTTTCATGTGGAAGACACTGTAGCCTTTAATGACTTACACAGGATGTGACTTCAATGACTTACACAGGACTTGTAGGTACTTGATCAACTCAGACCAAAAGTTTTCAGGCCAAAGTCATCACTGGGATAACTTCCCTAACTTCAGGTCTGCTTTTAATTGTAGTCAGAAACCAAACTGCAGCCTGATGAGCAGCAAATGAGATGCTGTCAGAATCATGCACTCCTCTATTCTCAGAAAGGAAAATGTGCAGGAGCAAGAGCTTTAGCTGGATTCATCCCAAGGCCATATTGTTCAGAGGACTGGGAATCTGGAGCAGCCCAGATGTGTGTGTTCTGTTTGCACCAGCATTGGGTCTAAAGTACTGTGACATCCAGGATCACTTCAGTATCAGGTGACTTGCTCATTAATTTCATCTATAAATCATGTTCCTGCTTTTAAAATGGCAAGGACAATAAAACACACAGTAAAAGGTATGAAACACAGACACATAATGGTGGGGGAAAATGTTTGCAAAGACAATGTTCTAGGTATAAAATAAAGATGATTTCCAAAACTATAGAGAGGATATGTAACAATCTTCTAGGAAGAGTTTTCAAGAAAGGATTGTCAGCACAGCCATGCAAGCTTCATGAGCTCAGGGACTCTAGTACAGGTTAGCAAAATGCAGTAGAGGACCATCTAAACCATCACTGAAATACAGTCACGCCTGGGGAAGAATTCAACACTTTACTTACAAGTGGTGCTCAGGAATTAAAGTTCTTCTTTAAGTCCCTGGCACTTAAGCATGTGCAGAAATACCAGCACTTGCTTAGACCTTCTGTTCAGGAATGACTAATGAAACAAACAGAAAGATAATTTCTGAATGTTCAGTATTTCTTGGAAGGTTGGAATTTAATATGTAGCTCTCCTACCAGTATCTTTCAATATTTAAATGCAAAATGTTTTCTCCATGACAGAATTTGCAAAAGATTTATAGGTGTGGACCTGATGAACAAAATAACCATGCTCTTATTATAACTTACAGGAACACACACACACATAAACACATACCTATCTGTGTATCTGTAATACACAGTATCTGGTATATAAAAATTTTATTGCCAAATTGAATACCAAATAATAAGTTAAGCTGACAGAAACATAAAGATCAGCTTTAGACAGCACCAAAAGGAAAGCAGAATTTCCAGCAGGAAATTGTTCACTACCCCAATGTCTTTTGGGGGGAATTTGCAGGACACCTGAGAATCACTGGGGCATTTTGAAATTATAGCTATATATATTCTGGGGGGATCTGATGAGGGCATACATCTGAACTGAACTCAGTTACAAGTGCTGACCCTTGGACATTTCTTCTGCTTTCTAAGAATTCAGCCGAGGAGAAAATGGGTTTCTAGGTGGCTTGAGGAGAGCAGGAGAGAAGAGAGGCCAACAGGTTGTTCTAGGCACTGTGCTGTGGTGCTGCACTGTAGCGTGAGATCAGGACCAGAGGAAAGGAGTGTAAGGCAAGAGACAACTGTGAGGAGCAGCGAGGCTGCAGAAGACCTCCCCTTTGCAGGTCCAGTGTAGCTTTAGCAGAGCCCCTTTCAGCTTCAGGGCCAGATCTCCCCTGCCTCAGGCCACAGTGGACATGGTACAGCAGCTGTCCTCAGATGGCAACACAAAAGAAATTACAGGGACTTAACTTGAGACGTAGATGTCTGACAACACAAGGGGAAAGAAGCTACATTAGGAAGCTGTTTGGAGAACATCTTCACTGCATTTGAACTGTCTGGCTGACACACTAGAGCTGTATAAGGGATTACTAGTCTTGCAGTGCATGTGATGTGCTAGTTGACCAGGGGCTTGCTCCCCTAGGCTTGTCAGTCCCTTTTAGATTTTTCAGAGTGTGCCTCCATCAGGAGGCATCTCTCCTCCCACAGCAGTCATGCAGCCTGGGGCAGACTTTGTAGTCCCCACCAGTGGCACTTCCTTGCCAGCTGGCAGGGGAAGCCAATGGGCAGAGGCAGCCACCTCTCTCCTGTGATGCAATGGGTGACAAGCATCACCGTTGCAGACACCAAGGGATGTCTTTCACAGTGGCCCCTCTTGGCCATGAGGGGTAGGAAGCTGCTGTCCTGTTGGCTGAAGCTGCCCAGCAGTGGAAACCCTCCAGATGGAAGAGTGCAAATGACTACACGGAGACTAAAGCCTGATTTGATATTTTTAAGAGCCAGAATAAACCAGATTATGGATAAATTATTGATTGATCTCATCTGAAAAGATGGTCCAGGGAATCTCTACTTGTATTTTAGACTGCCTCCAAACCCAGGATAATATGGTTCTTCTACAGACAGAAATGTTTCCTCATATTTTATTTTTCTTTGGAAATGTCATCCATGTTATTCTGCATGGGTCTCACATGATGAGAGTGTAACCTGATGGTTTTGCTCAGGGATTTTGATCAGTACTGCCCAACCCTGCCGGGTTTTCCTAAAAAAACCCTACCCTACCTCAAGTGCAGCACTCGTGCATCTCCAAAGGGAAAGACACACCTCTGGCTAAAAAAGTGAGCCCAGATATGAAGCCTCTCCTATTTCAAAAGGGAAGGGTCAAGTCTCACAAGCCTGATGTTAGTGTCTTCTAGTGAAGATGCTGAAATCAACCTGGGAACTTTTACTGCCTCTCAGTACAAGTTTCGTACTCCCTTATATGTCTGAAAGTACCCAGGGGAAAGGAACAGCAACTTATTCAGAGGCATGGGGAGAGATGCTGTAGGAGTCCTCGTGTGAGGGGAACAGTGCTTTGCAACATGACCAATACAAGACTCTCTAAGTCTTCAACATAAGCTGCTAAAAATGGGCTCTTCTTTCAGCCCAGCGGGCAGGAATTTAAAAACAGGGGAAAAAAATCTCACCCTGTGCCTGTGCTGCCACCTCCCTCCTTCTCCTCTGCTTGCGACAGCCAGCTTGGGCTGTGAAGACGCGGTGCCGAGGTGAGTGTGTGTGTGTGCCAGTGTGTGTGTGTGCATACACGCCCGCCTCTTGGTGCGATTCCTCCTTCCTTGCCAAAACATCTCCTGCTGTTTATTTATTTATTTCTCTCTGATAACGGAGGGGATCGTGTTTCCGGAAGAGTGCCAGCAGATGATACGAGCCCAGGACTGATACTGCCAGCAAACCCATGCCAGCCCTTTCTGCCGGAAAAAATTCATTTTTTCCAGAAGGAAGCCATGAGTGTGAAGCAGAATCCAAATCCGATTTCTCGGCATTTTTTGTTATCGCTCAGCAGCCCACCAGGTGGGGCAATGGAGGGAGCGCACTCAGCTGCAACTCAGTGCCTTAATCCAATTTACAGCTTCTCTTGGAGAGATAATTACAGCCCTGAAACCAGTTAGCACTGTACAAAGAGGCTCTCGAACCAAAGCCCCGATCCTGTCTTTCAAATATTCACCTAGAGTGTCAGGGATTCTTTGGAGAGGGAGGGGGACACTTGAGGCAAGCCACAGTGAATAGAGAAGTGTGTACACAACACCCCTCCCCAGGACACATATGCCCCATGCACACATTCAAGCAGGTTTCCCACAGACCCACAGGGAAAGACAGTGCAAACTTGTCACCTTCTGGTTCTCCAGCTCTGGACATCTGGGCAGTGGGAAGTTGCAAAGCTTTCCTTGCCAAGCACTGCTGGCATTCTGAGGGGGATGAGGTGACAGGCAGCCTGAGGTGGGGAAGGAAGAAAGTAAACGCCTTCCCTGGTCATGGCCACGCCACCTCCTGCAGTTACTCTGAGGAAGCCAAACCTGTCCAGTTTTTTTTTCTGCAGTGATCAATGATAGCACTTGGTTTTACATGAAGGTGAAATACCTCTTTGCAAAGTCACTACAGCCATCTCCCACACCAAGTGGGCCATGCTTGAAGTTGCTTACTTCCTTGAATTCCACAGCAGCTGCATATCCTGTTATCCCACCACTTGACCCTCATGCAACTCGCCAGACACAGCTTTACGCTGCATCGCTGCCTGATAGATTCACAGGCAGTGAGAAGGCAGCTGGAGCACTCTAGTAGGGCAAAACACATGCATGGGTGTCTATGCAACACAGAGGAGTCCAAACCCCATACTTTTCAGCGCTGCAACCTTTCCTCATCACAAGATTCAGTGGGAGATGCCTCTCCCATCACCATCACAGCATTGTCTTGTGCACCTAGAAAGAAAACATTTGAGAAACTGAGTAGTGATAAAGTCTGTGTAATAGATAACTTTAGGATTTCCTGTTGTATGCCCAGGGATATGCAATCAGGTAACACTGGGTGATGGACATACTGGACTCAATACGCATATTATCAAGGGTGAAGCTCGGGGCTCCAGTGAGTTTCCTCGATCCACATTTTAAAAGTGCAAATTAACCTCCTCTGGCTTAAAGATCTTGATCTTGATCTTCATCACTCTGATAGACTTCTGAAAGAACTTTCTTGCAGGTTATTTTCACCCTGACTGGCATAGCCCAGAGAAGAAGAATGTCCTTGGAATTTGAGTATCAAAAAGGAGTATAAGTACAAAAATACAGATCTTGTTGGCAGGAATGGCAGCTGGCATAGAAGCAGTTGGAGATAAAAACATTTATAGTTTAAGTAATCCACTGGAGAGCATGCACTCTCCCCACCTCAATATCTGGTTCATAGCAGAGGTTGAGTTTTTATCACCAGCTGAACATATGAAATTCCTTTTCTGAGAACTCCTTCTGTGGCACTGGAAGGTCTCTCAGGAAAGAATCAGCCACTGCACTTGCTGCAGAGCACCAGCTTAGAGGCTGAAGTAGACTTTTCTTTGCTTCACGCAGAACTGAAGAAGTCAGGCTGGCAGGACACCCTCTTCCATGGCAAATTTGCAGTGACAGTGCTTTCCCTGGGAGAAAGAAAAAAAAAAAAAAAAAAAAAAAAAAAAGGTGGGGGCTTGGGGTGTGGAAAGAAAGAAAGAAAGAAAAAAAACACAACACAACAAACCTTGTTGCTGCTGCTGTTAAACCATTCAGTCTACAAGTGGAGAGTGTACTTGGTTGGGATCCAGGTTCAAGCCCTCACTTCTACTCTTCCTCTGTGTCCCGTCTCCCCACTCAGCATCAAGAGCTGACAGCAATCACTGTCTCTCACTACTGAGTGTGCCTCTCCTGGTATGCAGGAGGTTGAAGTTGGCTAGATGAGGGAGGCATGGCATACTTGTTCATGTGTAGCCCTGCAGGAACATGTCTACACAGAAAAAGCTGGCACAGACAGAATTTCTTTCCTTGAAGACCTCTAGTTAAGCTCTTTTGCAGGGCAGGTATGTCCCCAGTGGATTAAATGAGGGAAATTATTTTTTTGCAACACAAGCTCATTGTAGTCCTTAAAACAGATATCTGCTATGTATTACTTACACACCAGACAAGTTTTCAAACTCCTCAGCTGTCCTGGTAGGTTCTCACTCTGGCAGTATCTGTGATGTGAGAACCATAAATATATTCCATGAGAGTAGCTGTTTATATTTCCTAGCAGTGTATCAGCATCTAATCCTATTAGCTTCTTCATCCCTTTTGCATAATATTATTGTCCAGTAACATGAAACACAGAAGGTCTGTTTTGAACCAGGATGCTCCTCCTTTGACTCAGGTCTTCTGAATCAGTGCTCTATCCATAGCACTTGGCTTTTCCATTGAGTGCTCCTGTGGCATTTCTGATCTGCTAGGAATGTGGGTAAAGGGCAGCAGAGTTTTCCTTCCTAGTGAACCTAGGGCAAAGTGTGGTTCATCTGAAACACTGCCTACCACTCACGGGGATGCCATCCCTTGTGCATGTGATATTCATTTGGTTTTCATAGCACAGCTCTGTCAGGACTAGCCATCCACCATGAGTGTAGCAGTTTATTTGCTTGTGTAGAGGCTGGCAAATACCTGGAGTTTCCTGTATTTAAGAGGTCATTTCATCTGCCTCTTTAATGCACACTTCTAATGTGGGACACAACTGCCCCATTAATAAGCAATGATATGGATCCTTGGAAAGTCTGCAAAGAAATAAAGTATATTGGTCTTAGCAGCCAACCAAGTTGAAATCCATGGTTTCCTTCACTTGCATTAATTTGGCATCTGAGATATAATATCTAACTCTGTGCAGCAGAAAGACCTGGACACACAAAATCACTATACTGATTGTGCCAGGGCTAGAGATGCACTTCCAGCAGATCAAAGCACTAGACCAACACTCCAAAAGGGAAAGCAAGACATTAGCACTCAACTTCTTAACTCTCTGCATGCTCCACAATGGATGGCTGTACAAACTTCCCCTATCACAACACTAACTGCACCTCAAAGTACATTGTATTGGGAAAGCCCGGGAGATCTTCCAGTCCCACATTATATTGTGCCTTGGGAACAACTCTGGTGAATGACACCTTCTCCTCTGAAAGACAGACCATGGGCTCTTCATCTCAGAGACATTTACTAATAGAAAGGCAAAGTACACAGCCATTAATGGAGCGTTAAAGTTGTTAGCAGTAAACTCAATTAGTGTGCTTGGGCTTAAGGGTGGTTTATTGGTGATTTCGGTTTTCATATTTTAGGCTGGTTCTCTCAGCACCAAAGAAGCTAGGACCTAAGAAGAACAGAATACCTTTACACGGAGGAGCTTGTAACCAGTGACAGCAGATCAGAAGACTGGTTTTAACCATGATTTTTTAGAAATAACTGTATCTTTAAAAGAGCTTCCTCCACTAAGCTAAATTCTGAAGGCCTTGCTTATCTCAGAATGTCATGATTAGGTCTGGAGTCTTTTGTCAAAACTGTATGTCTGGATCCAGGGAGGCAATTTAATTTCTGCTGGGACTACACTGTCAGAACTAGAGATTTTTTTTAAAAGAACTGATGGAAAGGAAAACTGTCACCTCTGGTCAGCCTAGTGACTTTACAGGGTGCTGCATGGCTCCAGTCTGTGACATCTCAAAAGCTGTTGTTTATGCAGCCTCAAAACAGGTATTTAATTTTGGGGGGGTGGGAGGGAAATCTCATATTTTGTTTCTTTTCTAGTTTACGTAGATTCAGAAAGAAGCTGCATATGTGGATGGGAGAAAAGCTGTGTGCTTATCTGGAGTCAACTGGTGAAGATACCCTGTTCCCATCGGCCCAGTAAGGGAGGGAGGGAGGGACAGCATGACCCTCCTTCAGACTTCCTTTTGGTTGGTGTAAATGGCAGCCTGAAGATGATGGGAATTTCTCCCCCTCTCTCATTGTCATCTGAATTGGGATTATTACACTAAGAATGAAGGACTTGAGTAAAAGGGTATTGCAGCCAGAGCAGCTGCCAAGCGGTTATCCAGTGAGACTTTGTCAAGACACAAGGGAGCTGGGCTAGGATCCAGCAGATCCCTGTGTGGTTCTCACCCCTTCTACTGGGTCTGGGGCTCCTACTGTCTCTCTGGAAGCAGCACAGCCATCCCCAGGCCTGCTGCCAC
This sequence comes from Melanerpes formicivorus, assembly GCF_026170545.1. Lineage (NCBI taxonomy): Eukaryota > Metazoa > Chordata > Aves > Piciformes > Picidae > Melanerpes > Melanerpes formicivorus. Next base: position 2,124,008 of record NW_027142450.1, on the reverse strand, counting down.
CTCTGAGCTGTGCGGCTGGAGGGGATGGCACATTGAAGCAATTTGCCAGGCTGTGTGACAATTACTGACACAGATGCTCCTGTGTCAATATGGGCTCTTCTCTCCATTCTGGTTACAGCGATGGGTGTGCCTGGCGGGGACTCCTCTCAGCACAGGCCAGTAGGATTATGGGGTTGGGAAGAGGCCACGTCTGCCTGGGCTTGTAAGGACAGAAGCAGCCTCAGAGGTTGTTCCTGCTCCCTCCTCTCCTCTAGGCTGTTTGTCAGGGTCTCCAGCTGCCTGCCACATACAAATGTTTCCCTCTGTACCCTCCTACTCAAATACTGTGGATTTCTCTCTGCTGCAGCCCTGCTTTGCTGTGTTTATGGATAGGGATGAGGGATAGTAGCAGTGATCAGCATACTTTTGCCAAAGGTTCTGGGTAACTTCATGCCCTCCCCTCTTTTCAGTTTCCTCTCTTCTCCCTCAGCCCCTGTTGCTTCCCTTTTAGCTGGGATAGCAGTCATTGTACAAGTGACAACACATTACATCCTCCATAGAAACAAGAGAGGTGATATGGGGCAGTTTCTAGGAGGGTCAGGGTAGGCGTAAGGAATTACAGACAAACCTCTGAGAAGTTCTGGGATCTATCTTCCCTTGCTAGTTTTCCGACCAGCATCAAAGTCTATATGTTTTTTTGCCTGTCAATGTCTGAAAAGCAGGGAAAATGCTCCCATCCAGTTTTCAAATATCATTGACCCCCACTCAAAAACAGAGAAATATCATCAAGTTAACAGCCAGATGCTGCCAACGCTACACATTGCCATTACCTACCACAAGCTATTGTCTACCTGAATGCCTTGGACTCCAACACCCCTGGGGACGTGGTGCAACTCTTGATGAGGTCTGCAAGAACATAAGGATCCTTCCCCTAGCTGCAGCTTTAGTGTCAAGTGAAGATGAGCAGGTTTGGGCCATTTGCTGTCCAGAGCTGCCTCACCTTGCCTCTGTGGAGCAGGTCCAGAGGAGGACATGTGCAGCCTGTGCTTCAGGGCTGCACTATCACCAGTGTCTGTCCCAGATTTAGACATGGCAGTCAATACTGGGGGCTGACGCATGAAGCTCTCTACTGGACTTCTTCCAGTGTATCTTGAGGTGATTTGAGATATTACTGCTTTCAGCTGCTCTTCTTTGTTTGCTACTCACTGTCTCCTGCTTCCATCAATGGGAGCGCATCCTGCTCCCTCCAGGCTGGAGCAGCTGAGACACAGCTATGTGTTGGCCTCTGCCAGCTCTGTGATAGCAGATGGGTCTCCAGGAGAGGGGCACTAGGGCTGGTGAGTTCAGAGGAGATCATGTTTGTGACAGACCTCATTGCCCACAAAAACAGTGTCTGCTAGCACATGCTGCGTACCACCAGGCCTTCGCTTTTCCCTCTAGAGAAGGCCACTCTTGTTGGCTTAACTCCAGGACAAAACCATCTCAGGATGTATCCTTAGTGCCTTCTCTTCTCTGAGGAGACAGTACATGAGTCTGCTGCTCCTGCCAGTGCTGCACCAAAACAAACAGCCTCAAAAGACCTTCTTCCTGCCCCTCGCCCACTGGAAAGCTGTACTGCTCCTTTAAATGTGGTGCATGTTAAAAAGAAAAAATTGACAAGCTCCCTCACTCTCAAAAGAGTGAGAAATTTTCATTGATTGATTTCTTCATGGCTTCTTAAACAGATAATTAATTCACCGTGAACCTGCGGACACACCGTCGTGAGTCGTTAATATTGTAAATTCACATATACTTCAATAATCGCCTGACCCCCCCGTCACCCCGAAAAACAGATAGCTGTGCAGCCAGGAGGAGGGGAACGGGGGGAAATCGATTTTCGAAGACATGAAGGGATCACCCAGCAAAGGGAAGCTATTGATTCTCTTTTATAAGACACCGCTATAATATTTATTCTTTTGTAAACAGAATTAACCCAGCATCATGGGTCATTCCTATCGAACAACTTGCCTCGCATTGCACAGCAATGCTGATTGTATCAGATGAGGTAGAAACATCCAAACTGCACCACCCACCCTGGCCCACACTTCAGCATCTGCTCAGCTTCTGCCTGCCTGGTCTTACCACCATGGCACAAAACCAGCTGGCATCTGACCGGCCACAGCAGGGCCAGACCTCTGCAGGTATTAGCAGCCCAGGAAGCAGGCATGCTGCTGGCACCGTGGCGGTCTTGGGCTGTCTTATGTGGCAGGGTAAAGATGGTTAGGGGGCTGCTGCAGCTGGAGCCACAGACCTAGTGCTTGTGGATACCCCAGCTGTGATTCCCACCTACTAACATCTGCTGATAGAGGAAAGGAGGGCAAGAATGATGACACAAAGAGGAACCTCTCTCCATCTTCTAATCCTCTTCCACTCTGGAGATGTTTATTCCCTGAAGACTCTCCACAGACATTCAGAAACCCACCCAGCAGCAAATGGGGCAGCAGCTGGTGTGAGAATCCCACCACGTTTAATCTCCTCTCTGCCCACCTGTGGCAGAGGCTGCAGACCAAAAGATCCATACAGGGTATCACATCCCAGAGCCCTGAGTCTCTATGACCCCTTGCACGGGGAGAGTGCATGGACAAGGAACAACAGGGCTGCCTGCTGCAGCCCGGGCAACAGCGGTGCGTCAGGTGGGGTGTGTTCTCTTTGTCCTGGGTTGGCAGTGGTGGGACAACCCCATGCCCGCCCCTCCAGCTGGGGCCCGGACATGCCAGGCTGCTGGCACACCGGCTGGCTTCTCTTTGCCTTTCTCCTGTCCCGGCTGGCAGCCAGGGCAAGCGAGAGCGAGCGCTAAATTATGTCAAAGAATTTAAAAGCAGTGGGGGCAGAGGCAGAGGGGGGCCGGGCAGCAGTGGAGGGGCAGGCGCGGGCAGCGGAAGCCCTAATTAAAAGCGGGGCCGCGGGCAGGCAAGGCTCCTATTCAGAGGGCTGACAAAGGAAGGGTCTGTGGAGCAGAACCGGGAGGCAGTGAAAGGAGAGAGCCCCGCGGCGCCCCTCGGCCGCCAGCGCAGCGCATCGCCCCGGCCGGCAGCGCCCGCCTGACCCGGCCGAACATCCCCGGCAAATTAGCCGAGCCACCGCCTGCCAAGGAGGCTGCAACGGCCTACCCCGGTCCCGCTCCCCTTCCTCCCACCCTCCCCTTGCCGGCAGAGGGGAGACCTGGACAGTGGGAGGAGGAGAGCGGGGAGCGACACCCCCCAGGGACACCTCCCGGCTCCCTGCTGCCAGACAAGTGCCTTTCCAGTCCAGCAGTGCCCCTGAATGCGCTAATTAGCCCCCCAGGCTTGGTGCTGGGAAAGGCCACACCGGTCATATGACAGCCACGAGGGGCCTGGCCCTCACGGGAGCATCGATGCGCCCTGGCCTCCCGTGGGACGGGGCTGAAGGAAGCCTACGCTGGGCACCTTTCTCTGTGAGGGCACGCCATGGTGCAGGCGGCTCAGTAAGGGGTCTGACTTCCCCTGCTGGCCCCGGAGGTGCAGCGGGACCAGGGCGAAGGCGGGGCTGCCTGGCCCTGCTGTTGCTGGAGGCTGATGCAGAAACGAACGAGAGGCCCAGAACTTGTTGAAGGGCAGCCTGTACATCACAATTAATTTGGGACTCTTCCCAAAACAAAGGCCCTCTATGGCTTTCAAGCTTTCAACGTGTTTACACAATAGTGCACAGAAAGACCAGCAAAGTGTCATCTCAAGGGCCCCTTCCCTGTCTCCTGCCCCTGCCTTCCCTCCCCACACACTCAGCACATCTTTTGCGCTGTCTCTTCTTCAGACCCTTTCTGGCTACAAATTCAAAGTTTCCTCCCCTGCCCCCACACACTTCGATTTCTAGGGACTTCCCAAGGCTTGCTGTGAGTCATCCATGGCTGTAACACCCCACACACTCCCAGTTGGGGACTCTCAGTACAGGGAAGTTCATGGTTACATCCTCTAACCCCTGGACATGAACAACATCAAACTCATCCCTTAACAGAGGCCACCCTACTACACGTCCCACAGTGAGTTCTGTAAATATAAAGGAGAAAAACATGCTTCAGATCAAATAGGAATCCCATGGTTAAAATGTCTGACCTGGGCTACATGGTCTTCTCTATCTAAAGAGCAAGGTAGCCCAGAGGTACACCAGCTTTTGTTTGTCTAGCAAAGCAACAGAGAAGAGGTACAAGGAGCTACAGGAGAACTCAGGGAGGGTGGTACGATCAATGAACAAACCAGGGGGAGAGAAGGTCACACATGAAGAGTGGGGCAGGTGGTTAGGTCATTAATTCCTCCCAAACCCACTGGCCCACTTGGCTCCTCCTGCAAGCACAGAGGTCATGGTCAACAGTTTTCTCCACCTCATGGTCTGTATCACGAACAGCCAAAGCAGAGGGCATCTTACTGCACACCTGCACCTCTATATGATACCTTCTCTTGCTCTTCTCTTGGGAGTCTGCACCTTAGCCTCATAGTCTTGCAGTCAATGTGCATCAGTCTCACTCTGCTAACACATGCCAGTTAAACCAGATTGACATATAGCTTTTTGTCCTGGTGCCAGTGTGGAGCAAACCACATTATCTGATTTAGCTGGCTGTGTTATCAAGCTCAAGGATTCATCAGCTCTGGAGCTCTACATCATGGTGCTCACATCGCTCATGGCAGGGTAGTGCCCCTCACTGGCTCTATGAGTACTCTGAAAACCTGTCACAAGTCAAAGCTTGTCACAGGTTCTAACATGCTGGTAGGGAAAAAGCAGCATGGTATAGAGGAGTAACCAGCAGGCAGCCAAACAAGGCCATGGATTAACTCATCTTTGATTTTCCTTCCCCCTCACCTTCTCTACCCAAGTTCCAAGGGCTTCCAGCTGGGCCCCCTTTTTCACCTGTACACTCTCAAGCCCCAGGGGCCCCCATCTCGCTCCAGGACTCTGAAGAGGACTGCAAACAGCCAGGAGGCCTCATGTGGAAATCCAAAAACCCTAGTGAGAATGTAATTGCCTTTGAAGTTATCAGTGCCAGCATGAGAGACTGCCTTCAGTAGGAACAGCCTTTCCACCATCACATGCTTTACCCAGGTGCACAACATCTTTTTGCAAAGGCCCAAGGGATTGAAACAGTCTCTGCAAGGCCTTAAGAGAATGAAAATTGCTATCAGAGACTCCTGTTGACTCCAGAGCCCACCAAGGAGGCTGCTGGCTTCTACAGGCCATCCCCCATCTGTTGGAATAGCAGGAAGTTTTACGTTAGCAATAACAAAATAAAAAATGCTGGAGTCCAACTGGTGATTGAAATCTAGTGCCAGGCTCTGCTGCAGAGACATCACAGCTGCTTACAGTGCCTGCTCTGAAAGAGGTGCTTATTAAACATTTGCCTTGGGTTTATTTTCCCTGTTTGCTAAAACCAAACATTCAAGGCAAAAAAATCTATAAGGGAGGGCTGCAAATTGAAAGTTTGATTAAAAAAACCAAACATACAACAAAACCAAAGCCAACCAACCAACCACCACCAACAAAAACCTACCAGACACTTGTCTTTGGCCTCTTCCTCCACTGCCCTCTGTTCTTGGCCTTTAGGGGTTATTTTTAAAAGCTCATGGCCACATAGGCTAGAAGTAATTTTTTTTTCTAAATGAGAAACCTGAGATTTTCAGCTAAGAGACTGGGCTTTTTGAGAAGGCCCCAAGTAGCCCATACACTCTTTAATGCTGGCAAAAGGGGTTCCATATCACAGAGCTACTTCAAGATGCAGAATGGTTTGTTTTCTAAGCTGGATATTTCTGGTGGAGCTCCTGCCTTTTTGCCCATCTGTCAAGATGCTTTCAGTAGTTGCAAGTATCTTCCACACATGAGCCATGAATACCACCAGATGAAGGCTAAGGAGCAGAGATGCAAACAGAATTCAGAAGTGTCAATATCTAGATATTAATGATGTATCCAGGCTGCCACTAAGCTGTGTAGCACCCACAGTTTTACATCATATGGCATGTGAGCTTTTTCTCTAAATACCATTTGTCTTGCACCTGAAGTGGTTTGAAAAGTTTATTTAGCTTTTCTGATCCTAGGAGGCTTTGGTTAGTTGTAGTTCCATCTACTGCCATGCTAAGGGCTGAGCATTCACATCTTTGGCTGACACCATCTTGGGAAGCCAGTGTTCCCCGGGTGCCATTGCTTTGCTTGCATCCCATACCAGAATACTGTTGTGCAGAATCCACGGGAGCACGACATCATCTGTCTGCAGCTTGTCTGGTGGTTCTCAATGCACTCGAGGTCCAGCTGTCCCTGGGCCACTCTTCTTGGCATCACCAATGCCAAGTCAATCTCCTTCAGTTCTCTGAGCACCTGGGTGGAAGCCAGATTCCATGTGGAGCTGTGCTGTGAAGCACTGATATGGGTCGATCCACGAGCTGCCCCTGATGTTCTCCACTTCTGATTGCTACATTTTTTTGTGACAAATTGATAAACTGCATCTCCACTCAGTTAAAGATTTGATCTTGCTCTCTTAATCCGCTATCAATAAGATATTAATCGTGCACCCGACCCGTTCTGTTCCCCGTCTGCCTGCAAATCCAATAATCATTTCAGAATTCACAGCTGAGTGGGGCACTCCCTTCAAACAATTAATTTCAGGGGAGTCTCATTTATTTTCCCTGTAAGCCTCTTTCTCCTCACCCCTCCTCTGCTTGCCTGTTTCTCCCCTTCTCCCTTCATCTGGACACTTCCCAGCTGAAAATCCTGCTCAGCAGAGCGGTAGTGGGAGTGCAACTTGCACTAGGTGCTGGAGAGTCCTAGGAGCTGAACTACCTTCTGTTTGCTGCTTTATACAACTGGCTAAACTCCCCTTGCTCAGCCTCCAGACCTCTCTAAAGATGGAGACCAAATTCACTTCAAAGCTAACTCCCTGTGCCTGCAGCCAGCTGCCCTGCAAGGAAGGGGGCCAGATCCCAGTCTGCATGGAAAGGTGGAGAGTCAGCACACAGTCACTGGGCTCGGGGCTGAGGCTTTGGGTGCTAGGGCCCCACTGGCAGGACACAAGGGCAAACCTCCAAACCCAACAGGGTCACCCTCCAAGTGTCCTTGTGTAGGAAGTCCCTACCTCTCAGGTCACAGCAATGTACACACCCCATGGACAGGAGGAAGAACTCCCACAGCATTGTGCTTGTGCTTCAAGTGTTGCTACGCCATGCAAGAAATTTGTGGCGCTTACGGGACAGAAACAGGACCCCTAAACCAGAATCTCTAGTGCTATGCTAAGATAGGGTGGTAGCCTCTCTACCACTTCTGCTGGCCTTTGCTCTACCATTGGCTCCATATTTCAACCACTTGCCAACAGTAGCAGGGTTTGCCCATGCCCAGAGCCACATGCCTCACGGCAGCTCAGTTAAGGGATGGTCAGATGAGAAATCTCCGTGTGGGTCATGAGGATGGATGAACTTGTGACATCTAATAGCCCACACTGCTATCTAAGCAATTCTTGATTTCAGTATTCAGTATTCCTAAGGTTGGAAGGGACCTCAAAGATCATTAAGTCCAACCTGTCACCACAGACCTCATGACTAGAGTAAGGAAGACACTACTGCCCACTGCAGGCTTGAACTCACGACCTTCCCAGTAAGGGTCTGGTGCACTACCGACTGAGCCACCTTTCCATCACCTTGATTTGCACTTAGAGATTTTACCCTCTCCCATGGTGCAGAAGAGAAACAAGCTTCCTGGCTAGCTGCACTGTCAGATAAGGTCTCACTGCACCATTCCTTCTCTGCCCAGCCTCTTCCCACGCTTCATTTCAGCAGCTGGCCCATTTCAGATGATGCTGGTAGGCAAACTGGTCTGTGCAATAATTTCTATCCACAACATTCATATGAAGGCCATATACACAAATAACAGTGCTTCTTGCCCCAAATTTGCTACCAGAAGTGCTGGAGACCAAGCACAGATTCTATGGGGAGGTTAAAAGTTTCAGAGGGCACCACAGAATATACAAAGTCCTTTGTTGTTCATGCAATGAATACTAAGGTTAAAAAAAAAAAAGTTAGTGTGTCCCTCGCTGTCAAAGGACTCCCTCTTGACCTGTGTCTTTTGCTTTGTCCTCTTTGTTGTCCTCCTCCTTTACTTCAAAACCCACAGGAGACAGAAGCACTATGACCAGAGATGGGAAGGCCTGGGAGAGCAAAGCTGTCACTAGCAATAGCTGCTGTTGGCATCGTCAGTAAGGCCAGAGGAAAGACTGTCTCTGCTCCTGTACTGGGACAAGAGCAGGGCTCTGACAAGCTCTTTAAGCTCCCCAGGCTCCAGAAAATGCTGTGCAAAGTGTTTTAGCAACAAAAGTCTTGAGAAGAACAAACACTCTAATCCCTTAATGAGCCGGCTGATCCCCCATCTTGGCTCTGGCTTCTTTAAAGAGCCACACGCTCCCCTCCTCCCTGGCCCCTGGCCCCCTCCAGCGCAACCCGCCGCGGCTGCCTCAGAACCGATTCAAGGTGCTCTTTGGGATCCAATCCAATTACTCTGTGTCCTGCTGAGTGGCCCCACAGACCGACGGCTCTTTCAGGGCTGAGTCTTATGGCCTGTTAATCCTCCCCTCATTAAAAGACCTTGTTCCTCTCTCCTCGGAGACAAAAAAGCCCCAACAATCCAACAGAAAAAACCCCAACCCCACACTGGCAAGTTTATGCAAGAGAGCCCCAAAGCAGAGCATGAAAGCTTGCCCTCAAGCTGTGGGCTCTCCCCACTCTCAGGGGTCACCTCTGCATAACTCAGGGGTGTCTCTGCCTCCTCCTGCCCCCAGACCTGGCTTACGTATGAAGATGGGCAGGCAGCTGGCCCTTGTGCTGCTCTGCACTGTGGCTTTATTGGCTTCTCATTAATGGTCTTGTCATTAAGCCAGAAGGAAGCTGGGTGGGAGGGTTCCCATAAAACTAGGGCCTCACAGCTAATGAACTCAGCACCCGGGGGGAAAGGACACAGGAGCAGCAGTTGTAGTTGGTCACAGAGGGCTGAGCTGGCCTTCGACAGCCCTGCAAGGACAGAGTTCCTCCTTGCTGGGAGAGGAAAAGTGAGATGAGACCAGCCCCCTCGGCCATTCACTCCTGTGGTCCCACACATGAGGGAGGGATTGAAGTTGCCAGCCCAGAGGTGGTCATTCCCACACCCAGGGAGTTCTTGTCAACACTTAGATGGAGGGGTGAGCCAGAGATCAGTCAGGTGCAACCACCTCCTAACAAATGTGCAGTGCTACCTCCCTTGGGGTGATTTTGTTCCTCTCTCTTCTCCTTCCTACTGTCTTGAAGATGCAGTCACAAACCCCATTGTTTTCTCTCCAGCTGCATATACTATCTAAAAATCTGACCAGCTCATGTTCAAAGCAAGCAGTCTTACTATAGCTGCTGCTAGTGGTGTCAGTACTCATTAGCCCACTGATGGAGCGTAATGAAGAGCAGGACTGCTTATTTTCTGATGGAAGGTCTACTTATGTACAAGCCAGTCCCTCCCTGCAGCAGGTGTCTTCATCTCACCCAGGGCAATAAGGAAGTAGGGTAATGCCAAGAAAATACTTCATAGTTAGAATTTTCCAAAATAAAATGTAATTCTGATTGTCACTGCCCATCCCCACCAGTGCATCACAGATCAGAATTTTGGTGCCAGGTACCAGGAATGTTAAAAGCATTGCTAATGACAGAGACAAAGCTGGGAAGTTTTGGTGAAAAATGCTAACAAAACTAGGCTTAGGTAGGATGACAGCAGGGACTTCTCAGTAAAGATAAGGAGATAAAAGTGAAGAACAAAATTAAGGAAGACACTGGCTGTGAGACCCACTAGGAGTCTTCACTATTTAAAGCATTTGAAGACTGCACTGAGGGAAAAGGCAACAGGGAGTGTTTCGATGCTAGAAGAGCCTGTTGTGGTACAATCGGTAGCACAGGGCTTGAGGAGTCACAGGTTTGTTCTTGGCCCTGACACCAGCTCACAGTATAGCCTTCCTGCAAGACTAAGTTCAGCACACCCTCAGTGCTGCTCCCATCCCTCCTACCACCTACATACAGAAGTCTTTTGCCAAGTTTAGCCTAGTCAGTCAGGCTCTCAGAGGTAACCTAAGCATGATGACTCTGGTATCAGAAAAATTATAATAATTCCTTAAAGTCTTCTCAGAATTAAGGCAGGCTCGCATTTAACTTGAAAGCAACTAGAGATGTGGCCAGCCTTGCTCCAGAACTGCAAGAGTTCTTAACTGTCACAACAACATATGCAAAAAGGAGCCACAACATTGAAGCAACTCGTTTTTGTGTGGCAAATGGCTCATTCCAGCTTGGGCTAAGCCAGGCACTGGTGAGTCAGGCTCTGCTCTGGCTGTGTCCTGCCAGGAACATCTCTAACAGCACACCTGTGACACTCTGATGCAATGGGGCTCAGGATTATATGTGACTGAGAAGGATTTCAGCAATAATAAAAGGCACAATTGCGTCTTCCCAAAATTTTGTCATAGTAGGAAATTGGAGCATTGAACTAATGAGCATTTTCACAGTCAGTATCTGACTCTTTTTTTCATGTAAGATAGCAGGCAATGAACATACTAAGCTGGAAATGACATTTTTATGTGAGGTTTTGTTTGAGTTAAGTTTTTGGGGGGAACAAAAGAAAAAGAGTTATTTTTAATGTCTGACTTCTTTTTCCCCTCCCCAGCAGAAAAAATTCCTACCAGTCTGTCACAGGCCCCAGGGAGGTGAACTGCATGATCTAATTGGGCATTATCTCAGTCTTCTCCAATTTCTCTCTTGTCACACAGTCTGCTTTTTGACCTATGCCAAGAGAAACAATGTTGGCATGCATCCTTTTTGGCTTTGATAGAGCCTGTTACTACTCAGCTCTCTTCCACAAACTCTTTCTAGTTATGCCATCTCATCCGTTCACCTTTCAATTGCACATTTAACACCATAATTACAAACCACAAGGTTAGAAATCAGATTCACCTTTTCCACCCAGTGCTGTTTGTTTCTTGTTCTTTGTACTCCCCTCACTAGGACTAGTGAAACTCAGCTAGTCCGCTTCACTTCTTGTTAATGGTCAGGTTCATTTTTCATCCTGTCGTATTGAAACCAGCCATCTGCAGAGAACTACTTTGCTCAAAAGCTTGGTCTCCTTCTCTGCTCACCGGTTGTCTGCCATCAGCTGATAATTCCTGCCCATCTGTTGTTTGAAATTATTTTCTAAATAATTTCTGTGAATGATTCAAATTATCTTGGTCACCTTTGACTGGATGGAGTGTTCATGCATTCCACTTCTTTCTCCGTCAGTCTTCAGTCACTTTAAAAGTCAAGTCTGGGGTGAAAATCTTGACATTTTTAGAACAAAATAATTCTCCTGTAGCTCCCACTAAATTTTACTTACAAGTGCCTTGTGTCACAAATACTCTGGCTAGTAAACCTCTCTGCTATAACACCATCTGAGAGCACACACACCTAAGATAGAAATCCCAAGGAAATGTAAGTTTTTTTGTTGGATAGTACATTAACAGAAAATGTTTTCTGTGTGATGCCTGAAATCATTATAGGCCGAGTTCAGCAATGCTGTTGCAAACACAGACCTGGTCCTTTGACACATCACACAGAATACTGAGAGCTCTGGACTTGATCCAGCAAAATGTTTAAGCACATGAACAGCTTAAAGTACATGGTTAAATACCTAGCTAGATCAGGGCCAAAACATTTGGCATCTCACAGGATTGCTCCATTAAAATGCTTTTCATTTTTGAAATGGTCAATTTTTAATCCAAAAACATATTGGGAATGACCAACCTCATTTTTAGATGCTATTTAACATGATTATCTAGCTTAATATCATGCCTTTAACCCTTCTATCTTTGGGCACTTACTTAGAGGAAGGGTTCCTCCTATGCAGTGTCACTCAGTTACACCACAAAGCTCATTTCTTGGAAGCCCCCATGGTTGTGACCAGTATCAGCATGTTCGGGCAAGGAAGGGGAGGTGCTCTGAAGGACAGAAATATGCAAAGATTCATAATTTACAAGGGGTATGTTCCAAAACAGTTTTTGTATCAGGATGCCAAGGGGCTGGCCCAGATGTGGAGATCAGCCACACGTAAGGCAGACCTGCTCTCTTTGTTGAGCAATTAGTTGTATTGCGGTTAGCACAGGAGGCTGAGAGATAGAGATCAGAGCCCTCTGTGCTAGCTACCAGCATGAACACAGAGTTACTGTCCCACAGACCTTCTGTTGAAATAACCACAGCAAAGACTGGGAGAGGAAACTGAGTCTTTCCAAAGGGCAGAGCAAAGAGCTTTCCCATCTCTTTGCACAGAAGAAGTTACTGGGGCTAGCAGTAAGTAGACTACAAGGCAAGGGCAAGATCTATTCCTTCCCACTTAAAATGCCACCTCACAGGTTTAATGGAGCTGGCACATGGTTCACCATGTTCTACTCAGCCCACCTTCATTAGGCTCTCCCTGTACCCAGCCACTGGGGACACTGGAAGTCCATGGGGGCAGGGAGATACACCAGTATCTTGCAGAAGGGATAGGTCAAGAAGAAGTCAAGTCAAGCTAGATGGCCTTTTACTGAATCCCTCCCTCTTGGGGCCATAAATAGCTCTTTCCTCTGTGACCCTCGGCCTCCCATAGCCCTTCCCTGCCTCCACCCCCACCTCAGCACAGGCTGCTCCTTGCCCTCTGCAGATCATTGTCTCCCTGCTAATTGCCCTGTCTAGGAGGAACAGGTCAGCAGCTTCAGGTGAGAACCGGAGAGAGCTGTTAATAAGTAAGTGATAAAAGAAGAAAAGTTACAGAATGAACTTGTTTCTTGCCAGGACTTGTCTTGCAGTTTGGCAACCACAACTGTCCTGTTGCAAAAGGGCTCAAGTTCTTTTTCTCCCCATGAGTCAAAAGTCTGCCAGCAATATTAAGACTGATCATGAGGATCCAGCTGCAGAAAATGTGCATCTATTTGTGCATGTTTGCTGTGCTTGCCAGCTCAGAGGCTGCCCTGATAGCCACACTTGTATTTTTATGTCTATGTCTAATAAAGCAAAGCCTGGAAACAATGTGCCCTCAGATCATCTTATTGTTTAATTAACCACAGGTTCCCTGTCTGGGAAATGCTTCAATCTCTGAGGCAGTGCCTGGCCACAGTATGCATCACTAACCAGCCTCACCAGGCAGCATGGACAAAACCTTCAGCGCCATGTCAGCATGCCTTCCACACTTGAACACTTGCATGCTGCATCTCAGAGCCTCATCATTATCTGGAGAGGATGTTTCCTGAGGTCTAGTGGGGAGATGTGGCACTTTCCTGTGACAATCTCACTCAGCATGAGTCTGGTGCCACATGGGAGCCATGGTGCTACAGAACCATCAGTCACAGCCATTCATTTCTGCCTTTAAGTGCTACAAAACACACTGAGCTTGCAGGAAATCTCTTGAAGCCAAGCATGAGAGACCAAACGTTTGGACTGCTCTCTAGCCGGCAGCCCCATCACAGAGGAGACATTGCAGGAAGAAAGTTTTTGTGCTGGGAGACACATTCCCCAGCCCCAGAATCAGGCATTCATCCAGAGGGCCAAAAATTTCCCCTGAAAACACAACCTGGGCTCTCTGTGCCATCTGGCTCATAGGCAGTGCTGTGGTTCCTGCCCTCTCTGGGACATAGTCACTCCTGTTGCTGCCCCTTCCCAGGAGGAGGTGCTGCGGAGTGGTGGCTGAACTCCTCCACTCCTTGGCTTTGTAAGCCTAACCCTAGAGGGTCTCATATTCCTTTGAAACCTGAGTTGTGTTGATGGATATATTTGCTGGGTGCCTCCCATCTCTCTTGGGTTTGGGCTGCCCTGTCTGGAGGTTCTGTGAGGGAGAGGGGTCTGGAGTTTAAGAGCGTTATTGTTACCAGAGGAAGGAATTTTTGGTCCTATAAATCAGAGGCAGGCAGCAGTAGGGCCAGCATACTTGGGCTGTGTGAACAAACTTCATTTCCTGGGAGACTGGCCTTCAATCACCCTCTGTCATACTCCACTGATCAGAGGTGGACATGAGAGGAGTTCATTAAGGTGGAAGAAAAATAATATAATAGGTCCTCCCCATGCATGCACTATTCCCGACCCCTGGGGGTGGCAAGACACCCCTTCCTTCTGCTGAGATCCAAAACACACATGCACACACACAGAGTCACTCACCCTGAATATGCTGGTATTCCCCTGCCTAAGCAAATTTCCTTCTAAAAATGGACGCCTCAAACATAGCCCGAGGTTTTTTCTGGCTACTTTTCAGATGAACTCAGTTCCACTGTCTGTTGACTCGCTTTGTAATTCTTGGCTGCACTCTGCCGGAGAAGAATCAGGCCCGGCGTTTGGTGCAAAAGCAATCAACAGTTTTTAGAGCAAACCAGAGAGCTCAAAGCTCTCCTTGTTGATTTGGTGATTCTGTTTCCTGGCTTTCTGAATGGATTTTATTTTATTTTATTTTATTTTATTTTATTTTATTTTATTTTATTTTATTTTATTTTTAAGTGGGCTAATCTCCTCTCTGTACCATCCTCCAGCACTACTGATTTTGAAAATGATTGGAATTAGGAAAAGGGCTAAGAATGACAAGAAGGTGAAAATTTAGAAAAGTAATACAGTGAATGAAAAGATAAAATAAATTTTGAGCAAAGGATATGGAAAAACTATCCAAAGAGAACAACTGCTCACAAAATGTTTTGTGCTTTCCAGAATGAATTGTGTGCTAACTTGCTGTGTGGAACACAGAGAAGTGCTCTGCTGAGGCCCGAGAGACTGAGCTGGTATCTGTGCTGGACTGGTACAGTGGTGAGACCAAGTGGAATAAAAATTCCTCAGACTTCTGAGCTTGGTTGAGGTGGTGGCATCCATTTGTACGATTTTTCACAGAAAGCATAAAAGAAAGATAGACATAAAGAATCATTTAGACACCTTTGAAAACACTTCCCTTAGCAGTTCTTATGTTTATAAGATCTAAAGACAAAAGAGAGAGTATGGGCTCACAGGATTTAGGCCTAGGACTGATAGAAGATAAATCATGTTATTTTTGAGGTTCTGCCCAAATCCAGCTGGAGGCTAGTGGACAGCTGGTGCTCTCCTCCTCCTGCAGGGTAAATAGAGGCACCCATGGTCTAGTGAGTACCTTGCAGGCAGTTTGTATCAATGCCTTGTTATGCTGTTGGACTCAGCTCCTGGAGAAATTCATAGTTTTGGCCAGGCAGACAAAGGAGGAGAGATACTGCCACCCTTGGATCCAATATCTTGACTCTCTGCTGTGATGTCTAGAAGCACCAAACCAACCCAGAAGGAAACAAGAGAAAGATTTTGCCTGAACTGATTCTTGGAACAGGCAACCCTTTGCCAGTGCAAAGTAGAGCAGGAACCTCTGCTCATAACCCTGAATTTACATGGCAGAGCCTCATGTTCCTCGATTTTCTGCTGTTGATACTTATACACATCCCAGAAGTGGGTGGTCGTCCACAGCAGAAGCATTCCTCCAGTCTCTGCTGGCAAGGGAAATCTCAGAGACCCACATCTTCTGGGGAAAGGAAGCATAAAGTTGATGAGTTTGCAAGGACTGAGGAATACCCTGATTCAGTGCATCCTCTGTGGAGAACATCAAGGAAATTCCTTTCCTTATGATCTCTTTTGAGAGACATGGTCTTTAATGAAGGCAGCAAAGTACATCCATGAGCAGGTGAGCTACCTTAAACAGCAGCACACTAGTGCTGATTTGAGAAATAGCTCTTATATTTGTGGGTATAAAATGAGTTGTTTCTGCCTATTATCAAAAGGCAGAAATGGATGGTTAGGCAAAACAGAGGAGTGTTTAATCATCACAGAAAATGTTTGAGGTTATTCTCAGAAGGTTTCTTGTAGGGACACTTACTGCATAGAAAACACAGAACTATCTGGTACCAACACTTTCTCTAGAGAGCTAGATCAGACATTTCAGTGGCACTTGATGAATAGTTGGTGGAGGATTTTGCAGGCCTCCCAGATGAAAGAGGTTGTTGCAAAACAAGACTATGGGGTGACTTTTCCACCTTGGCTGTTCATCACCATACAGGCTGTTTGCAAACCTGTCTTTTAATTTTCTGTATGAAATCTTTCTGAACAGACTTTTTACACTAATATACAAAAGGACAGCTGTGCTGTTATTAATGGATATACATCTCTGTTGGCTTTGATGATCTTCAGCATACCTGCATTAAAAAAAATGCACTGAGTTTGTGAGAAGTGCCAGAGAAAAAGGACAAATCAACACCAAGATCTGCTGGATTGAAAAGCAGAAGGGATAGAAAAACAGAGTTAAAAAGCTAAAGTCATCTCTGCAGCAGAGAGAGCAACCTATAATACTGGTGATGCACTGGGGCACACCATCTGGGATGAAGGGATTATGGTCAGAGATATTCAAGGATGCTGTCAGAAGAATGTATATGATTGAGGTGTACCCTATATCCAAATACAGCTATTTGCCCCAGCCCACTCCCACTACATCAGAGCTCTGTTTGGGTCATTAGTGCTTGTTTTAATTTATTTAGCCAATTTTATTGCTGGAAACACACAGTGATTTACAACCTTTCCTGAGTGCACAGATTAATAAGCCTTCTCCTCACTTCCCCTAGAGACAATTAGCACATAGCCATGATGGGAAATGACTATGAGGAACACACAGGCAATATGCTGAGAGAGCTAGATATCAGACTGAATTCTGCCTACAGACAAGGTCACTTGAAAGCCACCACTCATGCTCAGATCTTCACCTGGAGAGAAAAGCCACCCCTATCACTGGGCAGAATGCACAACAAACCAGACTGAACAGCCCTAGGGGTGCACTGGCTGTAGGGTGCATTTTGAATACAGAGTCCTCTGGGGAACTCGCATCTATTGTCCAGAAAGAGGCTTCCTGCCTGTTACACCATTGATTTTGTGTGTATCCTCAAAGCCTTTCTGCCTACTTTCACTGCTACTGCTCTTGGAGAGAAGAGTGGCTTCTTACTCCTTCTGATACTGAGGCTGCCCTATTTTAGGTGGAGGCTAGTCGAGGTATGTCCCAGGGTCTCTTTCACCTGAACCATTCTGTGACTCTGAGACCCTTGTCTCTTAACAAAAGAGGACCCCAAATTGTAACTCAGTCCAAGGAATAGTTGTAGCAGCTGTCCTTAGGGCTGACTGAAAAAAAAACCCCATAATTATTTTCCTCTTTTTATTTTGGATTTGTCTGTTATTTTTTGATTTGTCTGTTATTTTCTTTTCCCAAGCTGTCACTGTTTTTCTCTTCCCTTCTTTTGTTTTGGTGCAGTGGCTTTTGGGCCCTGGGGTCTGGCCAGGTCAGGACTACTTCTTTGTTATGGGTTTGTACAGTGCTGTGGGTACCAGAATGCCACTGGGAACTGTAGAATCTGTCAGCATACAAGTGCTGTGGATAGATGAGAAAGCTGCCAATATGGAGGGGTAAATTCCTGAACATGGATGTGTGTGCAAGGAATAGGAGGGGTAAAGGGGTTTTCTGAAGGCTTCATTATGGTGGATATTACCCTGTGTGCCTGTGATACTTGGTCCACCATCCCTCTCACACTTCCAGACAGCTCCCTCCCTGCAAGCACTTTTAAGGACTTGGATTTTGAAATAATCACCAAGTAGTCAAACTTACTCTTTCAAAATTTAAGGAAGGAGAAATTGTGAAAAAACATGATGAGAGATTTCTCACATTTCCAACTGTTTTCTTTTTCGTAGCTTACTGAAACTTTTTTGTTTTCTATTTCTGAGAAGTGAAACAATATTTTTGTTCTTCAAATATTCCAATTTGGAGACAGAAAAATTGGGAAATTGTTATCAAAATTGTTATCAAGCTCATGACCTTTTAATTTCCACAGGTAATTTTTCAACTATCCTTGCTCTGGCCAGCCTGATCTAGTATGGGGTGTCCCTGCCCATGGCAAGGGGGTTGGAACTAGATGATCCTTGTGGTCCCTTCCAACCCTGACTGATACTATGATATAATCTGATGAAGGTGAATGGGGTAAACTCCACTTTACAAGCAGGAAAACTGAGTGACATACAGCTGAATCCAAGTATTGGACTGCAAAGTCCCATAACTGTCTATGCTGTGTGCTCTGATCTTGCAAAGCTGAGGCTATAAAGCTATTTGTAACCTAACTTGCTTCTGCTCCTTTGCTGACCCACACTCATCGCCTTGCTAAAACAGGCCTGTAGGAAGTTGGAAGACCTTTCAGTTACACTGAAGCACCATGTAGGTAGAGCAAAACTGTGAGCACAGTAGATGACAGAGGAGTGTGTCTGTCAGTGTCACCCAGCAAAGCCCTTGACTGCATCTGTCTGCTAGCATGCTATCTCATGACCAAGAAGCTTAATCTTGCTTTTCTCCTGAAACCCCATCTGTGATCATCTCATTCTAAACCAGAAGCCCTAAGGAAAGTCTGGCAGCCCATCAATTCCTTGGAGTTTGCTGGTCTCCTTGTGCTGTCCTGTGCCCTAGGGTACCTGGTCATTGCCCAGCAGCTCTGCATGTGTGCCACTGCCTTCCCATCAGCTGCAGCTCACAGATCTCATGGGGCACAGTGGTAGTATAGCTTCTTGAATAACACTGCTGTGATTTTGCGCTCCCATTCCAGTTCCAGTGACTGCAGTGTCCTGACAGATGGTCCATGGCTTTCCATGGAACTCACTGTCATGGCTAGGCCCATACAGATGTCTGTAAGGACAGTTTCTCCTGCTCAATTCAAGACATCTCTGAAGAATCTAATTTCTCTTTGCTCTTTGCCTGTGCTCTCCTGGGAGCGCCTCATTTCAACCAGTAACTCTTCCTTCTCATTGCTTAGGCTGCCTAGAGTTGCTTACACCTCTGGTCTCCACAGGTACTCCTCTCCATTCCCTGAGCAGCAACAAGGTCTGAGGTAGCAGCAGGACTACAGTATGTTTCTCCAACAGATAACAGGTTGGAGAGGCCAAGGGGAGCGGCTTTTCAGGTGTCACTGTACTGTGTTCCCTTTCCCTCCTCTCTGAACTCAGCCCTGCTGATAGACATCAGTGGGTGGGAGGCTGGCTCACTCCAGAGAGCCTTTGACAAAAAGGGAGTTTTCACCCCACCTCTCCATCAATCAAAACTTAAACTTATTTGTGCTTATAGGCTACTTCTTAAACAGAGAAAATAAAAACTGGGTTTAGGAGAGTGCAAATATTTAACAATAAAAAAAACACATTAATTTACCCTTTTTCATTTCTACAGAAGGAACCTTAATGGAGTCACATGACTCTTATTCTAAGTGATAAACCACAGGTCATAAAGCACCACTTTATCACTCTGCACAAGCAGTATAAATAACAGCTATTACCCAACCTCACTCCATCTGATAAGCTCAGAGATTTTCTAATATACATTTCTGATTTTTTTAAATAATATTCATGATCATTTCCTCTTGAGCGTTATGAGTCTCTGACTATGTGGCCCTTGAAACCAGGGCCTGCAAGCCCTCATACCATCTCGCTGATTTATGGCCATGTTGGTTGGGACTGACGCCCTAATGAAATCTGTGACACTGCATTAATGGGGCTGTTTGTTACCACCAGAGTTCAGCGGCTGGCTGTAGACTCAGAGCTGTGCTCAGGAAGGCACATGGAGTCTATAAAACCCACTCAGTGGGCAGCAAACCTTCCCTACCTGCACACAACTGTAGCACCACCCCGTACAGGAGCTGCCTTGTTGCGGCCTGTGGAACCCATCCAGAGTGCAGACAGCAGGTTGTTGTTCTACACTGCAAGCCACAGCTACACAAACACAAGGACAAGACAAACTCTGGGTCTTCCTCAGGACCACAGCTCCACATACAGACACACATCTCTCAAGCATGTAATTAATACCCAGCCCCTTGTGTGCAGTCATTCAGTTGCACAAGCCACAGTGAACGTGCACAATCAGATTAGTCACTAACAAGCATGTGTGTGCAAAGTGTAACCAACACACATCCCTTCTACTTGCAGGAACTCTGCAGCCTCAACGTGATGTGTGGGCAAACAAAGATTGCCCCCCACCTCTCCACCGTCCTGCCTAGGGCTGGTTTCCTTCCTGCTTGAAAGCAAAGCTACAGGATTGCATGCAAAACCTGTCTGCGGTGCCTGTGTTCTTCTGCAGCAGCATTCCCAGTGAGACCTACTCCTGTGGACTGAGAAATCTTATCAAAACTAATGACAGTTTGGAGGACAACTCATATCCTCAGCTCAGAAAAACTGAGCCAACATGTATGCAACAAAGACTTTAGGTATCCACTGCACAAAACCACGTATCTGCAAGACAGTTCTTTCAATACCAGTATGCCCTATATAGAGACACTTATCATGAAATCAGTCTCTGCTGCCAGGGTAAACAGAGACAACTCCAGGTTTCTGTAAGCATAGTGGGTTGGTGCCTCACCTTGGGCTAGGTAATCACCCAGAATATTGTAACATAGGTACATACTTGAGTATCTAGACCTAATATAGGCTGGTTAAAGCTGTTAGTCCCTGTTATTTTACCGTCGGCCATCATCAGCACATGCTTCCTCTTGAGTTTTGTTTGTTCCTGTTTGTCTCATTTTTCCTTTTTAAAAAGAGTTTTGGAAACAAATGCAAAATATTATGCTCCTGCAGTGCAGACTCCTATGTAACAGGAAATAAGAATGCCAAGAGCGAGTACTTAGCCTTAATTCTGCCCGGGGGCAAAACTCTGTCAGCTGTTATAAGCATATATTACCTATCAAATAATGCAACACAGTAGATACTTTCTTCCACCTTAGGAACATACAAGACAGAATCTTCATTCCTGTGTGTTTTGTTTTACAGCTTTTAATGCAGACCTATTCATTGAACTGGAAGCATTTTGCTGTGAAAAGTGGCACTTTGGTACTAAGGAATCTTTTGTCGAGCCTATAAAATTGGGTGCCTCTTTTTGCAGGATTGCTTTCACAGTATTTTTAATAGTCAAAATGGCTTACCAAGAAATCAGAGGTTTGACCGATTCATATCTGCTGGAATTATTAAATAATTACAAATAATAAAGCATTGAGCTTAAAAATGACAATTTAAAATCAGTAATATCGATATGGCTGAGTTTCATTTATCCTGGAAAGGAAACAGCTTTGACAAGGCCATATTTTTTAATAAAATGAGTATGGCTTTTTTTCTATCAGGTCTCTTTAATTCCAGCATCATAAAAATGTGGTATATCTTTATTGATAGGCTTTAGCTAGTGAATTCTCTTCTCTACAGCATATATATGTTAATGATTTTCTCAGCACTGACATACAATATGTTTTACCAGACAATTTTTCCTTTCACTCAGAGTTACTTCTCTGAGCAGTAATTTAGTGGGCAGTTCTCAAATGACATCTCTGAGAAATACACACTTGTTAAGAGTGTATTTTAATGATGTCTTGCTTGACCATGTTTCTTTTTTTGTCAAATTGTAAATAATTCCTACTTTTCTTGCGATCTGCAGCTGGAGGGACACAAACCTGGAGGAGACCCACTGTGTGGTCAAGTCCAGTGCATTTGCAAGCACTTTGCAACAGGTATTTATTCCAAAAGAAACCTCAATATCCCTCTCTGTGCCATAAACCACAGATTTCCCAAAGCCCCGAGCCAAATCTGCTTATGCTCAAAGACACACACACAGACAAAAAAAAAACCCAAAACCAAACCACAACCCAACAACCTTGAAAAAAATAATTGCCCATCACAGGAAAAGAGCAGAAGATACCTGGAGTCAGAGCATCACACACTGCTGGGAGCTGCATGGGCAAGGGAGTGTGGTAAGTGAATAATCACCGCTGATCTCAGCGCATTGCAAATGTAACTCTAGTCAGGCAGTAGATGTGCTCTCTTTAATGATATTACTGAACAGATTACATAAATGAGTGAGAATTTATGTACAGAATTTGCATGTGTTTGCAACTGATCTGAAACTTATAAATACGTTTCTGTATTTACACGCACAAGTAAATTAATATTGATTTCCAACCAGCAAGCACCACCAAAATGGCATTCAAGTGCATGTTTCCAGGTGCAGAGTATTTAGCTGGAGAGCAAAGCAAGTGAATTTGCAATGAGAACAGTGAAACTGTGGATGCAGTTCTGGAAAGAGTGATTTGCATTGTTTGTATTGCAGCAACGCTGAGAGGCTGCAGACGCTGTGCAAGGCTCTCCGCAACCATATTGCAAAGCAGCTTCTCCCCAGCAGTAAGGCAAGTGCCTCAGCACAGCAACACAGGTCCAGTTCCCAAGGGGGTGCTCATTCCCTGCCCAAAGAGCTTTATTATAGTGGGTGCACAGCTCAACTAAATGGGTAGACCATTAAAGATTTACAAGCCATTGACACTAGCTAGCTCAGGGACATTGTGGCTACTGCAAGTACCAAGCCTTCTTCTGCATTGCTTAATTTTCAAACCCATGCACTTCATTACCTCCCTGAATAGCTGCCGTCTGCACACACTCAGCATCCCTGCTCCCTAGCTTTTCACTCCCCAAGCCCTAAGATATCTGTGCATTCTCCAGAGAGGACACTCTCTCTGAATACTCACGCTCCTAAGCTTGCATGCACTCCTACCCTCACCTTCTTACACACCCTCTTATCTTTCCCAGAGCCAGGCTCCTTACCCTGGGCACAGAAGCTGAGTTTCCTAGATGCCATCCCTCACTGTCCTCCTGCTGCATCCCCAGTCCAGGAGTAAGCGTCTTGGGACAAAGCTAGAGAGGGCAGCAGAGAGAGAATTTGTTGTGGCTGTGTGAGTCAAGTCTAAACTCCTCTCCACTAGAGAAAGCAATTACTTTAACAAGGCTTTGGTTTTTAACCAAGGTTTTACAACCACATCTCTCTGGATGTGTGTTTCTTTCCCCCCCCTTCCCCCCCCCCCCCCCCCCCATGAAACTCCTTCTGATGTTTGGTGCAGTTTTCATGGGTATGCATTGTTGTTTTAGGGTTGTTTTGTTGTTATTGTTGCTTGCAGCCACTGGAGAGTTCCCCTTCCTCTGGTTAATGGCCCATTAACTAGCTCTCTCCACACAGGGATAGGGTCTGGGAATTGCTGAGTTCTGGAAAATCCTCACCAGCAAGGAACCTCTTGCCAGCAACAAAATCCTCTTTTCTGAGGGGTTTTTGTGAAATGTGGGCAGTGAGGGGGCACAACCCCTGGGCAGGAGGTATGGGGACAGAGCCCAGAGGAGTATAGGGCACAGGCACAGCTGCTGTTGCTTGAAAAAAAGGTGCTGGCTGTGGGGACAGGGGGAGAGGATACAGGAGCTAGATTGTTAGAGGATTCAATGAGCTGTGCCCAATGTATTCGAAAGGTGCTTAAGACAGCCAAAGCTTCTCACCAAACACACACTGCTGTGAAACAGCACAGCATGTGCCCACCAGCTGCAGAGAAGCAGCCGAGCTCCTCCTGCCCCACACACATCACACCCCCGAGAAACAAGCAGTGTCCCCTCAGCCTGTGCCCTACACCAGCACTGTGTGACCAAAGCAGCAATGCTCCCATCCTGGACTTGTAAGCACCCCAAAACATCCCTGGTATGTGCAGGTGTGCCCCTCATAAAGCACTCCACACCAGGGACAAGGAGGTGCCCAGTTTAGACCCTTCTTCTCCTGCTCATCTCCTCCCTCCCAGCTGCACCTTTCCAGCTAGAAAATTATTTGCAGCTTTATGTTGTCTCATTCAAACAAACACCATGGCTAGGTCAGAGAAGAGATGCAGGATATTACATTGACCTCAAAAATGGAAGACAAAGCAAGTCTTGGGATCAGCAGGACTAGTGAAATCTGGTTTCTGATGGCTTTGTGTCCTGATTCCTTTGCCGTCCCTCCGTCACCACTGCAATAACCACAGTGGACAACCTCTCCTCCAGTGCTTCCCATTGCCCCAGAAGAACCCTCATCTTATGTGCTATCACTGGCTCCAAGCCATGTGTGGTTTGATCACTAGGGATGGAGGTGTTGGCTGCCCAGCAGACAAGCAGAGTAGTCCATTGTTGGCACTAATATGAACCTATCTTCTTTACCCCATCATTAATTTTGACACATTTTGCAGGCACAGAACGTTTTGGTGGGCTCTGCCCTTGAGTCAAGTACAGCTGACATTGACAAATAGGTTAAATATTGTGGTGAGGAAGGGGACAAATGACAGACAGTGCAATTGCCTAGGCTCGGTTACCTGAACTTAAACTTACAAAAAGGTGACAGTTTCAGTTTCATCAGTGTCAAAATGTATCCTCATCTGCATCTGCAGAACACAGCACAGCTCACGCTCATGACCATCAACAATCAGCTTTCCACAGTTTGATCAGGTAGCTCCCATCAGCAGAACTGCAGAAAAATACTTCTCATGGGGGTATTATGGCCCAGCTCCACTGCAAAGATAAACGGTCTTCACCCATGAGGGCTGAGCCCCTCTGGGCCCTCTGAAATACCATGGGACAATCAAAAATGAACCTGCATCCAGAGTTACTCATCATAGTCTAGCAGGTGATGCCACACAGGCTATATCAAAGCCAGTAGTGTCAGCATACCTCCTGTGAGTCTCCACACTCAGCCAACCCATCCTAAACACTGCAAACATATGGAGCCACCTTCACCATTTCTGATACCATAGAGAGGCCTACCTGTAGCACCTCCTAGTGCAGGAAATATTTGCTTTCTCAATGCTGCTGTGATAATCTCATGCTACACCTTCTGGACCAAGGTTAGGGAAAGGAGACAAACCAAGGCTGAGATATGTCTTAAGTCCATGAAAGAAGTCTGTATCAAAAAAGGGACTGAAGCCTAAACCTGGGTTACCTTATCTTCTGAAGCAATCCTTAGACTGCCTGCACATGCCAGAGTATGCATGTGTGACCCACTGCAGCAGTGCTGGCTCTGGCACCGAGGGATGCAAGGCTGTGCTCATGTGGGGCATAGAAAACCCAGATGCTTGATGTTGTTTTTACAAAGGATGGTGATATCAATGCTGCAGCCCTTCTTCAGCTGACTGCAGCTACCACATACAGACCCAGGTCCCCTGGCAGGCACTCCCCTAAGGCAGTTCCCACACAGCACATGGTGCTACACAGGCAGCAGCCTATACCAGGACATGGCCTCACCTGCATGCGTGAGTCAGACCCACGAGTGGGTGTGTGCAGTGCCAAGCAAGGACCACAGCAAAGATGTCCAGAACTTGATGCCACATATGTAGTGACTCCATGGCAATGCTTACCACCACTTGGTGCTCCAAGGTCACCTACCTCTGCAGCCACAGTCCCAGCATAACCAACCACCTTACTGAGGGGGTAGGTTTGAGCTGTATGGTAGTAGCTCACCTACAACCGACAAAAGAAACAGGTTCTTACCCTGCATTTTTTATATATCTCAAACAAAGTAATCATGATTAGTCACATTTTAAACGTAGGAAACTGAAGCACTGCATGATGAATGACCCAATGTCTTCCAACAGACTGATGATGGAGACTACAGGGATACCAAGTTCCCTAAATGTCAGCCTAGTGCACAGGGACCACATTATGCTGTGGACAGTGTTCATGGTATGATGCTCACAGCGGTCGCAGTGGTGGCATGTGTAAGACAATCTTTAGACCCAGGGTGGTCTAAGACTTGAGGGTGGCAGGGCAGGAAGGAGACATTCCCTGACAAGCTTTTGCCTCAGAGAAAGACCTAAAAAAAAATTCAGCTCAGGGTCCTGGTGAAAAGGATGCCTGCAGGGCCACCCGCACCGCTCTTTAGTCATTCCCAAGCAGTGAATTCATTTGGCTGAAGTTCTAGGGAATGGGAAAAAAATACATATGTGGAGACAGAAACTAGCCCCACCAACCACTCACACTGTTTGACATTAAAAAGTGCTGACAGCAGAGACGGAGAAAAGGAATGGACGAAGGGCCACTTTCATCTCATGACAGTCTCCTGCCAGCCCCAGCCACTGAGTCTCTCTCCTGCCCCCTCCTCCTGGCCCCTTGCTTTCCTAGGCATTTTATTAAATAGGGTCACAGCCTGCATTAGAGTCCCTCCCACAGCCCTGGCAAAATGAAAACACTGCCTGTCCCCATGACCCACACCCTCCCAGATCTTCAGCTCCTTTGCAGTTTTCCCCCACTCCAGAACTAAGATCTCCACCCCACTGCAACCTTGAAGTTTCATAGGCAAACATCAAGGCAAAGGGCTCCAGGGAGGCAGAAGGTCTTCCCCATTTTTTTCCCTCTTACATTAATTATCTCATTTAGTTGAAAGAAAAGTCCAAAAATGGAGCTTTCCCTAGGCAATTTATGATGCTGGAGCAGTAATTTATGGCTCAATACAACACACACAGATAGACACACACATACATACATTTAAGGAGACCCTAACCTGAATTTATCACACTAAGTACCTGCCTGCTAAAAGTAAAGGACTGAACATAATTTACAAGGCAGGCTGGAGAGGGGTTCACATGTGGGGGGAAACATTTAGAAGAGTTAATGTTTGCAAGTTGGTCTTTGAAGGTAAGAGGCTTCTCTAGCTAGAAAGAGAAAACCTAACTAATTAAAACTGATGTATCAGTTTCAGAAGAAGAATGTGCTGGTAATGAAACTGTGCATGGGTAAAAACAACAGGTGGCCAGGTTAGCCAGGACAGCCTAGACACTCTCCAGGGCCAAAGTCCTGATTTCAGCATCTAACCAACAGGGTCTGAGATCTAATTTGCCATGGCACGGTAGCCCAAACTTCCTGTTGAAGTGGCTGGTCTGATACAGGACACGCAACTGGAGTGCAGAAACAAATGTGAGTCATCAGTAGGTTTTGAATCATGGCCATGGCATGCCAGCAATGTGACCCACTGTTGATGGGATTGGTGGAGGAGGGAAGAGACTTTGTGTTGCATATGTGCCACTAGTTTCAGCAGCAATCAAGCACTGGATGGCCAAAGGAGAGGATTTGTCTGCCTCAAAATGCTGACCAACAAGGCAGGCAAGAAAAGTGAAAGAGCAGATGACATAGAGAGGTGTAAGTGACCAGTCCAAGCCACTCTGCAAGCCAGCTGCAGAGCCATAGTTCTGGCCAGTGTTCACTCTTCCCCAGATAGTGTTGGGAGCCTCCCTGTGTTGTGCTGGGAGAGGGTCTTGGGAGAAATTGCAAATTTTGACTTGAAACACAATCCCAATATTACCCCACTTCACCAGGGACACCATCAGCAGAAATAGTTCACCCCATGCCTGCCATCAGATGAACAAAGCATGGACAAGCCAGTGGTTCTGCATGACTTGGCTGGGGCACTGGCATTAAGGTTTTCACTGGGCATCATAAGTAACATTTTGGAGCACATCTGTCTCTACTGCCTGCATATGTGAATTCACAGGTGCCCACCCTTCTCAGATCCTTTTGTGACTTAGATCTTCCTTGCTGCCACACTTGCATCTTTTCAGTCTGTATCATCTCCATGGAAAATGGAAAGAGGAGATCAAATGGAAATATTCCAGCTTCATCTCTGCATTTTCCAATGTACCTTCCTCCAGTGGCCTCCTCCCACCTGTGATTGCCTATGGGGACTCTCTGAATGCCTTCCCCAGCAAGCCTTCTCCAAATCTCTGTGACTGATGTTCGAGGGACAGGTCACTCCATGCACTGTATCCAGGAGGATGAAGGCAGTGAAGCCTGAGCAATTAAGCATGCTGAGATGAGAAACATTCAAAATATCTCTACTGGTAGTTGCTTTTCTTCTGCACACTTGAACTTCCCTCACTTCACAAGGCTTCTCTACCTTCCAGTTAGGAATCTGAGCTCCAGTGGCTTGGAGCTGGATCAGATAGCAAGCAAATGCTGTTAAACCTATGTCAGTCGAGTGCCAGGTGAGCCTCCTGCAGCTAGACAGTTCTTTCACTCCAAGGGACCTGCTCTTGATTTGGTGGAGCATTGTCTGTAAGCCCTGTTAGACAGAACCGCTGACTTTGTACAGCACCACGGACACAATTTCCTCTATATCACAGAATTCTATTGCCCTTACAACCACAAAATCCTTAAAACCACTAGGATGGGAGGTAAGTACGGGTATGGAGGAAGGAGGCAAGCAATGACCTTTTGTGAAATAAAAACAACCCCAAAAAGGAATCATACAAGTGATTTGAGAAATGTTCATTACCCAAATGCAAAATCTTTCCAAAATGAACCTTTCTGAAAGCTGTGATTCAAAGTGATGGGGATCTGCATCATTCAAAGTACACCAGACAATAGTCCCTGCTTGTCAACCCACCCAGCACATTTCTAGAGCAAACCAACAAAAGCCCCAGAGGGTGATTTGTACATAAATATACATCACCTGCTTCCTCTGGTAGGGAAGGTGTTCTTTTTCTTACTGCTTTCTCTGTAGACATCAGCTTGTTCGCACATCTTACAAGAATCCACAACCATGGCATTAAACAGGTGAGGAGAATACATTGGGCTTTTTTTCGTATTGATTTAGGGATGGTTTCATTTGTAAGCAAAAGGGCAGCTGTCAATAGACTGCATGATCTAAGGCACCAGTCCAGAGAAATCTTAAACACGTGAGCACTTGGGAGCAAGCATGGGATTCAGGGATGTTGAACCGGGGCCAGCAACCTAAAGCAGGCTTTTTTTCATATTGCATCATAACTCTATCACATGAATGAGAGGGAAGTATTATTAAATGAGAGGGTGGAGGGGGAAGAAGCAGCAAACATGCCTATTTCTTGTCCAATAATGCTAGCAATATATTTATTAAAAAAAATCCCAAGACTAATCTTCATTTGTCTGTGCTTCTCTAGGAGCCCTGTCTACGTTGTCTGTTTTGTTTAGATTGCACACTCTTCACAACAGAGATTATCTGTATTTTGTGTCTTGTGAAGCACTGGGCACTTTTACATAATAGTAGTAATCTATAAAAATACACAAATAAAAGGATCAGACCAAGCAAATTATATTGCAGAATTCTTTCTGCCTGAAAAGAGAAGCAAGAATCCAGTTAAAAATAGCTATGTTTGTTTTGACAATAAGATGTGTGTGTGATTGTGCATGCACATGCACACAGATACATATTTGTGTGCGTGCAGTGGGGGAAAAGAGTCAAGAAGGGAACAAGTCTATTAACTCTGTAAGTATGTGACACCTCAGTGTCATACAAAGTACTCTGGGTGCAGTCAAAGCCTTCCAATGCTCCAAGGGACTCAGTGAAAGTGTGCAGGATATTAAGAGTGACAAGCCATCAGGACTGCAATATCAGACCAATAGGGAAGGAAAACTGAAGCAGGGTGTCAGATCAAATTGTCGTTATCCCTGTTCAGGAAACATCATTGGGCAATGCAAAGTAGTGGTAGAAAGAAAAGAAGTTGGTACATCTGGGGACTTATCCCCCATCCCCCAGGTATGATGCACCCATTTAGGACATGGAACCAACCGACCTCTGTGTCATTGCTGGTCCTGCTTTTGTCGTGTGGAATACGGGTGAGGATAACCGTTTGGCCTCTGCTCCTTGATTGGATGGAGGAGCAAGGGGGCAGATGCAGTCCTGCAGGGTGACAGGAGAAAGGGTGTCAAGGTGGAGGAAGGCACTGCACAGTGTGGTGGAAGCATGCAGCATTGGGCAACACCAGGGGTGGAGAGGAGGAAGGGAGGTTGGGGAGGGGAAGGCCTATAATCCCCTTGGTAAATCCATGCCTGAACTATAAAAGGATAATCCATGTGCAACCCTGGCCCCACTTATAGGATTTAGCTCTTAGTGTGGAATACTAATATTTGGCTGTTTGTTTACCCCTGTGAACTAATTTGGCAGATTCATATGATTCTCACAGGGAGAATTTATTTCGATTTTGATATTACTCAAAGCCTTGGGTCCTGGAGTCATAGGATTATATGCAAAGCTCTGAGCAGACTTTTTTAATCCTTTTTCTTAAGAAATAACTATTTGTTGTGGATGCAGCAAAAAGCTTGAAAGCTGGCCTGCTGTTCCACAACACAATGGCATCAGAAAAGAAGCCACTTGCTAATTCCTCTTTTTTTTTTTTTTTTTTTAACATGGTGCTTTTAAGACACTTTTGCAACTGTGAAAGGTGAATGGGGACCAAGCCCATGATTTTTAAAGAGTTGGCACAGTGGAGCCAGGCTCTGCTTGTAGATTCCCGCTGCCTGGGTGAGCTTCAGGGCTCAGTTGCCTGCTCCTAACCCAATGGCATTGCCCTGGGAGAGCAGAATCACAGCCAGAAATGAGATCCCTGCAGCTAAAACCGTATGCAGAGTTTGGGGAAGAAGGAGACACAGGAAGAAAAAGGACACATGATAGGATCAGGAATTCAGCCTTCAATTAAAAAGTAACTTTCTAACCTCAGACAATGCAGAGAGTGGCTTGAAAATGCGACACCCCCCCCCCCCCCCCTTGAAACAGAAAGCCAGTAAAAGAATCCCAACTATGTTATTTTTATAATCTTGCTGGTTTGAGGGCTTGCTCTTTGATTTTTGAACAGTTAAAGTTGTTAATATTAGGGAAGAGGTGTTTGTTGGGTTTTGTTGTTGTTGTTGTGTGGTTGGTTGTGGGTTTTTTTAATGCAAAACCAGGTTTCATTGAAAATTGCAAAGACGTGAAAGGAAAACAACATTTCTCTCTGAATGTACTTGTGGTTGTTCCTCTCCCAGTGTCCCAAAAGAAATCAGAGTTTTCAAAGGTAGTCACAAGTATGAGCAGGGCAAGTTGGGGTATTTGCTGAAGATTTGACTCCCAATTTAGGAAAATATTTTAATTCTGTGTCCAAGACCATTTCTTCTGAGCAGATTTAAGTACATGCCTGAAGTGGAATAACTACAGAAGAACTTCACCCAATCAGGGCTTTGAGGAGAAAGCTAGCAGTAAAAGAACAATATTTATCACAATAAATATTTATCACAATAAAAAAAAAATCTCTTACTAAAAATGGAGACAATGTCCAAAACCCACAAACCTTCATAAATCAGGCAAACAAGACAAGCAGTTGAGAATCAAATCAGACAGTGGAAATGAGGCAAAAATGATTTAAATTATTCACACATTTTGAAACTTTGCAGGACTGAGAAGATAGAGTGAAATTTGGTGGATAAACCAGGGATGAAAGCAAAATTTGTGCCTGACACTGTAAGCAGGAAGTACTAGGCAGAGACCCTAGGAGTCCAACAGCAGAAAGTTTTTTAGATGACACATGCACATCATTGGGCCCTGCTTTGTTTGCCTTCTCTTCAGATCCTGCTGTGACTGGCTTTCTCACACGACTTCAGCTTCTTGGGCTGCCTCCTTCCCAGAGCCAGCCGGGGAGCAGAGTCTTATTTGGGCCCATTTGCTCACCACCTCAGAAGGGCTCTGTGACAAAGCTCAGTGAGGGGACGCTTGGGCACTCTACAGCCCATCCTGTAATTCACACTGGTACCCTGACACTCTGTGCTTAAATACACAGATCTGTTATCATTTTTAGCCCTCACTCAAGTGCTGACAGCTAGTTCCACCTATGGTAATAGCTGTTAATAATTAATCTGAAATGATACAGAAATTGGGAAAATATCTTTTAGAGCAGTGATAGTTTTCCATATTTGTTCAAAAGACAGTGGAAAGGGAAACAATGTATTCATACAGACAAAGAGGAGGGAGGGTTTGGCTGCCTGATTTTCCAGGGTTTTGGACTTATTTCTGTTTCTACCTTGTTCTGTCGCTGCTTGTTTTCTGGTGACAGGATTGAAGAGCCCCAAACGTTACCCAAAACTGGAGGTGTATGGGGGGACGACATACTACAGCAGGAAGGAAGCCATTTGTTTCATTTATTAAAAAGATCAAGAAGTGACTTCCTTCCTGCATACAAATTTCTTCCTAAGGAACAAACACCAGGTATTAAAAAGCTCTGATCTGCCAGGGAAAGCTGTAACGAGAGTCAGTGGATAAATGCTGCAGCCAGACAAGTCCCAATTAAAAATAAAGTACTGGATCCTTTTTATTTTGTTTTACTTTGTCTGAGGAAGTCAGGGTGATTAAGCAGGAGAGCAGCCTAGCTTACGGGAAGTGCTGGAGTCTCCCTTTCTCAACATCTTCAGCTCAAGACTTGTATTCTTGTAATCTTTCAGGGAGAAAGTTATTCTGTTCAATAAAGGGGTAACAGGGAGAATCTCTGATTCATGTTATGCAAGCAATCCAATGAAACAATCAGAAAATATTTAGTGAGCTTACACTAAATAAAAAAACCTTCACAACTCTCAGCTTACTTTAAACAGGAGGCTTATTTTTTAAAATATCAAGAAAGTGAGAGTGAAAATCCTCAACAACTGAACAATTATTGCAAGGAAAAAAGGGGGGGGGGGGGGGGGGGGCGGAGGCGGAAAGAGGTGGAAAACTTGTAGCAGCAAGGAGAGATTTGAAGCAGAAATGATGCCAGGATATGGGACAGAGTGAGGTAGTGGGCTCACTGCCAGTCAGGGCTGGCAGGGCTCTCCCCCAGCACTATAAGCCTTTGGGGAAGGAGCTGCTCAGGCTCCATGGAGAATCCTGCCTTGCTGATTTCCAGCTGAGCAGCTTTCCACACTCAATGGCCGTCCCTGCTGCTTTCATGCAGGGATGTACTCTAGCTCAGAAGAGAGCAGTTCTGTTTAGATAGCCCCCAATCCTAGTTTTACCTCATCCCTTCCAGCAGAGTCACTGTAATTAAGATTTGTTAAGGTTTGGAAGAAATCTCATTAATCAGATAAGATCTGAACTTTATTTTCTTTTTAAAGACCCAATTTGATCTCTCTTGCTTGTGGTAATTGCTCTCCTCTTCTGACATGAAAATTCATTTTCCAGGCACATAAAACACAATAGATTTCCATTGTCAACAGCAGCAACCCCAAGAGTGTTAAAAATATTCCTCCAAAGGCTAAAAAAATGTTGGGAGTAAATCCATACACAGGCAGAGAGAGGGAGCACGAGATAGGGTGCTATCAGAGAGAGGTGGGCTGAGAAAAAGGGAGTTGTATGGCCCCCTAAAGGAGCAAGGGTTCACCAGAGGAAGGGAGAGAATCAGGATCCCCATCCTGACCGTCAGTACACAGGTCTGAGCTGTCAGGTCTTACCAACGGACTCTGCACAGAGGAGAAAAGTTGTTGCCATTCCTGGACTCTGACCTGGTGAGGAAAAAGCAGCCTTCTCCTGAGTTTATCAGAAACCAGTACTTCAAAGAGTGATCAGAAAAGCTCCCAGACAGCTGACATTTCACATGAGGCAGCACCAGGATAAATGGCATGCTGTGAAATATACTCTACCACATCAAATCCTATCCATCAGCAAGATTCCTGGTTTCTAAATGTCAGGTATGGAATGGGAACTCCACAGGAACATCTGAATCAGAGGGTGACTCCCTTCCCCACTGCCTGCTCCCCAGTGCCACTCAGCCCCAGTGGGCTCTACCTCATCAGCCAACCTAGCATTGCATCAGGCCAAGTCCAGGCAGACAAGTACATGCACCAGGTCAGAAGATGTGCTTGGATAAGGCAAGCAGCTGTGGGACAGGGCTGGGTGTAGACGCAGCACCTCTTGCACCAGGGACTGCAGTCATAGGAGGGACAGGGGCACATCATGTACCCTGCCCATCCTTCAAGACTAGTTAAGGTCACATCAGCCCAATAAATGTGCACCAGACCAGGTGCTGGGCTCACTGTTTTCCCCTTGTCAAGATCCCTGTGCCTTGCCACCTGGCTGGCATGCCAGTCTCCCAGCCCATGTCCTGCTCCTTACACTGCCCCCCATCCCTGATTTCAGCCTGGACCAGGAGACACTGAGTCCCAGCTGCACCAAGAGGCCAGTGGCTGCAAGCAGCACATGATGTCCTGAACTGTCACAGGGAAAATAAAGCTGAGCTGCAGTTTTCCAGCACTTCCAGGGGGCCACATGACCCTGCGGCAGCAGCAGCCTCCATCGCAGCTCAGCCCGGCCACCTTCTGGAGATGCTGAAACTTTGGGGGAGCAGAGAGAGATGCAAACCACTACTGGGCACCTTGTGGCCTCCCAGAAATTGGCTCTCTGGAGCAGCTGGCCAGCAATGCTGGCTGTGGATGACCAGGGTGGCCGAAGCAGACAGAGTTCCCCACACTGCCAGTCAAGGGGAGGCGGAAACTGGGCATGGCTGGCACACACAGAGGTGCTAATAGAGACCTAGGGTGAACATCCCAGCCCCTGGCTGCCTCTCTCCCTCTCTTTGCAGAAAGAATCTGCAAACATATTAATCTCATCTCAACACAAACCCTCTGTCCTGATCCCAGAATCCATATATTAGGAGATTTACATAAATTACCAGCTATCAATAGGGCACATGAGGTGCAGGGGCTAAAAGCCAGCACCCTTGCCAAGAAAACAGTACAAGAGGATTGGAAAAGGAGGGGAAAGGAGGGAGCTGTAAAGACTGACTGGGAGCACAGTGCCTGGTGAGTGGACATCTGAGACTGAGGTGACTAGCTGTGCTGCCTAGGTGTCTCTGAGTCACTTGCCACAGCCCCTGCACCCCACTTTGTGGAAGCAGATGCTTCCTCCTCTGCACACTGTGCTTTGTCATCTTCCCTCCACGTCTCCCCCATGAAAGAAGGGTGAACAGCTCTCCCTGCCTTCTGCTGCTCATCCCAGTGAGTACCGAGGAGCAGCCACTGGGGCCAGATCCATGGCATAGATGCAGTGGTAGGTACCTAATTAGTGGGGTAACAGGAATGAACTCTTCTCACCACTGCCTTGCTTTATTTGGGACTTTGTATTTTCTAGGTCAGCCTGCCTTAGCCCATGGCATCCCCAAGCCTCAGGAGCCCTGTCAAACTAGAGCTGTGTGGTTCCATCGGGAAGCTCACGAGATCTTTCACTCCTCCTTGTTTCTCTCTGAGAGGCGTTGCTTCTCCTGGGTGAGGAGGAATAGACTAGACTAGACTGGACTAGACTAGAATAGAATAGAATAGAATAGAATTAACCAGGTTGGAAAAGACCTTCGAGATCATCAAGTCCAACATATCACCCAACACCATCTAATCAACTAAACCATGGCACCAAATGCCTCATCCAGTCTCTTCCTAAACACTTCCAGTGATGGTGACTCTACCTCTACCACCTCCCTGGGCAGCCCATTCCAATGGCCAATCACTCTTTCTGTGGAGAACTTCTTCCTAACATCCAGCCTGAATCTCCTCTGGTGCAGCTTGGGACTGTTCTGGTGCTGGTTGCCTGGGAGAAGAGACCACAGAATATCCTTCAGGTAGTTATAGACAGCAATAAGGTCTCATCTGAGCCTCCTCTTCTCCAGGCTAAGCAACCCCAGCTGCCTCAGCCTCTCCTCATAGGGCTTGTGCTCCAAACCCCTCACCAGCTTTGTTGCCAGTGAGGGGAAGGCTCAAAGGTGAGGAAGGCTCAGACTTAGTCACATATTGCACCACTTGTCCAGAGGCAGAATGCTCTCCAACTTAGGTGCACTGAAAAGGGCATCCAAGCTTCTCTAAACCATGAGAACACAGATGATGTTTGGTGAGGGTTGTGAAAGCTACGTACATAACTCTGGCATGCAGTTGCAGAGAAAGATCACCAAACCAGATCCCCTTCCAATGTGTTTGCCAGGACAGATCTGCTTTGATGGTCAAGCAGAAGGTAGACCTAGAAGTGCTCCAACAGGCACTAGGGCAAGGGCACACCAGTGTGATGCTAGTTTGCTAGCTTCGTGCCCTTGGCATCAGGCCCATTCTTACCATCCTACATTCTGCCATCAGACCCTCAGGAAGCCTGAGTGAGCCCTGGACCCACGAGGAGATGAAGACAGACAGTGTGCCTGCAGTGTCTGCTGAGCCTCCAAGGCAGCAACCCCGAAACTCCCCAAAGCCTGTGAAAAGCCCCGAGTTGGGGTTCCTTTTGTCACCAGCCTGCGGCCACCTGGGCGGAAAGTTCTCTTTTCCCGCAGTGTTTTGCTGCCCTCGTGGGTCCAGTGCGCACATTGCAGCTCCCAGCACCGCACCGGCCCCCGCAGCACCCTCTCCCGCACCCTTCCCCGCGGAGAACCGAAGCACAGGCTGCTCCTTCTCCTTCCGGGAGCAAGAGCAAGGGGAAAAAGACAGGAAGCTCGCTGGCATGGGTCTGCAACAGGGAAAGAGGAGGAGGGAGCACTGAGGGGATCCCCAGGGAAGGTATCGGGCAGGTCTCAGTCACAATCCTGCTGGTGGAGCAAAAGAAGGTGTAGAATGCACCTCCTGCACCAGAAAAAGTGCCCGCAGGAGCGAGAGCATCACCTCCACTTTGAGAGGAGCATCACAGGTCATCTGTCCTTCCTTCTTCATTCTGAACAGGCAAATATCACAGCTGAGCCAAATGTGTCCTCAGGCTGCTGGGGCTGCTCGGAAGGCAGCTGCAAGTACAGCGAGGTTCCGAAAGTGCCTTCCAAGCCTGAAGAACACCCCAGTGTTATTTCTAGCGCTAGGAAGTACAGAAAAACAGACAGTGGTGCAAAGAAAGAAAGCAATGTGAGCCACAGAAAACAGGCCTGGACTTGGTTTACCTGCTAGAGAGGCAGATTAAAGAGGGGAGAACTTTTATGTTGGCAGCAGGGGGAAGAAAAACAAACAAATAACACAACAAACCCACTAAGAAAAACGTGAGTAGCCAGCATTGGCTGTTGCACACACGAGGTCTCTTCCCAGTAGTGTAACTGGAGCACACACAAGTCCTCGGCAGGATTGTGTTGGTACAGGACAACACATGTGGCAGAATGAAAATACAACTTGCATCATTTGCTTTTAATTGTACCACACCTAGCAGCCATGCTGCAAAACCAGTGTTCAGGTGTAGGTACATGTTCTCACGTACATCCCCAGCACTGTGTGTATGGTGTAGAAAAGGCAAGCCCAATCCAGGTCCAGCACCTGAGTTCCAAAAGTGAGGCTGAAACCGGATTCAGGTTTGTGCCCGGGGCCTCTGACACATCAGGACTTTGCGCTACAGGAGAGGATTTTCATGGGAAAGCTGCTCCTCTAAGACCGCAGGTCAGAAAGAAGTTTTTGAGCCTCCTCTCATCTTGAGAGTCCCCCGCTGCAGACCGCAAGTGTCCGCGCTCCGGGGTGCCGGCAGCCCCGCGCCCGCGGAGCTGCGCACGGACCGCGAGCGCCACGCCGTGGCCAGACCGCAGTGGCACAGGGCGGCCGCGGGCCGCCGGCCAGCCACGGCTGTGCCCACACTTGCGCCGCCCGTCTCACTGCTCACGGGCAGGCAGCTGAGCGAACGGATCTCTTCTCTCGCCGTCTTTCTTACAAGGGAGGGTGGTGGGTTTATCTGCCTTAGAATGGGTTTTTCGTTGCTCTCCCCTCTGCTTACCTCTAAAGACACCTCCATCAACACTGGTGTCCCCAAATCTGATCATAGCCCAGACACTAGAAAACACAGACCCTCTGGGTCTGAGCTCTCCTCTCTTGGACCTACATGAGTGCTCCCCATTTGCTCACTAGTTCTCTGATTGTTGGGCTACCTTTCAGCACTTGAAAAGCAATGCTTTATCCTGAGCTGGCATATCCTGGGGCATTCATGACCCACCACAGCCACCTTTATTATAACCCTCATGTGAGACCACAGTATGGGAATTTACCCACCCACCCCTGCTCTTTTGCTGTCCCAGTGTGTCTGGGCACTTGGAGACACATCCATCATCAGACAGATAGGTTTGTCGCAGTGCCTGGAAATTGCTGGCCAGTGACTGTGTGGTTGTGCCCAGGGTACAAGGCCAGAATTTGATGGTGACTTCCTTTGGAAACAGCACTCCAGCCATTTGGACACAGGAGGCAACACCAGCATCATGGGACAGAGCTCACTAGAGCTGTTCCTGAGAAGCAAAGTGACTCACAGAGCTGGAGAGCCACTTTGTGAAAGGCAAGCTGCCATCACAGCAGAGATACTGCAGGCAGGGAAAAGCAGCAGCCAGCCTGATGGCAAATCCTCCTGCAGCCGGGCCAGGTCTGGCTGTTGTTTAGCAAGGGGAGTCACAGGCCAAATAAACCAAAATCAGCACAGCAGGTGTAGCAGCACCCAGCGGTCAAAGGCAACTTGAGTACTAGGGGCCAGGGGAGTGTGCAGCTTCTACACACGTTTCTGATGCTGACAGGGAAAGAGAAAAGCCTACAGCAAAGCCAGAAAAACTCCAGTCAAAAAATGAGATCCAGTGATGGGTTCTATATGAAGTGATGGGGGCCTTTCACCTCTAGAGCAAATTCCTCAAAGCAGTGGTAGATTTTCTGTCCCAGTGCCTTCAAACCCTGACAGGAGGCCCTTTGGGAAGGAGGGGTTTAGACAAAAGAAACCAGGAGAATTCCCTCAGTTGCCCACAAGCTTACACCGAGTGACTGAACAGCTGCTTCTTGACTTAAAATCTCTCCCTGAGTGTGCTTGAGCTGTACAGCTTTCTCAGGTGTGACAGGCAGACCTGCCTCCAGTACCACAGGCTCCATGTGGGTGGGGACAATGGGATGGTGACTCAGGTGGCTTCATAATCTGTCATAGGAACAGCCAGCACATGCACTCTATCAACCTACCCTTTCTAGTTTGCCTATCTGAATGTCAAACCACCTGCTACAGCAAGCAAGAGGAGTGGGGGGTTTTGTGTTCTTGACCTGTGCTAAGAACACCAGCAACTGCTTATCTCAAAAGAGCACTTGAGCCATGGGACCAGTGGAGGTGACTGTACCTACTCAAAGAGAATAGTCTTCTGGTTCACAAATTATCTGCAAAGTGTCTCACACAATTGCTCATGGACTTTCTCCCTTCTTCTGGTCATAAGCCAGAAAGAAGATACATGTCATCCTCCAGAGGACCTTCTCCAGGGTGACAGCAACTGTACTGTAACCCCTGTGTGCAGAAACAACTGCCAGTACAGTTAGGGCCTATTTGCACTTCAGGCCCAGAGGCATGTAATGGTTTTCCAGAAGGAACCATAAAGTATTAATTGTCACTCACTCTTCTGAGTAGCTTAGCAAAGGCCCTCCCAGTTAAGCTTGCATTTTCCCAGCAGCTCCCTGAGGAAACTGGCACATGTAAGCCCATGAGTGCAGAGAACTGTTTCAGCCTCTTGTTCATTTACTCATGCTCAAAGACAACACCATGACTGAGAGCTCATATAGAAGCTTCCTATGATGCTAGATACGCCAGACCTCCAGCTAGGCCACTGCATGCCTCAAGCAAACAGACCATAGTAAACACCTCCAAGAAAATTCAGCCATCATGTGTTACTTTTGTTTGCACTTGAATCTCCTCAGCCTTAGATCACAGCTCTGCTCCCTTCATTTGGAAGCTCCCTGCCTGCCAGTGGTCTGACTCCAGGTCCAGGGCTGGCTGGCTGAAGTTACTTCTGATGTGTTTGAAATCCAGGGAACTTGAAGCAAACATGGATCACATTGGAGAACCTTGAGAAGTCCACAGGTCTAGAGGACGGATTTTCATGTAGCACCATGAATGCAAGGCTCATAAGAGGACTCATGTGATGGACAGAAAAGAGGGCAAATATCCTCTGGGACTGATACAAATGTACCCAGAAACACAAAAGCCTTACTGCTCCACAGCCCTGAATTTCTCTGTGGAAAGTGAGTATTACATCTCTACCCAGATCCCAGTAGACATGATCCTGTGTTTCATCTGGCAGGAGGTAAAAGCTAGTGTTCTCAGCAGAGAGCTGAAGTAGGTAAAGACTCTCTTGCTCTGGGCACCATACATACATGGTCTAAGAGACCTCTGTCTCCAGATCTGTGTGCACACTGATGAGATTAAGAAGGCAAAAGGCAGGGGTTATTAACCTCTTTTTTTGTGTGAGAGGAAGGCTCCTGGGCTTAGTCCTGCAGCAGCATGGAAATATCCAGAGAAAAGATAAAGCTGGCAACAAGCTACAGTCCTTAAGTAGCAAAGCAGAGAGTGCAAAAGGCAGGAAACTAGTTCATGTAGGTGCAAAACCCTTTAAAAAAGGGCAAGTTTTGAGAAGAGCTTCATGTTTGAATTTGACCATAACAGAATATTTTGAATATTTTCTGCCAGTACTTTGAGGGCTGGCTTCATCTGAACATTACAAAGGCAGGGGAGCTCCCTAGGTAAATATATCTGTACTCAACAGAGGTAGGCATGCCTCATCAGCTTGATTTCCTAGTACTTCTCTACAGTACTTATGTATCAGCAAGAATGCTTATAGATGTAAACACTGTGAGTGCCTGAACCAGCAGGTGACACAAGGCAAGAAATATAACCTTTCTTTTTAAGATACCGTGCCTAAGGAGATAAGATTAAAAGGAGAAATTTCTTAAATGGATAAAAACATGTAATTAAAATAAATGTTATTTAATACCAATTCATTAAAAGCTTCTCCTACCATTATTCTATCCAGAGTTGAATACCCAAGTGTGGCAGGTATGTTGTCTTAATGAAGTCCAGCCTTAAGCAGTTTGCCAGATGAAGTCAAAGACATCAATACAGGCCTGCCTGTAATTTCACTGAAGTTACACTCTGCTAATGATCCAGGCACTTGGGTCTCAGTTTCCAGGACCAGATCCAAAAGAAGGCATATTCTCATGGTTGTGTACAAACTAGCATGAAAAATGAAAGGTCCTACACAGGGAGATGAAGAGAACCTACTGCCTCTACTCACATCAGCTTAGGGCCCCACTGTGTTCCTGGAAAGCAGTCAGTTACAGCCCAGAAATACTGATTGTGTTTATGCATATTTCATTTGGGCAGTTACTGTCACCAGTGAGCTTGGGAATATTTCTCCCCAGCCAGGCTTGGAATCAGCCAGGCTTTTCTGGACCAAGCTGCCAATACCCTTGGGGTTTCCCATTTGGTACCCTCTTCACTCCTTTTTCAGAACCTGTTCTTTCATCAGCTGCTGAGGAAGATTGGCCACCAGATCCAGGGCCTCAGGGCAGTCAGTAGAGCCACTGAAGCTAGATTCCTCCTAGTATTCAAGCTGCTTTCCTATATCCCGTGGGAGAGGCACTGCCAGATAACACTGGCAAAGTGCATTTCTCCACTCACTCACAGGTAACCTTCTTCATGTCAGAAAAAAAGAAGTCAGCATATGTCAAGAGAAGAAAAACACCTTTCTGGTACTTCTGTCATTGAGCAAAAATCGTTTTCAAACATGACATACTTTTGTACCCTGTAAGCAGCAGGATCAAAGCTAAAGGTTTGGAGACTGACAACTAGCTCAGGTGGTGAAGGCCCATTGTGTTAGATGGGAAAGTTTCAAGTGCAGTTCCAGTAGATGACAGAGCTCCTTGGCAGGGCACGGAACTGGTGCCCTGAGGAGGGATGTGGACTTCTGCAGGCTCTGCAATAGCTGGAAAGGTGCTATCCTGCGTAGCATAAGCAGATGGAGTCTGGAGGCACAGATGAACAGGACCCAGCTCTCCCTTTCTGAGAGGCCAAGCCAGCCATTAACCTACATTGCCTCTGCAGCTCCCAACCTGAGCCAGGCCTGATCCACCTAGCCCATCAGTTCTGCCTCATTGACTGCATGCAACCTCTTCCAAACGCTGCTGTAAACAGCAGGCTCTTGGAGGAGGCTGGAAGGTGGTACTGGTAAGGTTCACAGGCCACCTCCTGCCTGTCTCCCCTCCAAGCACAGCCACCTTGCCACATGAAGGAAACCTTTGGCAGCTGTCTTGTGCTGGGAGACAGGGCTTGTTGAGCTTGGCTGAGTAATCCCAGCCGCTCCCATCACTGCAGCTGCATGCATCCTCGTTCTCCCAAAGCAAGGATGGCTGCCTCGCTGAATCACCCCATTAAATTGCTAATATCTTATTGTTCTTTAAGATTTCGAAACTTGCTGCGAAACGTTTACAGATAATTTTTTTTTTGCCTGCAGACACTGTGCCTAATGCCCAGTCATTGAGTGCCATATGTGTTTATATGCACTGCAATTTTCCACTTGATTACATTTTACCACAAACACTTTCATCCACTCCGCAAAGACAGCAGCAACACATCCATAACGTTCAGAGCAGCCCAGACAGACAGAGCCCAGACACAAATGTCTGTGCTGGCCAGGGCACCTCAAAATGTGACATTCCTAAATGAAACCAACCCAAACTCCAATCCTGAAGTCCTCAAGGGGAGAAGAACCTCTATCACCTAAAGAAACATGCAGAGTTAGCTTCATGCTCTAGCTTTCCCTTTAAGCATCAAGTGCTGCTCACAAGTCTGGAACAGCTGCATGACATAGAGATGCTTGCCAATAACCAAGGATATTTCAAATTCTCCAGGAAACAACAGATGATCCAGGCCACTACAAAGATGCTTAGCACCTGAACATGAAGCTGCAGAAATCCATAGGGACAGCAACAGTGCCCCATAGAGCACAGACCAGTTCTGGAATTAGATCCTGCACCCCTGAAAGTGCAGGTGAGTTCTTATTCAGCCTCCAACTAACTGGGTATATTCCAGATTGTCCATGGTGGGGGTCACAGCTCCTGATTGCAACACCTTCCCATTTACAACTAGGCAAGTCATCTCATCACAGTATATAGCATCCTGACCGGAAGGTCAGGCCCTGACTGAAGATTTGGGTCCTTTAACTCCAGCTGGCTCAGGGCCAAAATAGTGCTGGTGTAGCCTGGCTTGTGCCTTCCAGGAGAGGACAGGCAACAGATGTATCTACACAGCAACACTGACATCTCCACATGAGCTCACTTATTTCACCACTTCAGCGCAGCACCAAGCAGAGGACACCAGCTCAGCTGTAGCAGTAATACCTCTGCCATAGTGAGCCAAGTCTCAGCACTATGCTGATGTGGCAGTGCTGCTTTGGTTCTTCATCAAACAGCTCTGCCCTTGCCCTGCTGCATGGTATGGATGCTCACTGGAGGGAAACAACAAGTATCTGATATGTGATGATTAAGAGCTCTCAATCCATTATCATCTACCTCAGCCTGCCTTACTGACCAGCTTTGCCAATAGATATGTGAGTTCAGTGAGGAAGCTTTTCATAGCCCCAGAGACCAAAGAAAGCAGCCTACAACACCCTGCCACAAAGGCCTGTAACTAGAGCAATAGAATAATCAGATACTTCTCTTACATTCTGGGTACCTGGAATCTGTAATCATTTTGTGAGTTCTCTTGGGCAAACCCATAAGGATTATAGAATAAAGAGGGTTGGAACACGCCTCAGGAGATCATGTAGTTCAGCCTCCCACATAAAGCAGGTACAATCAGATCAGGTTGCTCTGGGCCTTGGACAGACAAGTAGATATTTGCAAGAATAGAGACAACACAATCTCTCTGGGCAGACAAAGCTGAATTTACCAGATAGAGCAACAGTGAGAATAGAGAGTGCAAGCAGCAGGTAAGGAACTATTAAAGACCTAGATGTCATTAGGACTCTTAATGATTTATAACAGACATTCTAGGACAGGCAGCATTAACTGCATTGGTGGGATTTAATTTCTGAAGATCTCGTACATTCTTTCTGAAAACTCCCAGTTCTGAAACTTCATAAAGTTACATTCAAAAAATAAATGTCCCTACCTTTTACTGGATGTAAACTGTCCAGTGGTAGGCCACTTTCTGATGCTAATAAATATCTCAGTGGTTGCCCATTGGAATGGGCTGCTCGGGGAGGTGGTGGAGTTGCCATTATTGGAGGTGTTTAGGAGGAGACTTGATAGGGTGCTTGGTTTCATGGGTTAGTTGATTAGGTGGTGTTGGATGATAGGTTGGACGTGATGATCTTGAAGGTCTCTTCCAACCTGGTCTGGTCTATTCTATTCTATTCTATTCTATTCTATTCTATTCTATTCTATTCTATTCTATTCTATTCTATTCTATCTCCTGTCCTTAGCTGATCACGAGGCAGCAAACGTAACTACCTCATACTGGAAAAGAGGAATTGCAGCCCAAAGCTAGTGTTCCTCACCATGGACACATGAGCACAGACCTGCAGAATGTGAGCTGCATCAGTGATCCCAGATGCCATGAAGGGCTACCACTGTTTTGCCAAGTGTTTGAAGCCTTTTATTCAACAACACTGCTTAGTACCACAAGCACAAAATCAATATTTCCTTGAAAGAAATGCTAGTTTAGAAAAATTCAGCAGCAAACTTGGCAGCAGTCACTCCCAAGACATGGGGCAGCATGTCTGTCAGAGGAGTGCACACTGCCTTTTTGTCTGCTGGAAAGTGCCTGTTAACTCCTCTTTAATTTGAGCTTTCCTACATTCCAGAGATCTGCTGCAGTCATCACACAAGGGGCAAAGATGTTTATTCCAGCTGAGTTCATTGTCCTCCCTTTGGACTTGGACTGTATCAGTTTTTAGGTCTGTACCTGAAGGGCAACCTTTTTACAAGGAGAAAACAACAAGAAGGTGTAGCAGTGAGGTTGTGGGTTTGCCTTAGTATCGTCACTAAATCCATCTAGCTATGACTAACTCTTTCATGTAGGGCATGGTGAAGAGTGAGTACTGATGTTTGCAAGAGGATGTAGAGCTTCCCAGAGCCAGCTGGGAGCTATCACCTCCCTGGCTACTCCTCTCAGAAGTGTTCTGCTTTGAGCGTCCCATCTCAAGAGGTGGCACCTTCAAAGTACAGACACCTCATTTCATCTGCCCCACTCTTTGCCTACTTGAAGAGTTAAGTCAGTCTTTTACTCTAGGGCTTTTCACCCAGGATGAGCCGCTTCCCTGACTTCTAGGCTCAACTCAGGGCTCATTTACTTGTATAACAGGAACACAAGACTAGAGAGGATCCCTTAGATCACTATATCCAGTCTCCTGCCTTATGATACCTAACTACCCTATGCAACATTTTTATGTCACATTCCATCTGATTTCTGAGTGCATCATCTTTAACTTCGTTCTCCCCTTCACTGTTTCCTCCACTTCTGTAAATGGATTGTGCAATCCATTGCCCAGCACTATGGGTCTCTAGACATCCCACAGGCTCTGAGCAGAATGGTTATTCCTGGG
This sequence comes from Melanerpes formicivorus, assembly GCF_026170545.1. NCBI lineage: Eukaryota > Metazoa > Chordata > Aves > Piciformes > Picidae > Melanerpes > Melanerpes formicivorus. Next base: position 2,079,070 of record NW_027142450.1, on the reverse strand, counting down.
TCTCTTCTCCATGCTGTAGAGGATATCTGCTTTCAAGCTAAGAGGAAAAAAGAGTAACTCCAGAAGTATGGCATTCCTTGACTCCATGCCAAGGGTACAGAGGATGCTGTAAAGCTTGATTAGAACAGATGAAAAAATCTTTGGGAGAATGTTATCCACCCCGATCTGCCCCATTTTCATTCCAGTTAGGTGTCAGAGCATTTGCAATAGTATGTACTGTGGCCCACAAGCTCCCCTGGTTGCAGGTGAATGGAAGGTATCCTCATGGTAACATGACAAGTCCAGGTGAACTATGACAGAGATTCAGAGTCAACTTCCTGCACAAGACAAAGGGGAGTTTCCCACACACAACTGCAAAATCACCCCCGTTATTTTTCCCTTGATGATTCCAGCCTGCTCTTCTTTCTTCTCCAATGGGTTTTCCCTCCAGCCACTCTATTGGAGGCTGATATTTTTTCTGAGTAGCCTGATTTCTTCCCAACTGCCTCTACACTGAAACCAAGATTCAAAGGGGAGCCTGGGGAGAGGAAGGGAGCAAACTATGACACATTCAAGCTACAGTGAAATGACATATTCATCACAGCTAATGGGGGCCCACATGGCACCCCAACTACATGCTGCCCCACTGCTCATTTCCCGTCAGCCTCTGCTGGTTTCCCCTCCTGCTCCCCTCCCCACATTTCTGATGGTGTCACTCCAAGCAAAGTGGCTGATCTGATTGGTGAGAGAACATGAGAGGTGTCAAAGAAGGTGCTCACAGACATTTCTTGACCGCCTCAAGGAAATAAAGGCCATTGCTGAGCCTGTCAAAATGATTAATTGCTTACAGAGAATGAGGGGGAGGAGGGAGAGGGAAAAGATGAGGAAGGAGGAGAGAAAGACAGATGAGACGGGGAGAGCTATAAACAAACAGCAAAAGCAGGAGAGACACAGGATTGCCTCTGTGCTGGGGAGGAGGTGGAAACAAGGGACCGCAGGCTGCGCTTGGAGTGAACTGGTGGCAGATGAGTGAATCCTTCAGAGCCCTGAACTCCACTTGGAAACTCCCAGCCCTGCTCACATGCTAGGTTTGCACCATTCCCAAAAAGAGACTCAAAGAACAGTAAGGTCTGCCTTGCTAGAGTGGCATCAGACCTGACAGCAAAAGTGATGTGGCCCTGTGACTCATCAGCTCTACAAATCTCTGCAGTTCATGTGAGCTGACAGACCAGAAGTTTACTACCTCAAATGCCAGGCAAAGCCTTACCACCTGAAATGGTTCAAACCACTATACCACCTCATACCATCTAGCTCCACAGCCTGTAGTGACTGGCATTTGCCCTAAATGGCCACCAGCACCAGTATTTCTTTTCTGCCAGAAGCATTTTACCCCAGTGAAACACAGATGGATAGCAGCAGCTTCCAAGAGACTGTTTAGAGGTCCTGCCAGAGAAATTTGGAGCAGAATCAGTCCCTCACCCATGGTACTAAGCTCTCCCACAGAAATTGCCCATTTGGATGCTGTTACAATAATCCCATGTGCCCTCATCCCTAGCGTTCAGCTCAACTAGACTCTTCCCACAGCTCACTGCATGAGGCCAGCAAGCGCTTAAGCAGCTCAGGGAGCACAGGGCACATGGCAGATCTCATAACACAGATTACCTGTACACAGAATAGCATACACTCTCCTCCCTTCCTGGCTTCCAGTGATCAGATTAAGCCACATCCAGATGTTCTCCCTATCAAGCCATTCAATGGCAAATCCTGCCTATTGAGGAAAAAAGTACAACTAAAATTCTGAGACGAAAGTCACACCTGTGGTTCCTGCCATCCAGTGCAGTGACACTCCCACAGCAAGGGCAATATCCTGCTGTATTAAAGTCTAGGCTTTCTCAGGGTTCACTGCAAGTTTATGAGGTGAATTCTAGCAGCAAACATACAACATCACAAGCTGCCTTATCATCCATATAAAGAATGAGGTGTCCACTTCCAAATGTGAATGTGCATTTAAAATGCTGCTTGCACGAGAAGCAGCCCTTGCTTGTTTAAGAGGAGATAAAAATCCCTATCAGACTCATCTCCTCACCCCTAGCAGTGTGTTTGATGCTTCTCCTTATTTCTCTTATGATAAGCACTGGATAAGCAGCCCTGTTAGATCCTGTTCTGAGTTCTGCTGGTTTTGCTTTCATCTTGAGTTCCTGTGGTGAACAAAACTAGGCATGGGAAGAGGCTGAAAATCCAAGTTGCTGTCACTTGTCTAAGCTCAGAGCCAGCTGGGAATGAGGCAATATGCCTTCAGTTCTTCCCTTTGGAGGTATTTGCTTTGATTTCCAGTCACAGAAAGAATAATTACCCTGATGGAAACCTCCACCTCAAGTGAATGACCTAGCCTTGCAAAGACAGGAATTGTCACTGAAATCAATGAAGCCACTAAGCTTGAGATGAACCAGCCAACATTATATGCCCCACGAATTGTCTGTCATCCCCCCCCTCAAGTTATAGCTGTTGATCAGAGGCAGTGCCTCTTAATGCAAATGATACCAAAATGTTTAACCTGACAAGACTTTGAATGTAGCTGTAAGAAAACAGGTAACAGATTTCACATGCATTGACAGTTTGATTGAAACCCACAAACCCCAATCAAATCTGTATACTGGATTGTGCATGGCTGGATGATGAGCAAAGCCAGCAAACAAGACAGAGAAGCCACAACTGCCTGCCTTTACCTGTCATGCAGCCCATCGGGTTCCTCCTTGCTCTTGTAATAAGTGACATTATCAGGAAAAGAGCCTGAAATTGCTTTTATATTGCTCATCCTGATCTTTCTGTATGCCATTCAAGGCCCATGCCTGCTCTCCTCTGCATCAGAAAATGCAAAGCTGCATGCAAGTTGTGGGGAATGGAGACCACAAAAATTTAAGGTGTGTGGGTTTTGCTGGCAATTTGCAGGCATGCACTTAGAAAGAAGTGCAAGGTGTTAATGAGGAAAGGAGAGGGCTCCAAGATGTTCTCTTCCCCTTACTAAGCAGATAGTCAAGAATCACTGAACAGCACAGAAGGATTTTTCCTAGCTACCTTCATGAAGCTTTCCAACCCAGCCAAGACCCTTGCTGCCACTCCATACCTAAGCAGAGGGGGCTCTGTAGAGCAACAGTAGCACTCAGTTACACATCTCATGGACTTCACTGTGTTTCTAGTGGCAGCCTCCATTGTTTGCAGGATGTTCTCCCCCCTTCCTTCCTTCTAACAAAGATTCTGATTAATGATCGCTCATTTCTAATTGTCAAATTTCTTTTCCTTCATCCTGTGTCTAATCACCAGTGACAGAAGCCATTACGCAAATGAGAGCAGACGACTTCCCACAACTGTTCTCGTTGGTAAAAGCCTTGTAATTTAAAGCTCTGATTTGTAGAGGAAAGCTGCGTTTCCCCAAGGCGTCCAGGCATCTGTTCCACTTACACTCCAAGAGCCTCCACTTCCGCTCCCTTCCCCCACAATTAATCCTCTGCTTGCAACAAATATTTGACTTTGCAAGGCAGTAATTAGAACTTACTTTGCATGTGTTTGTCACAGCAACAGCATCTCTTTTCCTTTCCTCTAGACACCACGTATGCAGGAAAACACCCAGAGAAAATGGTGGTTCAGGAGAAGTTCTACACAGAGAGAGTGATTGCCCATTGGAATGGGCTGCCCGGGGAGGTGGTGGAGTCACCATCATTGGAGGTGCTCAGGAGGAGACTTGATGGGGTGCTTGGTGCCATGGGTTAGTTGTTTAGGTGGGTTGGATTGGTTGATGGGTTGGACACAATGATCTTGAAGGTCTCTTCCAACCTGGTTTATTCTATTCTATTGGCTGAAGAGGCACCATCTCCAAAATAGCAGGAAAAAGTGAAGACCATAAACCACAGTGCAAGGAAGCTCCTCACACACGCGTGGCAGAAAGGAATCTTAGAGAAAAGCGCTTTGAAAAAAAAACACAACTGTGTAAGGAAAATTCCCCCCTTGCAGCTGCTGCTCTGATTCCAGGGCTGGGACAGGAGAGTGAGTTGACTATGCATCAACAGAGGCTTGTTGAGATTGTCGAGGTCCCAAGTGCATTGTCCCTCTTTAAAGAGCAATTGGCTGTGTTCAAGGACAGCTTGCTTAGTGGTAAGAGCTGTTGTAAAGAAAACAAGCAGCAGCCTCAGCCCTCTTTCCCTTAAGAGCTGCTTTGCTGCAGAGTGTGCATCACCCCCTGTGTGTCCCCACAACTGCAGCTATGTCCCATATGTCCTCAGCCCTGGCCCTGATCCTGACCTGCTGGCTTCACCTTGGACCATTCCAAATTTCCTGGGTGATCCCTGAGCTGAGCCTGACCCTGATCACCAAGGGGGTAGAGTGCATTATTCTAGAAACTCATGCTCTTCTTTCAACAGGAAAGATCCTGCAGCTGTGATCTACAAGAGAAAGGCTGCTTCTCCTTAGAAAAATCCCACTTTTCAGGGAGCAGGGAAATGTGGGGGAAACATAAGAGGAGTATTCTAGGAGCTAAGGTAATAAAGGCAAACAAGAAAAAGACTAAAAGTGAGAAGTCTTGGGAGTTTGGTTTGGTTTTCAAATGAGACAGTTCTCATCCTTCAGTTTCCTCTGCTTCTTTACACAACCCGAGGTTACATACATGCCTTGTGATGCTAGCTGGGCATGGTACCCAAGAGGCATGTGTACATCAGAAAGTCTACAGGATCAGATGTAACAGACCATGAAGTTCAGTGAAGAGAAGTGTGTGTTCAGAGATGATGATCCCAGCAGGCACAGCACCCATGGTCACAGGCGGCTTTATCCACTCATCTTTCCTGCTCCCTCCACATTCACCCTGTCCCCCAGAGGTGTAAGGGGAGAATGCCAGTTGTGGCGCCCCAGGCACAGGTAGCTAGCCCTTTCCCCCACCATTCCCAATCTCTCCTCACCAAAGTATGAATGAGATAAAGGATCAAATGGAACCCATGGCAACCCAAAAGATAAGCAACTGATAGAACTCATTAGACCTGATAGTGTAGCTTGTTCTGTGACAGTGACCACAGCATAGTGACACCACTGAAGTCAAGCAATTTGTTCCTTCCCCATGTACACTTGTTGATGAGGTTCAAGGATACCACCTTATTCCCAGCTTTCCTTTGAGGCTTATGGAAGTAATATAGGAAAAGTTGTGAAGACACACAATAATGCAGTTGGTATTGCTGTTTTGAAGGCAGTTCTGGAGACCAGTAACTTTCACCAATGAAGAACACAAGCAGAGTTACCAGAAAGACTGAAAAGTAGCTTTATATGCGTATCTCCTTACACAGCTCTCCCCTACTGCCATTCACAAAATAAAACCACACAGTTCTGTTGTTCAACATTGGTTGTATTTAAGAACTACACTTCAGAAGGTACCGTGTGTTTGTCACACCCCACCCCCTGCACACACACCCCTAGCAGAGAACACACACAGCTTCCCAATACCATGGCAAGGGGCATTGAAAGCACAAGGTGAAAAGGGATGGCGGGGGGGGAGTCAGTCCATCAGTGCATTGTAAATGAGCTTTCACAAAGTCAAGTGCAGCAAAACCTGTTCAGACACTTTAAAAGTTAGACCTTTGGCAAATAAAGGAAAAAAAACAACAACCAAACTAAAGTTCTGTAAGTACCATTCCCTCTCCACATGGGATATGAACTCCCACCCTGAGCTTCAAGAGTTGATGGTGTCTAACAAGTAGTACTGGAGACCATCATGTGCTGAATAAATAGCACAGAGATGGGATTTTGTTTGAGCATTTTTCAACCAATGGCATGTGCCTAGGATTCCTGGGAAGGCCTTGCTTTTGGCCAGAATCAGCAGCTTAGCCTTCTTCCCCACCTGCCCCAAAACTGAGTATTGATAAGTATCAAGCTGTGTGACCTTTGTTTGGGTCTAACCACAGCTTTGGAGAGTCTGCAGCAAGTAACGTGGCAGTCAAACTATGCAGTGACACAGACATTTCTTAAACAAGGATCTGCAGCTGCCAATTAGACTTCATTTGTTCTGACCTGTAAGGCAGCCAGAAAACCAGTCCCTGGGACCTCCTGTTTGAGAAGCCTTTCATCTTTGTGCAAGACAAGCTCACTGCAAGTGGTGCATGAGCTGTCTCAGCAAAAGATGGGACCTGAGGCCAAAGATGGAGGACTTCTTGAATAGCATTTTCTCAGTATTTTTATCAGAATCCCATGTCAGAACAAGCCCTGAAGAAAACCAGAGAAAATACTGGGAAGTCTCAACAGAAAAAAATCCCCACTATTCTCTGGGATGAGATATATGGGCTATGAAACAGCTTATCTAGCTCTTGGGACCCATTACAACCCATCAAATATACAAGACCTTTGCATCATCCCCCAAACCAGGGACAGCAGTGCAGCATACCTCATAGTAATAAAAAGCCAGCCTCCATATTAGCCTAAGGCTGTTAAAGGGAATAGGATGAAAGCAAAATTATTTTCCAGGGCGATTGCTAAGGACTCTAAAACACAGGCTTGTCCTGTTACTGTGCCCTGGCCTTGCCACTTCCCAGCCTGCCATGTCAAATCCCAGAACACAAAAAGGATCCAGATAAATTTAACCACATTTAAACAGAAAGCCCTGACTTCTTTCACATGACTGTACAAGGAAGGGAACCACACACTGGCATGGATTTAACTGATGGACAGGAGCCACACAACATCACACAAACACGCGCACCTATGTGCAGCCACACACACTTGAGTTCTTGCAGTTTCAGTAAAAAGGGCACTTTCCCGTGTTAGTCCAAGGAGCCAGCACCCCTGGTGAGGAGAAGGGAGGCTCTGTACCTATCTGACACTGCATTTTGACAGTGGGGAATTTTATTTTAAAATGTGGCTTCATCGTTCAAGACTTGCAGAGGGCCCTGGCATTTATGTATCTCCCTTCATAATGCTACATACCCCTTTAACCACACTGCAGCTTCAGAAGAGCAAGAGAGAAGACTTCACTCCCCAGAGAATGCTGTCAGAAAGGAGGTTTATCTAGACTCCTACAACACAGATGTTATTTGGAGACCACAGGATTTGGCACTCACCCACTAGATGAATTCACTCTGATCTCTACCCTGTACTAAGTCCAAAGCATAGGTGTGTTATGTTAAAGGAAGTGAATCATTTGTCCAGCTGCTCAGCACACACAGACCATCTCACATGTTCATTTCTGTTATACAAAATAGTGCCAGAGTTGAGCATGGACAGATCCTCTAACAGAGGACTGTGAAACCTATCACATCCCATCTTATATCCACTGCAGGCATCAACACAGAAACACAGTCAGGATATCCAAACCCTGTGAGGATCATGAAACAAGATCACTTTGGGTTCTCCTCCAAGCTCCTCTTCAAATGCCTGAATATCCTGAAGTGACACATCTGAGTGCCAGAAGCCATGCTCTTTGTTGTGGCAAACAGGGCAAAGGGAGAAAAACACAAGTTAGTGAGCATGAATCCAGCTTCCAATAAGTGCAGAGGTTCTTGGGAGGTTCGGTTAGATGAGAGTGGAGGATGAATGGGGTACTAACGGTTTTGCAGTTCCAGTTGCCCCCTGTATTGTAGTGGGGCAGGGATGGGCCAGGAAACCCATCAGTCTGTTAAGTGCTGCGTGCAATACTAGCGCTCAGTATCTTCCATTGCTTGTGAACAAAGCAGCTCCAACATCAGTCACCCGGGCAGCCAGGCATTAGTCATATCGTCCCTTAATCATCATATTCAACAAGGGACCCACCTGTTCAAAGCAAAACCAGGTCATTAGCTGGGACAGTCACACAGAAATGGCACTTGCAGAGCCTGCTCCTCTGTATCACAATACATTATGAGCTGAGTGGCCCGGGCAGAGGATCTCAGCACAAACTAAGCCTAAGGTACAAAAAATCAGTTTTGAAGTATTTTCTAGAGAAAACACTGGGGCACTCTTGAGCACATACTCAAAACATCCTACCAAAATTGCAGTGTTCTCTGCCAACATCCAATTCATCACAACACATTGCATTTACAGTATTTGTTTGAAAGTTTTTCACTTCTCACCCTAGATTCGTGATTTCTCAGTAGATGCTATTAAAAGAATCCAACAGTCAGCAGGGGGGTGCTTTTTGCAGGGCAAAGAAGGAACATTCTTACTCAGTGTTCCTTGGTGTCACTTGGAAGGAATGCTAGGACTGATAATTGTGCTAAGGTTTGGTTTTCACTCAACACCACTCCCACTTCTCAGAACTGCCTGGTCACTAAGGGAAGTTTGGCAGGCTATGGCAGTTGTTAAGATAATCTCAGGGGAGAGTCATGATCTTACAAGTGTGCTAAAGAGGAGTTCCTGCACAGTGGTAAGGACTTACAAGACCATGAAATATTTCTATATGCATCTTATATTTCCACTTTCAGATCAGCAGAAGATCTCCAAAACTATACTCTCGGTATTTTGGTTTTTTCTTAAATACCAGCTGGTTAAAACTACAAAGAGTTCAGGTATGACTCAGATGCATACTAAGGGGGAAGCACCTGACTTAATAGATTTTTTCTTATTTAACAGATTTGGATTCAAAAAGTAAAGCACCTTTTTCTTGCAATTACTGGGTATAGCTTCTGCGCAGAAGGCTAAAGAGAATTTGAGGTCACCACTTTCCTGGCAGTGTCTGAAGCTAAAGTATGTTTTCCTCTACATACAAGAACGATTACTCCGTTGTTTGTAGTGGTCCTCTCTATAATTATAATTTAAAGAGCTTGCCTTTTTGTAGCCAAAGGAGCTTCTGAAGACAGCAGGAAGAACCATCCACAGCAACAGAGCAACCCTGCTTTCTCCTAACCTCACTGTGATACCTGCAGACCCAAATAGTTGGCATCTCGAGTTTTGCATTAAGCCATAACAATTACAAGAGCAGTGACTATGTGGTTCTTTTTTTTACCTCTTGTGGATTTCCTAAGGCTTCTCCCAACATCTTCTCAATGTTCCTCATTATCGCCACCTTCTGATGAGCCTTTAATGGGTATTCAATTCTCTTTGGGGTTGGGGCACCCTGAAATATCAAAAATAATTCATTGTATGCTTCCTGAATAGGCAGATTATTCCACCTTCTCCCAGCCCCCCAGTTCTTTACACATGACTTGAAAGGGAGAAAGTAGCTTTCAGCTTTAAAGCAAAGGCCATGGTGGAATGAAGCTCCATGCCAATACATCTCTAACTGGAAAAGTCCTCTGGGGTAGAGCTATCCAAGCTGCACAGGAAGATGTTTGCACTCACCTTGTACCAGAAATTCACAGTGATGGTAATCCCCCCATTCAGGAGAGACTCAATGTGGTGCCACCTGCACGGAAACCACAGAAAATACACTAAATTATTGTTGTAGCTTACAGTGAAATACCTTGGATGGATGAGTTCAGGCAGCACTGGACAAATCTTGCCCTGCACTTCCACCATCGAGACCTCAGAACTTCTGGAAAGCTCTCTGTATTTAAATACAGATCCTTTTCTTGCACATGTTAGTGGAGTACTCGCACAGCAACATAGGGACAAGGAGAATATCGCTGCCATTCAATGGATAGGAAGCACAAGCAGATTGGCCTAAAATATCACATAAAATGTCTTGTTGGAGAAGTCAAACCAAAATTCTCGTAAGAGCCAACCCAACACTTTAAGCAGAAGACCCTTATAACCCTCTGTTTGCTGATCACCGTGCAGTCCCGTTATCCTCCTTACCAGTACATAGGTATGTACAGCACATCCCCTGGACCCACCACCGTCTCATAGCCAACCACGCTCCTGAAGTTTGGAAACTTCTCATAGTCAGGATTGTCAAAGTCCACCTAGCAGAAGAAAACATTAAGAAACTCAGAATTATTTCCTACAATGACAGTCCTCATTATTGGCTCTCAGTGTCAAATCATCTTGGTCTTCCCTATATGGCTTTTACATACCCACTCTTGAACTAACTACACTGCAAAGTGCTGCAGTACCTTCAAAGTACCACCAACTCAGTTAGGAGTCCTGCAATTTGTCTCTGTCCAAATTTGCATTTGACCAAGTGATGGGTGAAACAGAACTGAGAAGTAGGCAACTGCAGCCCCACTCACTGTACTGCCAGTATGGAGATGATTCTAGCCCTAATACCATCACAACCGGACACAGACAAAAACACCACCGTCTATTCTCAATGTATTCACCAGTTAAAAGATCTGAACACAGGTTTTACAAAAGCTCAGCAAGTTGTATGCAGCTTTAATTCTAGTGCAGCTTCCTCCCACCTAGCATCTTAAAAAATGCCCTTTTTTGGCACAAAGAAGAGAACAGATCTGCTACTCTCACCTGGCTCTGTCTGTCGCATGGGTGGTGCACAGGATAAGGGTAGAGGCATTCAAACTGATCAGGAGGGAAAAGGATGCACCTCTTGTAACCCTTAATCTGAGCAAAGAAGTTCTGCTGCTCATCATAATGAGCTGGTGTCACATTCCCTGCACAGAGAGAAAACATGATAATCTAGACACTCTCACATACAGGTGTAAAAGACAGAAACAAGTCATACTCCTTGCTCAAGACACTAAACGCACTTCCACCTATTCATAAAACTAAACAAGGAAAATGATCACAGGAACATTACAAACTGATCATGATATCAGTCAGCCTATATTGAGCAGTTGCTACTCCACTTCATTTCCATTCTAAATCCATACTCAGCAATTAATGCTCTACAGGATCTGGATTTCCAGCTTGTTTCCATGAACAGCAGATGGTGGATGCTGACAGGCAACTTTTTCATAAAACTCTCTGTTCAGATGACAAGTCATGGAATGGACTTTCAAAATTTATGAGTCTAGAGAAAATGTGTCCAACAGCCTGATTTTGAAAAAAGTCCTAACAGTTTTGCAAGAAAACAAGTTAAACAAATCTGTTTGTCATTGGAGCTCCCAACGCATCTCCTCAGTACACTTAATGGTTTTGAAGCTTGACAGTCACCACTAGATCCTAAATGTAATTAAACTTAATTAAATCTTTAAATACAATGGGGCATTTTGTACCCCTTGCAACTACTCTTTTCAGGCTGTTTGCCAATTTAGGTATTACTCATTTAGCTTGCTCTTCATATACATTTTCACTAAAGGGAATTAAGATTACAGTTAATGCCGTAACTTCATTAAATAGATCATATAATCATGTGCTCCAGTAAAGACTTCTTCTAGTAGACTTAAGCTCAAGACAATTCCTTGGTTCTTGTGCATAAGCTATTGGTAATAAGAATTTTAGCAATCACATTATGGCCTGCAGGGAAGTGTGAGTGCAGTGCATTTATGCAATGTTCTTTTCTCTCAGCTAGTAAAACAAGTGGCAAAGATAAGCTGCTTTAAGTTGAGCAGGACTTGTTCCAAAGCGGGGGGAAAAAAAATCTACTGTCAGAACTGAACAGCCATGAATTGCCAAGCAATTCTAACAGGACAATTATAATTGGGTGTGATGGCCACATCTATCCTAGGCCATCCCACTTGATGAAACTGTGTATGTTCCTTGCCCACTTACTGAGATCACTTTCTTCTACAACGCTCTCCTTCTAAGCCACCTGCCGATGAGTCAGTCTCCACATGGATCTGGAACTCCACTCTATCCAGATATTTTTAGGATTTATCCATTTGCAAGTTCTCTGGTGCCCTCTAACCTCCCAAGAACAAATTCAGCTCTTAATTGAAAGTGAATTCTTCTCCACAGTGTACAGGCTCAAGTAAGAACAAATGCTTCAGAGTAATCAACATTTCCTCCTGGGTAGACATTGAGTGTGCCAAGCCCAGAAGGCTAACTTTGCAAGTCCTTTTGCATTGTAAATCTGCAGACTGAGCATTTTAAATCTACTGCATCTGAAGCATTCAAACACTAAAGAGGTCTCCTAATATGACTCACAATTACTGAAAACACAGCCCTACCAGCACTACACAGACTTTGGCCATAAGCGAGAGATTGCATCCAGGCATTCACAGTATGTCACTGAGGAAACAAGCTGCTCCTTTGGATGTTTCCTCTCCACAACCCATGTTAAATTGTGACAACAGTCCTCCCAACCCAAAGCTTGAAACAACCTGCTCTGAAGAAACACTTAGAGACTAATGGAGAATTCATTCAAAAGATCTTGTGGATCTGAAATACAGAACTGCTGACCAGATCTTCTTGCCTTTCCCTCCAGTCAGAGGAAACTGCTTACCTTCCATGCCGATAAGAAGCAAGTTAGAAGTCAGTTGACCCCAGCCACGTTTCCCTTGCTGCTTGTTAATCCAGTTCCAGTTGAAGCCAAGGAAATCCACCACAATCTTCCTTCCAACTGTGTCATTCAAGGTTTGCTGGAGATATAGCCTGTATTTTCCCAGAGACAAGCAGAAATCAAATACGAAGCTTTGTCATGAACATAAAGATGTATCTCTGCTTCTCTTCAGAAAGATGTCAAAAGAAAGAGACAACTCCTAGAGATTCTATTACCATACACAATAAACACCTTTTGAAGGAAACAGTTTCAAGAAGTCCCCAAAGTTTGCTGAAAGATTTCTTGATACAGAAGGGAGCAGAACTCAGTTTTGCTTGAACAATCACAAGGGAGAAAAGAGAATTTTAGAGCAAGAACAGTCTCCTCATGGTGCAGGAGGAGGAAATTGGCCACTGTAAAATATCAAACACACTCATGAGTAATCCCCAGATAAATGCCACAAGTCTAACTCAACTGTGGCATGAGTTACTACTTTTGCTAGACTGCAGTAGACTGTATTAACAGTCACAGTATTACAAACCAGTCTTCAATGCTGGGAGAAAAATGCATTTTTAAGCTCAACGTCTGGTATCTTTCTGCAGCTGAGCAAGAAGAGAAAGGCACAGACAAGTGGACATCGACACAAAATCTTTTCCCATTAAGACACAATTAAGCAACCCTAAGTTCTTTCAGAGGGCTAGTGACTGGCAAAATTAAACAAGGGTTTAAGTACAATTGCTAATAGCTATATTCCGTCTCCGTAACTTACAGCTGTTAGAAGTATAGGCCATCACGACCAACAAATGACACAGCATGTATGCAACCTTTTCTCATCTTTTTAAAAGACAGTTATTACCAGCTGTCTTGGTGTTCTATAAAAGACTCTGAGTGACACAGCCTGTACCTTTTCATCAAATAACTAGGGTCCTATACCGATGCCATAGTCTGTCGAAAGAAAGTGAAGCTTAAGGCATTCTCTTTCTAAATCCTGCCTGAGACAAAGAAAAGAAAGTGAATCTCTGCAGACAATGTCTAACCAATGGTATGACTTTTTAAATCAGGTAACAACTGTCAACTAGCAGCCCTGCAGGAAAAGCAAGGCTATAAAAAACATTAAAATTTGACAGACTTTAATCATTATCTTCACTTACTGAAACTTACCCCCTACTTAGACCTGCATGGAGAAACCTCCATGTATCACTTACCTCTCAGCGCTCCCTTTTTGTTGTATTTCTTTGAGTCTCTCCACAAACTCAGCAAACTTCATCTCTTCCCTGCTTGACTTGGGTTTGAAGTTCTTAAAATTGGCCATCTTCTTCTCATCGTAGTACAAAAACTTGTGTGTGCTGGCACTGTACACTGAGAAGTCTCCATTGCCAATGTTTTCCTGGAGGTAGTCCAGGTCCCATTTCAGAGCAGGATAAACCAGGTTCGTATCTGTTAGCACCACCGGCTCCTGGAGAGAAACATGGAGTTTATTGATTCAAAGATCTCTTGAACTTGAGAATGATCACATTCATTACTACAACCATACAAATTCTCTTTGAAAATAAGGAACTGGAAAGAGCCTTCAGAGTAAGCAGATCCCTTAGTCTTGGGGAAAAAAAAACCTAGCAAAACGTGACAGGAAATTTTAAGACAGTGGAGGCCTGCTCCAACAGCAAGATCCTGGTAGTAATGGGGCAGATCACAGAATAGCAGAATCACGGGATGTTAGGGGGTGGAAGGGACTTCTAGAGATTCGAGCCCAAGTCCCCTGCCAAAGCAGGAACACCTACAGCTGGCTGCACAGGAAGGCATCCAAGTGAGTTTTGAAAGTCTCCAGAGAATGAGACTCCACAGCCTCTCTGGGCAGCCTCTTTCAGTGCTCCATCACCCTCAACGTAAAGAAGTGTCTCACAATGTTGAGGTGCAATCTCCTGTGTTCTAGCTTGTACCCCTTGCTCCTTGTCCTACTGCTGGCAGATTCTGCTGTCTACTAAGCCAATCTCTAACATGTGAAGTTAGACAAACATTAGAAAACTCTGGGGCCTACTTGGTCTTGCCACCTAGCAAAGACACACAGCAGTTACTGTCTGGTCATTGCCAGCTTCAGCTATGATGGGGTAACTGCTGGCAGACAGATACTTCTCAATCTAGGAACAGCACTGATCTCTTTTCTCAGAGGATCAAAGATAATCTCCAGCCACGAAACCCCCCAACATTTATTCATCTGTTACACCAGCAAAAAAATCCCAACACTACAAGAGGGAGAGAAGAGACAGCACCTATCTCCTCACCTATAAGCAACATGAACAAAAACAGCAGCTCCTGTTTCCAAGTTGTGTACACACAACTTTCCTTCTTGTGGGCTTCCTTATAAATCTTATAAAATCTTCTACATCTTATAAGTACGTGATTAACTTTGTCCTGAGCCAGTCCAAGAGCCACTACTGCAAGTCAACCTTCATACTTCTGGTCACTCTCACTTATAAAATAAAGAACATATACCCATCGTTTTAAATAACATTTCCACGATTTCTATCCAGAAAACAAAGCACTTAAAGCAAAAGAAATCTGCAAATGTAACAACTCGACGTAGGCACCAAAAAGAAATCTCCACTGTAACTAAGAACTACGGGACAGCAGCAACAGAGGGACAGCGCCGGGGCGGGGAATGGAGCGCACCCGAGCCCACACGAGGACGCGGGAGAGTCCCACACTCTGCAAGCCGCTCTGTGGGCCCTGATCTGCCCGGCCAGACGGTCAGGGGTAGCAGACCCCGCGCCGTGAAGCACAATCCTCCGAGCCCCGCCGCGGCTCACCGCACCTCATTCTCGATTAGTTCCTCGGCGCGGGGATCGCTGTGGCTGAGCCGCGGAATAGGCCGTGTCTCGAAGGAGTAACGACGAAACTGGGATTCGCTCCAGCCACACCCTGCCGCCACCGCTGAGCCCTCCTGGCAGCCCGCGGCTGCGGCCGAAGAGGAAGCCGCCGCCATCGCCGCCACAACCGGAAAACCCGGAAATACACAGTCGGAAGCGGAAATTGCCCACCCCTGGCAACGCCGGAAGCGAAGGGAGAAGGCGGGAGGCAGAGGCGCACCATGGAGAGGGCAGCAGGGAGAGGCGGCGACGAGCAGCGCCCCCGCGCGGAGGGACGTTGCAGACGGCCTCTACTCCCCTCTGCCTTTTAGGCTCTCAGGTGTTTGGACACCTCTGGGAGTTGGGAGCAAACTTGGGAACAAATCCACTATATACAACAGAAGGAATCGTCTGCGAGGCCTCTGCGGGCCGCCGTGGCGCCGGGTGCTTGGCCCCAAACCGCCCTGCGTGCCTGCGACTGCCGGCACCTTCCTCTTGAAGTCGCCAGCTGCTGCAAGGCTGCTCCGCTGCCACATCCTGCTCCAGGGCAGCAGACTGTCCCTTCTCCTCAGTCTGGCTGCAGGACATGTACAGCTGAGTTCTGTGCCTGGAACCCAGAAGTTTAATTACCACTTGGTACAAGAAAAAGTGCATAGTGCTGCCCAGTGTAACTAATACCTGCCTTTTGATCATTAGCGGGCATTGTGTGACTAATTCGTTTTAGCAAGATTTCATGCATCGTATACTGAGGACCATACATGCTTAAGTAAACGTATGTACCCAGCGTATGTTTATTACATGAGACAAAGTCTACTTTTTACTTTCAAGCTGCAAGCAGTAAGAACGATGTTTTTTCTTGCCCAAGTGTAAGTGACACGTGAGGCATTAGGTCTTGAGAAAATGTTGGCCTCTGGCATTCAGAGGTTTTCATTGTACACTCAATGAGCTAAAGTTATTAATGTACTGAGGTTGTAGGAGAATTAATGCCCTTTACAGAGCTGTGTATGTACAGGTGAAAAAAACAAATTTACAGTGTATTTGCAAACATATTTGGGTGCTCAGGAAGCTTGAGCCATGTCTATGAAAGATTCAGGCATAACCCAGAAAGTAAAGAACCAGTAATGAAGAGCTGATGCAAGGAGAAGCCAACCATGATCTGAGCCTGCAGTGAGGTGTGAGCCCAGAAAAATGTCACAGCTGGGAATTGAGGGTCCCCCCTTCCAGCATGACACTGCCGTCCCCTAGGTGCCATGTGCTGCAGGGGTGAGACAGGCACCAAGCACTGGGTCCATGGAAAATGCCAGCAGCCTCTGCACTGGAGTGTTGGTCTCTTGAGTTAGTAACTTTATTAAATAAACAATTGACATACTAACTTCACTGCATACTCAGTTGTAAGGGAGTTGGCTGAATTAAGGTACCATCCCTAAAATGCTAGGACAAGGCCTTCCTTTGGCATGAGTGAAAGGATCCTGTCCAAGCCCATGACAATGCCTCCATCTCAGGCACGCTCTATTTCAGATGTGGTTTTGTGGTTCATCGCTATCTTCATCCAATTTGTAGGTTTACAATTAATGCTGTTATTAGAAGGAATGGCTTTAATGACAAATTGTCCATGATAGGGTTTGATCTGCAAAGGTTTATAATGTAGATCGTTATAGAGACATTACCCATTACAGCTGATGTGAATAACTGAAAGAAAATGAGTTCAACTACTACAGAGTTTACATAATGAAGTAAACTGCAAAATCCTTTAATGCTCGTATCGATTTCATCTACAATAATGTATTGCTTACATTTGAAGAATAGCACTGCTGAATTAACATGCCATTTCAGCTGTTTGCATTTCCCTGGGTCCACGGGAATAAGATGGCTACATTCGGGTATTAACTTTAATAACATTGATATTGATACAAAGAAGGCAATTTGCATAACGCCGCCAGCCACAGCATCGATCGGACTGAGCATCGACCCGGCTGCTTCGCGGGAGGCTGCCCCGCGTCTTGCGGGGAGACACCTGCCATAAATTCCTATTACCCCGCTTCAGACGGTGACAGCCAGAGAAATACCGCACTGATGCCCTTTCCATCCATTAGCTCTTATGTCAATATTATAATAACAGCGGCTGATTAATTAACGCCCTGAACGGAGAGCTCGTACCCGGCAGCGCGGGCGGCAGCCAGGATCGCTCCGCCCCCTCCTCCGCTTCTGTTTTTCTGTCCCTACCGGCCACCGTCAGGTCGCGCCTGCGCGGGGAGGGTGATGGCGGCGGCTGGGCTCCGCGGTGTCCTCTGGCAGCGGGCGGCCGCCCGGCTGTGGGCCGTGCGGGCTGCCGTGGCGGCGCCCCCTGGGGCGCGGGCGGGTGAGCGGGGATGTGGGACCCGGGGGCCTGGCTGGTGGTGGGGTGGGTGTCCGTGGGGCAGCGGGCAGGTGATTCTGGAGCCGACGCGTGAGGGCGGCGCGACCTCCCCAGGCTGGCTGCAGCTGACGGTGGGGCCTGTGCCCACCTTGCCTCGTTGCTCTCCCGCCAGCCTCGGAGATGTCCAAAGACATGATGCCAGGGCCATACCCCCGAACACCAGAGGAGCGCGCAGCCGCCGCAAAGAAGTACAACATGCGAGTGGAAGACTACCAGCCCTATCCCGATGACGGCTTCGGGTGAGCTGCGAAGGGTCCCATACCCTCACGGGCCAAGGCTGGCAGCTCCCTGCTGGAGGTGCTGCGGGCTAGTAGTCTCAGTTAAATGCCCGGAGATGATGTGCTATGAGTGTGAAGTTTTGAAGCGTGTTGATGTATATCAGTGTTTTGAAGCAGGAGCAAGTGGAATGAGTTGGAGACTTGTGTGAATAAAATGCTGTATGAGAGACTTTGTGTGGTTTTGTAATGCAAGGCTAAGAGAGATGAACTGAAAGCCATCTCTGGAATAATGATTTCAGGAAGTGTTAAGGAATACTTTGACACGTGCAAAGTACAAGATAACTAGGGCTCTGTAGTTCAGTTAAGCTTACATTTTCCTCCAGCTAGTATAGCCTAAAAATGACATTTTGAGGAATGTTAACTGTTGAAATGACTGGTGTCAAGGTGATGATCGTTATTCTAGTTGTATGCATGAATTTTTTAAATGTCTATATGTAGGAGTTATAAAAAGAAAGTAATATTTAACTTTTCTATTTCCATAGGCCAATCCTATAGTGTCTCCTGCAAGATGTATCTAAATTAATACATCTTTCTTTTATACTTGCTTTTTTTACCTCTATTTCTCACAGATATGGTGACTATCCCATGCTCCCTAATAAGTCTCTTCATGAGAGAGACCCTTGGTACCAGTGGGACCAGCAAGATATGAGGCATAACTGGGGAGAGCCGGTAGGAATGCTAGTAGTGCTTTTTGTTCTGATTACACTGTTACTAAGTACATGCATATCATGTAAGTGCTTCCTGGTTGATTCTCTGTGTAACTGCACCCTCAAGTGCAGATGTGTGTTGTGTACGCAAGCAGGGACAGTCAGCAGAGGGGAAATTTGGCTGTGGCCATTATGACAAATCTTGTAGAAGTGTTGAGGAATGTTGGCATCCTTATACACATGAGGAGGGAGACTTCATGAACTTAAATTTTTCTGTAGGAATAGTAAAGTCTTCCCCCATTTTTTTTTTTTTTGTCTGATCTGACTCAGTATGAGAGCTTAATTCAGAACCATTTAGCAAAGAAGCCATTGTCTGAGTAAAGTTCTTAAGTACAACAGAGGCAGTTATTGCTGCTTTATTACTTTACCTTCTCTGATGAAGGTTTACAAGCTATCCTTAAGAAAATGGATTAATAGAGCACCTATGTTAATTTTCAACATCTAAGTTACTCAAATTCCTTGTCAGGACTAACTTTCCTGTTAGTACATGGTCTTTCTATGAATGACTGCAGCCTAACTGTGAGTACCAAACTTAGTAATTGACACAAGTAACGAAAGGAGTAATTACATCAGGATGGGCATTAGCTTGCTACCAGCCCTGCTTTTGTCACAGAGTAAGACTGGCAGGTGCTTTGCCTGTTTTTGAGGAACCAGTTTCCAAGTGGTAGGTGATTGCTGCTTTGTTTGACATAACACTGCTACTTCTGTTTGTGACCGAACTTCCATAAGTGAGGGTATTGATTTACACCATGCCTTTTAACACTTCTGGGGAACAAATCTAAGGTAGAGTGGTTATGTATATAAATAAAAGCTTCTCCTGTCAAATAATTAAACATATAGTCTGGTATAAGCATAGGAATTTGGAGTCCTGAGTTTTACTGTGACAACTTGCTGTGACTGTGCTTATCTCCTCGGTAGTTTTTAACTCCACTTCCAAGACAGAGATGAAACAGCCTCTGGCAGTTTTGTGAGTGCTGTAAAGCACTTCTTGACCAAAGCAGCTGGAGCTGGTAAATGTGCAGCTGTTTTCCTTTGTTCTTTAGATGCACTGGGATTTTGACATGTATATTCGGACCCGTGTTGATACATCCCCCACTCCAGTTCCCTGGCACACCATGCGCAATCACTTCCTTCTCTTTTTGGGTACAATGCTGATCATGTTTGTTGTTGGAGAGTTCTATCCATCTTACAGGCCTGTGGTGAGTTACTCTTGGGTAAAGAGAGGAAAAGTAGCTGTGTTTCTTGTTGCTGCCAGTGCCCAGAAAAGTGGTTTTGCTGGAGCTGAGTGAATGTGAATGCAAAACTCTGCTGCTGGTGGGGAACAGGCTGTGGGATGTCCTGTAGTCTCACTTAGCCTGAGTTGTTCTGTTGGCTGGCTTTGCTCAGCACAGGGGTTCTGCTTCATAGTGAGTGGTTTCTGTTCACTGTGAGCGAATTCTAAGCTATGCTTCTTACAGTATCCCTCCTTTGGTCTAGGTATTCTTCCCTGTGTGCATCTGCTCAAGGGAGATGCTTTATCTATTTTGCCCTGTGTTTTTTAATCATATCTCACGATCCAGATCATTTGGAATGTATTTATGAAAAATATATTTGAATGCACAGTCAGGTTTTGTAATATATTATCTTTGTGCTCCCGGATGAACTGTTCATTAAGAATTAAACACAAGACCATCTGTATGCTGCTGTTAAAGTACAGGGGTTTATACAAAGAACTCTACCTTTGAATTTACTTATACTCTAAGATTCCTGCTGAAACACTTAAATCTGAGTTGTAAATGACAAGCCTTGACTTTGGTGAGATTGAGATGGAATGAGCTATTTTTGCCCTTACTCCTCAATGTACTTGATAACTGCGTTGAATTTGCCACACTTTCTCTCCTTGTAGGGACCGAAGCAATACCCCTTCAATGACCTGTACCTGGAGAGAGGAGGAGACCCCAATAAAAAGCCACCAGAGGTGATACACTATGAAATCTGAAAGTTGAAGCACTGTTTCTGCTGTGTCAGCTCTCTTGGGGCTGGCATCTTCTCCAGTGTTCACTGTGGCATGCATTGATGCTTGTTCTTCAACATTCAACAACTAACTGCAGTGAAATATATTGATGATACCTACTGTGCTAGTTGTCTTCTTTTGGTTTGAGAAGCCTGAACAAAGAAATTGAACGACCTTTTCCATTTTTCTAAACAGGCTGTAGGGCAAAGTTCTGAGTGCAGTCCTAGGACTGCTGTTGGTTTATGTAGCTTGTGTACTAACATGCCTTAGCTAAGCCTGTTTATGTAGCAGATATTGCCTGTTACCAAGTGGTTTACTGCAGGTGCTGTTTGGAGTGGAACTCAAGTGTTGTTGTTTAATGTGAGATGACAGGCAGAACCAGACTGGCAAATGCCAGTGCTTGGGAGTCTCCTGCTGTCTGTGAGGAACTCTGTCCTTACTGGAATTTGGCTGTGACTTGTTCCTGATCTAGATGCCCTCTTAAGTGAAGCTTGTGTAACCAGCAGGGAGCGCTTGCGAGGCACAGAGCCTTACAGTGTATAGCTTGAAGAGCTGTGGACAACAGTGGTATGAAAAGGTTAATGAGGAAGTTCAGTGCTGTCCACATTTGTTATGCTATGCCTGGGCTTTGGTCTAAGAGCACAGATGCTCAAATAGCTCCTGTATGGCTTGAGCTTATCCACCGGAGTTTGAGTTAGGCAAGCTTCATGGGTGAGATGTCTTGCAGCAAACCACTGTTTCTGCACCTCCTATGAATTCATCAGTAGTTTGCTTGGGAAAACTATGCAGACAATTTTAAGCTCCTAGATTTTTTTTTTCATTCTTCCTTTAACATAAGTTTCTCCCCTTGTTGCTGGAGGGGACATAACCTTCAGTACTGATTTACAGTGGAAGTTCCCTCAACTACTCTGTGCTGTGTCTCTGACACCACTGTTTGGCTGCAGAAGTAGGTCATCACAGAAATCTAAAGGCTTGGCCTCTTCTGGATGACTCTTGTAAACTGGATGCTGTCAACACCCTGTCATGACTCATAGTTTTGTGCTTTAAGAGAAGCAGGTATTTGAAAACAGTGATTCATTATTTTTTTTTTCCCCAATCTGTAAAGATTTTTAACCCCAGATGCTAAAGGCCAGTTAGCTTGATCTCTCTGTAGGAGTTTCTGTAAGGGTGTGTGTTTAAGGAAATCACACAATTGAATAGGCACCGGTTAGGCCACACCTTGAGTACTGTGTCCAGTTCTGGGCCCCTCAGTTTAGGAAGGATGTTGACGTGCTGGAACGAGTCCAGAGAAGGGCAACAAAGATGGTGAGAGGTTTGGAACACAAGCCCTATGAGGAGAGGCTGAGGGAGCTGGGGTTGCTTAGCCTGGAGAGGAGGAGACTCAGGGGTGACCTTATTGCTCTCTACAAATACCTAAAGGGAGGTTGTAGACAGGTGGATGTTGGTCTCTTCTCCTAGGCAGCCAGTACCAGAACAAGAGGACACAGTCTCAGGCTGTGCCAGGGGAGGTTTAGGTTGGATGTTAGGAAGAAGTTCTATACAGAGAGAGTGATTGCCCATTGGAATGGGCTGCCTGGGGAGGTGGTGGAGTCACCATTATTGGAGGTGTTCAGAAGGAGACTCGATGGTGTGCTTGGTGCCATGGGTTAGTTGTTTAGGTGGGTTGGATTGGTCGATGGGTTGGATGCGATGATCTTGAAGGTCTCTTCCAACCTGGTTTATTCTATTCTAATACACAGGTATTTGTGTAAATAAAGTAGTGCTGAAAAATTGCCATCCCTCCTGGCTTTTGTAAGCTGCCACCTTTTCTAGCTATGGAAATGCTTACTTTTAAATTACAGTGATATTTTATACCAGAAGGGTTTTTAGAGTATTTTTGAGCTGTGGGGAACCTTAAAATGGAAATCTGTTACAAAGCGTTTTGCAGGGGCATGTTCCTTAGAGTAAGGATAACCACAGTAGTTATGTGACAGCATGATATACAATGTTGTGAGAGTTGTAAAAAGTCTTTTAAGTAAAATGAAAGAAAGGGGCAGTGATGGCTGCCTTTATATATGTGAAATGATAACGCAGCAGTAGCACAGAGGCAGGCTGGGGACTGCCCTTCTGACTTGGTACTGCATGCCACACAGTTGCCCTGCCCCAGCACTGTTTGCTCACTGTTTTGGAGAGCTTCATGACCAGTCTGTATCTAACCAGTGGGATTTTATTCAAGGGGAAGTAAAGAACATGGCCCAGGAATCTGTAGAAATGGTGTCTTGTGTTAGGCAAATCTCCCCAAAATGGAAAAGATGTGAGGGAATTAGGTCTGGGCCTTTCTGCCCCCTCTTTTTTTCTTTTTTTTCTTTTTTTCTCCCCACTCTGGCTACTAAAATGTTTTCAGGAAAATACATTCCTAAGCTGTGCTTCCTTCCTTTCTGCATGTCCCCTCAGAAAGGCTTAAATCTCTAGTTGAGGCAATGTTCTTCTGAGGGGAGCAACTTCAGAGCTATCAGGAGCTTCAGGCCCCAGCTCCTGCTGTGCTGTTCTTTGGCACACAGCATGGGCCATTTCAGACTACTGGATGGGGCAAATTCAAGTATCTTAAAAACAAAATAGTGCCCAGGAGCCTGTTGGCTCAGCTCTGTCTGCCTGACACCGGTCCGTGGTGCCATAGCTGAGGAACACCCCGACACTGGGCAGGAGACTGTAATCAGCCCTCAACACCCCTCCCACGCTTTCGGGGCACACCTGAAGGGCGGTAGGGGCCGAGCCCTCATAGGGACGGGCTCCAGTCCCCTTCGCGCTGGTTCTGGCCGCCGCCCTGCGCTACAGCCCCAACCCGTCGGTGCAGCCGCAGTCGGGGAGGATTCCGGGGCTGGCGCCTGCGCAGGCGGGGTGAGGGGCGGGGTGACGGGCGGCGCTTCGCGGGCGGCGGCTTTTCGGCTCCCGGCGGCCACCGTCGTGAGGGTTCTGCTGCGGGAGTCTCTTGGGCTTGGGTCGGCGGCGCGGCGGTGACGGCCAGCGAGCCGGTAAGGGCCGCCGACCGCCCCTCCCTTCCCTCTTTTCCCGCCGCCTCCGTGCCTTTCGGCGTGACGCCAGCCGCTGTTCCTATGTCGGCACTCGCGCCCCTTAACCCCCGCAACAGGGACAGGGGCGCAGGAGCCAACCCAGGGCCAGACCCCCTAACCCCTCTCCCAGCCCCGGCCTGACATGCTGCCCCGCCCGTCCCGGTGTCTTTGCCGGCTGTGCCGGCTCCGATCGCAGGTCCCGTCGCTCCCGACAGTGGCAGGCGGGGGACTGCCAGTGGGGAGTTTAAGCTATTTGACCTGGGCTACAGAGAGGCCTCTAGCATAACCGAGAGCCTGTTTTCTGACAGTCGGTGGCCGAGATCAATGTTTTTTTCCTAGACCTTCCCGCTTTTTTACTACCATACTGTACAGTGCTGTTGTGTGGCCCAAACTGACTAGATAACGTGTATACGCACTCCCATCTGTATACTGCCGTGGCGCTTAGCGATAGCTTTTGAAAGTGCTCCGAACTCAAGAAGTTTTTATATACCGTGGGAGCAGTCATGGAGGAATGTGCTGAGCTCTACTTTGCAACAATCCTGTCTTGCAAACACCAACGATTATCTGAGATTAGTCGCTCTGTACCTTCTGCTTTCTGTAATCAGGGTTTATAATAAGCACTTATGAGAACAGCCTGGTTATAGGGGGAGCTGTGAAAAGGTCACAGCAATGCCAGTGGAAGAGGCAGTACAAAGATTTTAAACTGACACAGGGATATGGAGGCTGTAGGACAAATTGTGTCTTAACCATTGTGTCACGGCTGAGAAGCCTTTTTCAAATCTTAGGATGGCTGCTTGTCAGCTAGGTGACCTTGGAGAAGTCTTTTTTAACCCGAGTTTCACCTTTCGCTAAGAGGCATCAAGCTGTCACTTCTGTGTGCTGTGCTGGAGGTCCAGTATCAGCAGGAAGTCTTCAAAAAGGAGTGTTTGGGTGGCTGGAGGAGAAATGGGAAAGTCAGTAGGAGGAGATTTCTGATTGACAGTATTTGTGTGGTGCAGGAGGGAGAAGGCCTTATTCAGAGTGATACCAGGAATGGTTATCATGACAACTTAGAGGGTCGATTTAGCTGATAAAACTACCCCAACAGTCTTTAAGGATGCATTCTAAGCCACAAGTATTTTAAGTTACTGTAGGTGAGGAATTTTTTTGCCCTTATCAGGATTGTCTGCATGGTCTGTCACGGTCTGAGAGCTTTTACTTTTCACCATTAAGCTGTGTGCTTTTCATTTCTCAGTGGTGGGGAGTCCTCTGACCTGCTGGATTTTGCTTTGCAGATTGTGTTACCTTTTAAGGACACCGTGTGGGAAACCATGCCTGGGGGAGGCTGCGGGGAAATGCAGCTTCTGTCCTGTGACTCCCCTTGGGGTCGAGGTTCGCTAATACGTTAGATTTGTAATCTGGAGGAGGAGGAGGAGGAATTGTCTTGATTAATTAATTAGAGGTCCTGAGAAAATCGTGAGCTTTATCAGTAGTCTTAGCTGCTATTTTGGGAGGTGACAGCAGGTGGCAATCTCTCCCTAAAATTTCTCCTGTGAGAAGTCCAATGCTTGTATATTTTTCTCAGGCAGCCACAAGAGGTTACTAATGAAGGGTTTTTTCTTGCTTTAATGCTCGTGAGCACTGTCCTGGATACAGGCAGTTGTAGAAGGGTCGCTCCTCTAAGAGTAAGACTCAAATTAGGCTTTTTTTCCCCTTCAGTCCACTGATTTAAGGAGGAGGTGCTCCTGTATCCCTGTAGAATTTCAGCTATAGTGGAGCTGAATGTACAGGAGGTACTTAAGAGATGGTGTGATACTGTGATCTTACCTTTCTTACTCATCTCCTGTGGGCCTTCTCAGGTCTATTTACACTATTATGCTTTTCCTTGGGGACTGGGAACACAGTGTACCTGTTCAGTACCTATGATCCAGCACTTCTACAGTTTTGCTGTTGAGCCACTCTAAAAGGTACCTTGTTTGCTTTCCTATATCTGAGTTACAAGCAAGACACTTTACCTTCATGTTCTCTCCTGACTTAAGTTTGTGAAAAGAGAACAGTGATGTTGACTTTCTGTTGCAGGATGCTTTAGTGACTGAATAAAGGTGGACAACTGATCCATACCATTCTGCATGTTTTGGGGGCTTATGTTTCTTTGTGTGTTGAATGCAAGTTGTGCCAACCTTGCAGTTAGCCTGGCACAGAAGGTAAAGAGTGGAAGCTTGTACCATTCACCTGGGTAGGTTTGTGATGGTTGCACTCTTCTCTCCTTTCTTACTAGTTAATTTACTAGAGGGAAGTGGGGTTTCGGCTGTTGTCTGATAATACTCACAGGTGAATTGCCCTCAAACCCCAAGAAGCAGTGAGGCCTATATTTCCAGCCAGCATTTGCAATTGATGTATTCTAATTGGAGGAGGAAGAGGCAAAAACGGACTGGTAAGGAGCTTACCAGCTGTCCTGCTCCCTAACATCAGTGAAGTGGTGCTTTGTGCAGTAGGCTGTTGCTAGCAGCTTCACCTGACTCCTTCTGGGAATATTTTCGTTGAAGAGAGGATACCTTAACAGTGTTTTTGAATTGGTATGGGAGACAAATGAGTAGGCATTGTAACATCTTGGCAGAGAGAATATAATGGAGCCCTAATAAGTACTCATCAAAGTGTACTGGAGGATAGGACAGTAAGCTTTAGAGATCTCTTACAGTGATGAGGAGGTGACCTTTCTACATCTGTTCCTGGGCTGTATGAGGAAATAGTTAAACTTGTCTTAATATAAAAAGTTATCTTCTGATTGCTGTGGGCCTGAGCTGAGCTGGAATAAAGTTAATGTGAAAATATCAATAGACACTTTGAGCTTTGGAGATACTATTGCAGACTAATACTAAAAAGCAATTAATAAATTCTAATCAAACAGCTAGTCTTGGTAGTGCATGAGGGAGAGAGAGGAAGCTCAGCTTCAGAGTGGTGATGGAAAAGAAATCCTAAAAAGTATGGAGATGCTAACCAGGAGACTGATTCCCAAGAAGCAGTGCTGACCAGATTTCTCTCTATGTGTGGGCCTCAGGAGGCCATAGTTTCCTCTAAGCCACAAGGAGACAGGAGGCTTTTTCAAAACTGCTTTGTTTGGTTGTTTTTTTTTTTGGTGATTTGGCCAAACAGTGGGCTGGCCACAGCAAGCAACCTTTATGAACTTGGTTACAAATAAACAGCCAAACTCTGAAGCATGGACTCTTGTAGCCCTGCATTTGAAGAGAAGGCCATGTGATGCAGACTGTGGTTTAACTGTCAGCCTGGCTAACACAAACAATGTCAAGTAACTGGGAGAGGTTAATCACAGCAAGCTGGAGAGGTGCAGAGTGTTTTTCTGTGCTGCCTGCTGGCAGATTTACTTTATACAGCATGATATCATCTGATTGCATGGTTAGCAGCTCTGTTTAGCTAGAATTAAGACTGCATTGCAGCCAAGCTCAAATGGTTTAGGAACTGCTCATGAGAGTGACCCTCCTAGCCTGTGACTGATACGTCCACATGTCATTTATGTTACTGACATGCCCAGAAAGCACAGCATAGTCTGGGATGAAGAGGTGCTGAGTGCTTTTTCCTCAGCAAGAACAGAATCCTGCTTCGGTGTTTATATTCATTCAATTTTGCAGCCTCGTTGCCTGCAGTTGTTTGACTTTTAGCTGTCTTGCTACATTATTGCCCACTCGTCTCTCTCCAGTGATGTACGGAAGTTGTGTTCCCATTTTACAAGTGTCAGTTGAGCTTTCCAGAGTAAATAGAAAGAACTGTTGTCAGATCTGAGCTTGAAACCCACTATTTACTTCTGAATTATCATAGTATCATAGTATCAGTCAGGGTTGGAAGGGACCACAAGGATCATCTAGTTCCAACCCCCCTGCCATGGGCAGGGACACCTCACACTAGATCAGGCTGGCCAGAGCCTCATCCAGCCTGGTCTTAAACACCCCCAGGGACGGCGCACCAGCCACCTCCCTGGACAGCCCATTCCAGGGCTTTGCCACTCTCATGGTGAAGAACTTCCTCCTCACATCCAGCCTGAATCTCCCCACCTCCAGCTTCATTCCATTCCCCCTAGTCCCATCACTACCTGAGATCCTGAGAAGTCCCTCCCCAGCCTTCCTGTAGGCCCCCTTCAGATACTGGAAGGCCACAATTAGGTCACGTTGGAGCCTTCTCTTCTGCAGACTGAACAGCCCCAACTCCTTCAGTCTGTCCTCATAGGAGAGGTGCTCCAGCCCTCTGATCATCCTCGTGGCCCTTCTCTGGACACGCTCCAGCACGTCCATATCCCTCTTGTAATAGGGGCTCCAGAACTGGATGCAGTACTCCAGGTGGGAATTGCTTCTCCTCACCTTCTACCATTTACAAACTCAAGCAAAAAGTCAAATTAGTTTTTTCCCTTTACTTCTCGGAGGAACAAGAACAAAGTACATTAACTGAATTGCCACGTGATGGCATTGCACTTTGTTTTGTGTGTCCACGTCACTTTTCAGCTTGGAATTTAGCCTGCCCTCAGGTTCCTTTTCCTCCATTTTTGCCTAGGTATATATCAGCCTCAACTTGTTCAGAGAGAGAAACTGGTGCTTTGCAAATATATTTATTTAAATTAATTTCTACAGCTGATTTAAATCATCCTGGAGTGAAGAGCTGAGTATGTTGTTTAATTTAGATCCCCTTCCTTTTGCTGAAAGCCTCCTGCAATCAGGGCATATAATAAAGAGAGAAAATGTGGGATGAGACAGATGGGATTGTTTGTTTGGTTTTTTTTTCCCTCATGCATTCTAAAATACCCTAATTCATTTCTATGGAACCTATTGACTAGCACAGGAAGTAGCAAGTAACTGTCAAGAGCAATTTGTTCACTGGGTAGCTTTGTAAGGGGGAGATACTGTGTTACTGGTGTGACTATTTTTGTGTTGCCTTTTATCAGGCTATTCTAACCACTGTGTTAATTTTTTTCTAGAGCCTAGAAAATGAAGCTAAAGGAAATTGAGCGAACAGCTGTCCAGGCATGGAGTCCAGCAAACAACCACCCCATTTATCTAGCAGCAGGTAAAGTTCTTCACAATTTGTGAAAATCGAAGTACGAATGTCAGCTAATTGGCATTAACTTTCAGCAGTTCTCACCTTAATGATCTCTGGAAAACTCACAAGCAATACACCAAAAATGTTACAGCCTTAATGTTGTTTTTTCGAGTGACTTGTAGAGAATTCTTTGGCAAAGCAGGGCAGCTTTGCACCTTAAAGGCCAGTCGTTTTTTTCAAAGAGTGAACACATGGCTTTTTTTGACCTAACTTCTGATAAAGTGTGTATGAACTCCAACACCTGCTCACTGTAAAAATTAAAGTAAGGTTACTTCTTTGGTATATCTGTGGGAAAAATAATGCATTCTAGTAATTTTCATTTGAGGTGACTTTTACATTGTTGATTTTCAGGCATTATCATGGTGTTTGATAATTAAATAATAGAAATCTCTTCTCCCTAAAGTTCCATTTCCAATATTTCTGCAAAACCTTGAATTTGCATTTTGTTGATATTGCTCATTATTCACTATTGGGTTTTGTTTGTTTGTTTTTATTTCCTGAAGCACAGCGTCTGCTTGTTCATTGAATTGGCAGTGAGAGTTGAGTGCCCGCAGAAGCAACATCTTGGGTTATCTGTCCAACATGACAACTAGTCAACTAGTCAGCTCTGCCTCCTGCCTGGGTTGTGCAGGGCTGCCATTTTATTTTTTTTTTTTGCCCCAGGGATGGCTGTCAAAAGAAATTCACAAAAGTTCAGCTGTTGCCTCAAAAGCAACATTGCCATGTTTGGTGTAGATAATCTGTGTTGTGCGTCTCTAAACAGGACAGGGTTTTGTTGGACTGAAGGGCTTGGCTTCAGTCTACTTTAGATCAGAAACTGCATAGTTTCAAAATCTGTGCTGCTGTTTGATAGTCTCCTGGGCACTCTCCATGCTGTGGGCAGTCACCAAGCTCCTCTGTGGTAACTGGCTACTATCTGCCTAGCATTGTCCCCTTAGGCAACACTAAACCTATTTTTAGCTTTTGTTCTGTAAGCTAGAAGGAAAGAGCCCAACACTGTGGGACTGCTAGCTCTCTGTGGGTCATTGGGGAATGTTTAGTTGGTTAAGGTTGAAGAAATTTTGCTGTAGATCATGTTTAGAAGGTTTGATCAAGATGTACAGGCTCGCTGAAGAGCAGTTGCAGAAGTATCTCAGATCGTACTTGTACCAGGTTTCATGATGTGACTGCATTTGTAATTTAGATGAGGACTTAATAACAGAAGCTGTGGCTGCTTGGAAAAGGGTGTGTGAATTACATTTATGGCAAGAGGGAGAGATCACAGAATCACAGAAACATTCAGGTTGGAAAAGACTCTCAGGATCACCAAGTCCCACTGAGAACCCTACTGTACAAAGTTAACCCCTAAACCATATCCCCAAGCACCACATCCAAAAGACCTTTAAACACATCCAGGGCTGGTGACTCAACCACCTCCCTGGGCAACACATTCCAATCCCTGACCATTCTTTCTGTGAAAAATTTTTTCCTAAAACTTTAAACTTACCCAGTCACAGCTTGAGGCCGCTCCCTCTTTTTCTGTCACTATTTCTGACACTATTTGTGCCCAGAATTTCTTGAAGAAGTTCTACTTTGTTTCAGAGTCTTTGTCTAATTGTTGGTGCCTCTTTCCGAAGTATTTAAAGAGGCCCTCTCCTGAAGCAGGCATAACCAAGTTTCTGTCAACTGTGAGGCATAGGTTCCAGTGCATTGTTCTTTTTGTATCTTGTGCTCTTGAAAAAAGTGTCCACTTATTTTCCCCTTTTTGTCTGCTAGGAACATCTGCCCAACAGCTGGATGCATCCTTCAGTACAAATGCCACCTTGGAGATATTCGAGGTTGACTTCAGGGATCCCTCTCTGGACATGAAGCAGAAAGGAACACTTCCTGCCTCAAACAGGTACCAGAGGATCATACTGATGTATCAATGAGTGGAACTGAACAGGGCTTTTCTGGAGCAAGAAATGAAAGTAGAGGATCATATTTTGGGGATATAAAGTGATCTTTGGATAAGCTGACTTCTGTCTTCAAGAACTGAACATTTTTGTTGATGCAAATAGTGTAACAGCGGTTAGATAGTTCTAGAAGTCTGAAAGTACTTATATGGTAGTTAGGACAGTGATTCTGTATCATGTGAATCTGATGGGGCTAATGATTTGCATTAAGGAGACTAGAGGCAGAGTGAAACTCATCTTCTGGGTTCTTTTTTAAGACAAAGCAATTTCATAGGCTTATGAGTGTGGGTGACATTTGCACCGAATGCAAAACACAGCCTTGATTTGTTCCTCAGCTTTTACAGTCAGTAAACATATTTTTCAGATAATAATTCTGGAAAATAAGGCATGTAGTCTCGTAATCTTTATTTTCTGTCTGGTGTGGGTTACAGGAGATCACCCACTGAACCACATATGAGGACCTAAACATTTGTGGTGTAGGGTGGTGAGGAGGAAAAATAATATAGAGAAAACAAACCCAAAGAGACAGACTACCTCTTCCTTTGTCAGTTCTGTGTTCCTTTTAAAAGGCTTTGGGTGGAAGCTCATTTCCATGTATAAGAGCCACAGGCATCTTCAAAGGGAAATGGCTATTTAAGGTGCAGACTGTTAGTTATCTTTGATAGGTTTGAATGTGTATGTGGGTTTTGGTAATGCAGAGGGCATCTTGGCTTCCAGCAAATAGTGTGGCCTATACCAGCTTTATCCTTCTTTTTTTTTTAGGTTTCATAAGCTGATCTGGGGTAACTTTGGGAATGGGTCCCCAGAGTCCCCTGGGGTGATCATTGGTGGAGGGGACAATGGTGTGTTGACAATGTACAGTGCACACCGCATCTTGGCATCGAAGAGTGAGCCTATCCTCGGGCAGACGGAGAAGCATTCAGGTCCTGTTCGAGCTCTTGACTTCAACCCTTTCCAGGTATGCTACATCAAGATATGTCTAAATGAACATCAACCTTCCTATTAAAAATACCTGGTTTTCCCTAGGGAGCAGCTTTTAACTTGAAAGCAGCCTGGTAGTTGTAACAAAAGACTGACTTGGAACTCAAATTTGGGTTTTGTTTGCAGCTTTGCTGCTGACCTCCCCTATGAGCTTGATCAAGTCTCTTACCTCTCTGTAAAACAGCTTGAAATACTGTTACGTGTTAGACCATTGCACATTTGAAATCAGAACTTTTTTATTTGTTCATCGGTGCCTAATTCAGTGCAGCTCAAATCGCATCTGAAGGGACTGCAACATAAGTGAATATTGAACACAACAAAAATTCTTGTGGTATTACTAAGGCAAATTGACTGTTTTCTGCAGACTCTTGTGAGAAGTCTGCATCTTCTCAGAAGAAACATACTTGGTGCTGGGATGCTGGGCAAAGGTTTAGCTGGCCAGAGACCACAGTTTCCAGGACTGTGGCAGAGTTTCATGATGTGTAACACCAGCTACCTGTACCTATAGCTTGCTAGACTGATTGTGAACGGGCCTGTACCGTGGCCCAGCTGAAGGCAGGGAAGCCAGAAATGTGCTTGGTTTATAATCTGGTTAGTTTCTTTGTGCAGCTCTCTTCTGACTTCAGAAGCCTTTTTTTTTCCTTTCTGCTTACATTTAGTTTTAAGAAATCTGGCCTCTTGCCCTCTGGAACTCAGCTGAGCTTTTCTTTTTGCTACAGAGTAACCTCTTGGCTTCTGGAGCCAATGATTCTGAAATTTTCATCTGGGATTTGAATAACTTCAGTGTGCCTATGACTCCAGGGGCTAAATCACAGGTAAATGAGTTTTCCTCTGGGTGATACTTCTGAAATTTTACAAAGTAAAAAGATGTGAGTATGTGGAGTCATCTTGGTTTCGTGAGTATGTAAAGGGGGAATGACCTTGACGTCTGTCAGGATAAAGATGAATCAGAACTGACTGATCAGCTTCATTCTGGGGAGGTGGAGTGTTATAAGGGGAGTAGAGGTAGGCAGCACTTTGCATGGATGGGTAAGCTTTTTGTGGATTTGAATCAAGTAATGTACCAGTTTATCTTGTGATCCAGCTGGGACATGTGTGATGGATTAAGAAGGCTTATTGGACCTTCTCTGAGGAATGAATTTACTTCAGGCATCAGCTGAAGCTTTTCATATCTCATGAAAGTAATATCCCTAGCAAAACCAGTGAGCCATTTAATGCATCTTGGCTATTCCTCCCAGATAATGTTTTCTGAGTTTGAAGAGGAAGAAGCTTCTGATCTTCTAATGCTGATTATGTTATTCAGGGCAATCAGCGCTTGAAAGTGGAAAAAATCATAGTAAACTTGCCTGGCAACAGGCTGAGTTTTTCCTCCAATAAGCCTCCCATTTGTCTCCTTGCTTATCTCTTGCACTGCAGCAGATACAGTAAAGGCAATTAGTCTTGAATGCTTCATCATTTTCCATCTCACTGCACTTGTGAAATGTTGCACAAGGTCATCTTTCTGTTTAAGCTCAGCCCAGGAGTCAAGGTAGAAGAATCTACGTTCTCTCAGCTGCAGATTTATGGCACATTTGGCCAGTGCAGAATCCAGTACCTATTCCCAAATGCAAAGGTGCTTTTCAGGTGATATTTCCCCATAGAATTAGACTGCACGTTCCAAGTAAAGGGTTTTCCATGCTTCTTAGTCTTTTTTTGGTCAGTGATGTCATTTCAAGTTAGTTGATCAGTGACTGAAAAAAAAGGAACTTACATAGCTTCAAATCCCTTAGTGTTTCCTCAACTTGTGAGTAATGGATGTTTGGCCTTTCCTATCTTGGCAGCCTCATGAAGACATCAGTGTGGTGTCCTGGAATCGGCAGGTACAGCACATCCTGTCCTCTGCCCACCCCAGTGGCAAAGCTGTGGTTTGGGACCTCAGGAAGAATGAGCCTATCATCAAAGTCAGTGACCACAGCAACAGAGTGAGTGGAGGAAAGACTGTGATTCCAACTAGCTTATGCCATGCCACATGTGACTGCAAAGCAGTGGCACAGGCTTTTGGGATCAAGTGTTGTTATTGTGAGAACTGTTGGGGCTGATTCTGTTGAAGTGGCAGCATCAAAGCACTGCTCGTTATTTTCCCCCAATGAAATGAAGAAATAAGACCCCTAGGTGTTCCTAAAATTGGGACACCCTTGCCTTCATTTTCTATGTTCGCAGGTTGTGTATGAGAAGCCTCCTTCATTTTAATTTCAGCTGTCTTCCTAGATCAGCTTTGACCTAAACCTTTTTTTTCTGTATGGTTAGTAGGTTTTTTTTGCTGTGTAGAGAAGGTAGAAATACCTGCTTCCCATAGCAAGACGTTGCTGGACGTGCTTTATGTCAAGCATTTTAGATGTAGAATGGTATGGTTCTGAACCATTTTTGCTATTTCCAGCTTGCTTTGCTGAATTTTCAGCCCATGCTATTTTTGCCCCTAGATGCATTGCTCAGGAATGGCCTGGCATCCAGAAGTTGCAACCCAGCTAGTCCTTTCTTCTGAGGATGACCGCTTGCCAGTAATCCAAATATGGGACTTGCGTTTTGCTACCTCTCCTTTGAGCCAGCTGGAAGGGCACACAAGGTGAGGGCCTGCTTGTTGTGTTGTTTTTTCAAAGATCTCCATCTTTAAAAGGCAGACATCTGGGGGACTGGACTTGGAAGAACTATGACTCTTTGATAGGCTTGTGTTTTTTTGCAGGTCAGCCTGGTTGAGGGTGGAGATGAGAATTAGGATTTCTGAGCTTAAGCAGCATTTCTGATGTTTTCTTGGTGACAGAGTGAGAGAGTGGATTGGGTATGAAATATAACTGATTTATTTCTGATCTATTTTAGGGGAATTCTCTCTGTCTCTTGGTGCCAGGCTGACCCTGAACTGCTGTTAAGTAGTGCCAAAGACAACCGGATCTTGTGCTGGAACCCAAGTATAGGGGAGGTAAATAACCACAGCTATAAGTACCCATGATCTGCTGCTCTGCTCTGTATGTGTCCTTTCTCTGGAACCCTGTGGAATGACAATGTACTTCCTCTCTGGAGTGAACACAGTCTCAAGCTGCGTCAGGGGAGGTTTAGGCTGGAGGTTAGGAAGAAGTTCTACTCAGAGAGAGTGATTGCCCATTGGAATGGGCTGCCCGGGGAGGTGGTGGAGTCACCATCATGGGAGGTATTTAGGAGGAGACTTGACAGGGTGCTTGGTTGCATGGTTTAGTTGATTAGGTGGTGTTGGATGATAGGTTGGATGCGATGATCTCGAAGGTCTCTTCTAACCTGGTTTATTCTATTCTAACAAGAGTGCTGTCCATATCCAGACTGAAACCCACAGAGAGAGACAGATTTTCTCTGCTATATTTGTGTCCGGAGATCACAGAGACAAGAAAGGTTTAACTAAAATTTAGTTTCAGCTAATTATGATTACTCTTGCTGTGTTTACACATATAGTGTTCTCTGTGTCTTCTCCTAGAGTAGCCAGTTGGTTTTTGGGGGGAAAACTTGAAGGAGAATGAGGAGCATTTCCTAGGGTCATTGAGAGGGGAGTAATGTAATTAAGTATATGTGTAAACTATTCATAGCACAGCGGGTCCATGTGTATGTGCTTATCTAGTCAGATATCTTGAAATTACCATCTTTGAAATATTTTGGTGTCACCTGAATTAAGACAAGGCTATGTCAGAATTTTTTCTGCATGTGTGCTCATTCACTACTGAATTTCTGGATGAAATTGAATTTTGAACTTTGAACAGAATTTATGATCTTGCTGGTAGTATGGGGAAGGTGCTGAGCAAAGGACAGCTGGGAGCCCCGGTCTGGATTCATTTCATGGGACACCTTCACTTAGCTGACGAACTTTACCTTGGAGGCATGGGAAAAAAAATCCATTTTCATAAAATGCATGGCATACTGCTGTTGTGGTTTCATGGGATTTGTTGCTCACTCTGTACAGATGTCTAGTGGTTAGAAAAGTATCAGACTCTGTAATGTTCCTGAAATCTACTTTTTTGTACTAAGTCTTTTCACTGTATTTTAGCATAAAAATTAAACCCCCCACATTATTAGTGCAGCTGGCTCATCTTTATGCATGCTGCTGTAGATTTGTAGAATCCAAATACAGCTTGGTCATTTATGCCCCAACTATTGTTAGGGGGATCTTTTTGACTTGGTACCAATGGACACCGGATTTTCAGCTGACAGAAAAATTGAGAAAGTTTTCCATAGTAAGGACAGTGCTGGCTGCTCTGGTGAGTTTGGCAGGTTGGTTTCTTTGTTTTTCAGGGTATCAGGCTTTATATTTTTCCTTTCGTTGATGCTTGGTTTTGTTTGGGTTTTGTTTAAATTTAGCAGCTCACATTTTGATATAAGCAAATGCAAGGTTTTGTGCTCAGGAACAGAAAACATAGATCATGTTCTCACATGGAAAGAAATGATTCTCTGTTTTGTGCCTGTCAAGCATAAAGGAAATCTCTCTGTTTTACAGGCTGGAGATTCAAAGTCAGGGTTGTGCTCTTGTGTTGCCCAATATAATGCAGGAAGTCTGTGACAGGGCCATAAATTGGACTTTGGATTTTTGAGTGCTGGACCAGAAAGTTGTTGGCTGCAGTATCATCATAGTTCATCTGCAGCTATTAGAGTCCTCTTTTGTTGTTCTACCTTTTTCTTCTATTTTCCTTGTCAAGTTTGTTATTACAGACTGTTCTTTCTGTTTTCATGTTCTTGCTCAGGACACCTTTTGGCTTCTGATTTTCCTGTGTTGTTTTCTGGTATGTCTCCCTTGGTTAACAGCAGGTGTGACAGTACTGACTCGTTGGGTTTGCATTTTGCTCTACAATCAGAAACCTATGGTATCACAGATTTCTGTGTCTTTCTACTGTTTGGCCTCAAGGTGCTGTAACTCAGTTGCAATGAATCCTTTGAGAAGCAAAAATAAGAGACTTGTGTACCATGGTGATACGTAAATAAAGTATGACATGAGTACTGTGGGCAGCTAATTTGGGGAAAACAAGGGACTAACGTTACACTTCTGCCTTCTCTCTTTCTGTGATAGGTGGTTTATGAGTTGCCCATTCAGAGTCAGTGGTGCTTTGATGTCCAGTGGTGTCCCAGGAATCCTTCAGTCTTCTCTGTTGCCACTTTTGATGGGTGGATCAATATTTATTCTGTTATGGGTGGGAACTTGGAAGCTCAGCGGAAGACACAGGCTGACAAGGTAAAGTCCTGTGAGCATGTTGTGGTTTTGGTGGATGGCAAGTACTCACCTGACTTCTGAGAGCATTAGAAGCACGTATTTAACAGTGTGATTTTTAAGTGATGCACTCTGTCCCACCCGCCAGGATATATAGCTGTATGGCATGGGATACCTGTATGAGAACTTCATATCCACCAGGCCCCAAATGAACTACAGTACCTCTTGACAAAGCTGTTTCAGTATTTCTTGTGAAGTTCATTAAAGTGTGTAAAGAGAACCAAGATCAAGTGTCGTTTCGATGTTACATATATTTAATGGTTATTTACTACTAGAGTGAAAATAGATAAGAGCACATCTGTTGTCAAGAAACAAGTTTGCCTTGTCATTAGGTTAAAATTAAATACATTGGTACTAATTAATACAACATGTTATTTTTCATTAGTTCTGAAGAGAATTTTGAAAGGTAGCTTGTAAGCCACTATTTGCAGTTTTCCTCAAATCAGCTGACTATAACTTGGAGCATGTTAATATTTTGATACTGAAACCCATTACTTAGCCAATGAATAGATGGGCAAACTCTGAACAAATTAAATGTCAGTACTGTCTAAACTTTTAGTTTTAATCTGGAGACTAGTCTTTTAATTCCTTCCTTCTCTCCCAGCCAACAAAAGCTTTACAATACAGGTTTTAAGAGAATACGTATGAGCTGGCTTAAATGTTATTTATATAGTCATTTACAGCTGACTGAGTTCAGTTTCATAGGATTTGCAAGAGAAAGAAAATACTTTATCAAGGCACAGCTGTAAGAGATTAAGGATTTATTTAACCCATGGAGAATTTTCTTTCTGTGCATTCTTCATGTGCACGCACCACACTTCCACTCTCCAAACCCAGAGAAAATAGAGTAGCTCCTAGATGAATTGTACAACAAGCAACAACAAAAATAGGAAGAGATAATGGCAATTATGAAGGTTAGGAGTTGTCACCAGTAGGTCTCTTTCCACTGGATTCCACGTTACCAGGACAGAAACTCTGCTGAAGACCTAGTGGTTGATGTTACTAGTACCCTGCTAGTAGTGTGTATTTATTTTTCTAAAGTTTAGGGTTATTGATCTGTTGGGTATAAAAGGTTCCTCTAGGAAATGGTCCTTGTTTGGAATTGGTTTCCCCTCAAGAAAGACTTGAAAAACAAAATGTGTAGGTGTTGCCAGTGACTCCCAACCGTAGCTTGCTGAGCCTTGTCTTGCTTCTTTTGGGGTATACTGAAGCTATTGAGCTATGAAATATGATCCAGTCAAACTTGACCAGGACTATCTTTAGCAAGCAACAAATCTATGCCAAGAATGTTAATGACTAAGAACGCTTGTAAACAGCATTGTATATGTGCTCACTGATTTCCTAAATGCCAGAAATCCAGTTCAGAGGCCACTTTCCTTATTTTCTGGGCAAGAAAGTCTGAGGGGATTATGTCACCAGCCTCATCTAACCTATAAAAGATTGAGACAATCTTTAAAACTATCCTATGTGAAAGACCCCAGCAACAGAGCGTGGGTCAGTATTCCTCTGTGAGCAAAACAAGAAATAGGTTGGACAACTTTTGACCATATGTTGTCACTGTCTTGCATAAAACGAGTAATTTTGTAACTCTTATGTTTATGAGCTGAGTATTGGCAGTGTTTATTGGGGAATTTGCATCTTGCAAAGGAAAAATGACTTGAAAATGATTTCCATAACTTTGGAAATGCCAAAGGCTTGGTGGTAATTCCAGGAAGAGGGGCTTTAATAGCCTTTTTCTTCATCAGCAAGAAATGGAACTAATTACTGAGCAAGAGGTTTTTTTGCTATTGAGGACAGAGAGGGATTGAATTATATCTTACTCCTTTCTCCATCTGATTCTAGATTTCTTCCTCCTTCAACAACCTGGATCCCTTTGGCACAGGACAGATCCTTCCACCTCTGCAGGTGCCAGAGCAAGTAGCTCAGACCACCTTGATTCCACCATTAAAAAAGCCACCCAAGTGGATTCGCAGACCTGTGGGGGTTTCCTTTGCAGTAAGTGAATGGAACTTCCTTAGCCTAAAATGTAATAGATATGTTGTCTTGTGACACAATCCTTTGCTAAAGAAACCTTTTTATCTTCCCATTGCTTGATGTTTTAATGAATGTATAAGGTGCAATGTGGTGTCCGATAGAGCAAAACTCTTTTGCTCAGCAGTCTGATACTTTTCCAACAAGCACCTAGACCTGTAGCAGAGAGGGAGTTATAAGTAAGAGTTAACAAAGCTAAGGAAGGCTTCTAAAAGCTAGCCTTGTAGGCTGCAACATGCATTCCCATTACGCTCTTTTTCTTTCTTATCCAGATATTTAATTTTCTTCACCTTTTGCTCCTAAATTGAAAGACTGAATTGGTCTTTTAGTCTGTAGCTTGACTTGTTCTCTGTGTAGTGCCTGCCATTTGCATGATAGTTTGTGTCATAGCAGGCAGAAAAGAACAAACAGTTCCAAAGGGCACTTTTTCCTCTGTGCCTCTGTCGTTTGCCATTGGCTAGGCTTGACAGCGCATACACAAGTGTTATGGTTCTCAGTGTTCAGCTGAAGTGCTTGTAATGTGAACTCCTTCAATGTCCCTACCATCCAAACATTGTTATCACAGCTAGAGCTTGAGTTGAGTTTGCTGAATTAAGAGCTAAGAGGCTTGCTTTTACCTTTATGTGTAAGAATGCTTACTCTGTCTCCCTCTGTCTTTCTCAGTTTGGAGGAAAACTTATTTCCTTTGGTCTCACCAAAGCTCCTGGACAGCAAATGCAGCAGACCTACCAGCATCAGGTATTCATCAGTCAAGTCACCACTGAAACTGAATTCCTGCTCCGATCCAGAGAACTGCAGATGGCATTGCAGTCGGGAAACCTAATTGATTACTGTCAAGGCAAGATCCAGACAGCCAAGTTACCATTTGATGAGAACCTTTGGAAATTCATGAAGGTAGGATGGCTATGTTGAAACACAGAGGTCAGTTCTTCGTGATCCTCGTGTGGAATGTGTTCCTTATGGTCCTCCTAGCCTTTTATTTTCCTTTTCTTTAAGTTATAAAATGGAACTGAAGAGGCTAGTTAGTTACTTGTCTAAAGAAAAGTTTTTGCATTCAAGGTCTTGGAGGTGGCTTTGTTTTTCAGTTGGAATGGTCTTTTCAGTGGGTTTATTTGAGCTTCCTATCAAAGTGCTAAACAGGATTTTCTCATCTCAGCCCACTGCCAAGCTTTGTCTTCCTGTTACCTGTGGAGCTCTACTGTTATTATTTCTCAAGGCAAAGTTGGAATGGGCAATGGAATTCCCCAGTAATAAGGGAGAGAGCTTTGGTGGCATGAGGACTGGCTGTAGCCTTACATAGGATGGTGATGTGAGGGGTGAAATCTTGGGATCTTCTCCACAGTATTGCGTTAGCATAAGAAATCATGTCTCTTGAATTGGGTTGCCAGGTGTTATTTAGGTGGGGACAGTCGTTTCCATTGCATATGTAATCGTTGCAACAATGCCTTCAGCTGCTTTGGATGAGGTATGATGAACTGTCATTCTAGTGAGTTTTTGTAATCCAGCTGGCCCATGGTCATGTGAAACCACTCCAGGATGTAAAAGATCTTTTACTACTGATCGTCTTAAACTACAGACCAAGCTTCTGTACAAAAGGTTGCCCTGCCTGACCATTTTTGCATCTGAAATAACAGTTTCTGGTGTTTACAAGTATATTATCCATGTACAATTTGCTTAGTCCTGTGGTAAGAGCAGCCTAGGACTTACTGACACCGACAGATTCTCCTTGCAGGGTGTTAATCATGCCTTGAAGCATACAAGTAGCACTGATCACGTAGGCTGTGTGCACTCTCTGGGTCTGTCTGAAATACCCACTCAAGGAGCTTCTGTAGTAATTAGTGAACTAATTTTTGTGAAGCCATCTAGGAGTTCAGGCAACCAACTTGTCTCAGTTTCATCTGGACTCAATTCAGTCCATTGTCTCTGAAAAAAGATTAGCTTGGCAATCCCTGCACCATTCAGGGAACTAGTGACCAAGTACACTAACTACACATACAGTTGTATCCCTGATAGGCAGTTGTACCTCATGAGTAATTATATGAAAAACTTGAATTTCACCCTTTTATCATGGTTATAACTTAAATTCCTGAGACTTTCTCACATTAGTCATTAAGTGGACTTCCCATATTTAAGTTCTTTATCTATGAACTGATGTTTAAACTTTGCTGCTGCCAGAAGCAGTCAACCATTGGTAGCGTGTAAATGTTTAAGATTTTACATATTTTCATGTCTTTTTCAATATCCTTTGGGAATCAGGTGAATCTGGAGAAAGAATCCAGGACAAAACTACTCAAGCTGCTGGGCTATAGCAAGGAAGATCTGAAAAAAAAGGTAAGGGGTCTATCCAATAGGGAAAAAAAACCTTTACAGGACTAAAACTGCTGCAGGAAAGTTGTAAGGTTCCTACTGGAAGTGAGTGAATCATCTCACAGCACACAAAGAGAAAACTGTATGAAAGTTCAGCTGAGAGGTACCTCAAATATCCCCTATTAAAAAGCAAATATGAGCACTTCTAGGGGTATAACTGTAGCTGTCCTGGATCATACCGAAAGGATCTTGAGCCCAGTCATGTTGCTTCTGGTTGTTGGTGCTCTGGGAAGTACACAACAGTAAGGTTGTGACAACTTCTATCATCCAGCTCTGCATCTCAGGGGATTCCTCAGACAGGAAGAAGGTGACAGATGAAGTCTGATGTAGTACTAATGGAGCTGTAGGGGACAAAACTATTGCACCTACATGAACAGTGCTCTGAAAAGGATTAAATAACCTCTGATAAGCATCTAGCCAGGGATAGGGGAGGTGGGCTTTTCAAACCAGTGAAAGAGTTAGGGTAATTGTGCCAGTCACCTGGTGGCCTCATTGAACTTCAGTAAGGGCTTCACTCTGTGAACATCTGTTACTTTTCTAGATTGCCTCGTGTTTGAGCAATGGCATACCAGATAAGCAGCCCCTTCCTGAGGCAGATGAGACAAATGCAGCACAGCCAGATCAGGTATGTCCTCTATGTCTTACCAGTCTGGGAAAGCAGTGGAGAGCAGAATGAATAGGAAGGTTTAATTCCAAACACAAATTGTTGGGCTCAATGCAGGCATTGCAGAGGGCATTTCATAGTCCTGTCAGACCCACACAGGGTCCACCATGCACTGTAAATTTGGTCCTCTAAGGTATCTAAACCCCCTATCCTCAAATTAGTAGTCTTCCTCACAAAAACTAAAGAGTTGGTGAGATATTCTAGGGCTGGCAATTGTCCTGAATTTCAATAGAGCGCCAAGCATGGCTGTGATCCTCCCTGGTAGTTACAGATACCACTTGTTTGGCTTGTCCCTATTCTGTCCTTAGTTGCTCAAGGGCTGGCAGCTGAGTTGATGAATGCTGGCCAGTGATATTCTTGGTGTTGTATGTCTTACACCATCAATCTCCTAAGCTTTGTCAGTAACAGCTCTGCTCTTGTTACTACCCTGGTGAAACTGTGCAGGTTGATAGAGCAGTGACAGGAAGCACGATGGGTTTCCAAGATTTATATAAACATGCTTAACCAAATGGAGAGCAGTCCCATCCCACTTAATAGTCTGCTAAGCTATTTTGGGCAAGATCTGTATGTTCAATGAATTAATTAACCTCTTGCACTCTTTGCACAGCTTCTGATAAATTCCAGCAATGATGTAGCTGCTGTTTCCTCCTCTTCATCCTTTTTTGACAACCTCATCCCCCAGAATATGAGCACTTTGGAGATTCCTGTCACAGAAGGTTTGTTACATGAAATGTGTTTCTGCCCTTTTAGGAGAAGGGGAGAGGAGGGAAAACGTAAACGTCCTAAACAAATTAGAGATACCAGGAAGAATCTGGTCCACTCCAGCAGATGGATACTTATAAAGACATGACCCGTCCCAGTGTCATGCAATGTATCTCTGCACTGTTCAAGGATATACTTCTCAGATAAGAGACCCATTAAAAGTATAGAATAATCTTTTAGGTGATGGAAGGCTGTCAAGTCAGTGGTTTGGGTTTTTTTTTGAGGCGAAAAACCTATTTTGGGTTTCCAGATTTTCTTAGCTGAGTTTCCATACATTATTGTTTTTTTTCACTGCCTGCTCTTTTAAAATGAGCATCACCAATTCATCTGGATGATGCTTCCCTATTGGTTAACTCTGCTTCTCACCTCTGTAGATACAGATGGACTCATCAGCCAGGCCCTTTTGCTGGGGAATTTTGAGGGTGCAGTGGAGCTGTGCATGCGGGCAGAGCGCTTTGCCGATGCCATCATCTTGGCTATAGCTGGTGGGGAGAACCTCCTAAAGGAGACTCAGAAACGCTACTTTGCAAAGCGTAAGACAAAACTCTCTCTGGTAAGTGCCAATTCTGTGTGCCTACTGAGCAGAGGAAGGTGTGCAATATTTTGGCAGATGTCTGTCTGAATATATGTAGAAATGCTTTGGTAGAAAGTCAACAGAAGCTGCATCTCCTCTTGGCTAGGCACTTACTGTAATTTCTTGGTAGTTGTCTGACAACTTCATATTGTTCACCTAGAATGTCTGTGTGCTGTGTTCCATTTTTAAAAACCAAGTGGTTTCTTCCTCAGATCCCCATGCTTGTAACCTGTGGAGCATACTGCCCCTTTACAGGCCAGCTAGGAAGATGCTAGCTTATTAATTGACAAATAGGGAAGCATAATAGGAGTTGGGATATCCAAACACTATATTCTCGGTCACTGATACAGCTGCTCTGAAGCAGGGTTTGTGTTAACTAGATCTTTAGTGTTGCCTAGAGCAGCTCTTTCCATATTAAGTGCTTTGTTGGGCTTTTAAACTTTCTTTAGAGGCATCAGGTTCTAGTTACCGTTAAAATTGGGATGCTGGAATTGGTGGATTTTAATGTACAGTGAGGTAGTTGCTGCATAGTGGGAAGTGTTCTTGAAAGAGAGCTAGCTCTGTGGGTGCACTTACTTAAGCAGTAATCTTTGTCTTCAGTGACAGAGATCTTCTGTTTCTTTTGCAGCTGCTTTCCTCCATTGTGCAGCAGAACTGGCAAGACATTGTTTGCACATGTGATCTTCAGAGCTGGAAGGAGGCACTGGCCATCTTACTAACATACTCAAAGCATGAAGACTATGCCCAGCTCTGTGGTATGCGGTGTAATATATTTTGATACAATCTGTCTGAGGGGAGGGCAACTCTAAACTGCTTACAGAAAGAAGTGGATATTGTTGAAGAAGGAAAGCACTCCTTATTCATTGCAGCTAGCTGGAACATTAAATAAGTCTGGATTGTTGAGTTAGGAGAAGTGACATTCACACTGTAGGTGAGCATCCTAGAGTAAAGTTATATATGTTGGTATTTCCTGTAACCTCTACCAATAGTATGGAATAAAACCCCAGCATGATAGGCACTTCAATGAGACACTAAGAGGGTTATATTTATTATTTTATTCTAGGGATAATGAGATTTACTTGATGGTAAAAGCTGATGGTAAAAGGTTGGGTGGCTTCACTGTCTGAAAGAGATTTATCATTTCAGCATATTGCCCCCCTTTTTAAACTCAGAAACAGGGGTTAATGAATGTTTGATGGTTCCAGTAGTTTCATTCATCCTGTTAACAGTCCAACATGCTCAGCAGCTGCTTCTTGTGAGAGCCAGAGTTCAGAGAAAATCT
The DNA here is from genome assembly GCF_026170545.1 of Melanerpes formicivorus. Lineage (NCBI taxonomy): Eukaryota > Metazoa > Chordata > Aves > Piciformes > Picidae > Melanerpes > Melanerpes formicivorus. The sequence continues at coordinate 2,034,614 of NW_027142450.1, read as the reverse complement.
ACTGAATGAATCTGATTATGTTGCTCGTTTTGCTTAGTTGGGAACTAGCTCCTGGCTGATTGGAACAGCTAAGTGCAATTGGAGAAATGCCTGCACTTTGTACGAGTAAAATGACACACTCAAGATGCAAGACATGACATCTTTTACAGACTGGATTGCAGGGGTGGAAAGTGGTGGTGGTGATAGTGAGCTAGGTCCTGCTCACATTTATTGCCTAGCATTTGGTAAAGATTGACAGCTACCAGATTAGTAGTTGTTCTTGCTGCTGTTGCCTGGAGATTCCCACTCCTCTTTGGGGAAAAAAAAAGCATTGGATTTTTTTCAGTGAATTATTCTGTCATTTCTAAGGGGTTTTCTTTCCTTTATATGTCTGGGCAGACATAATTTGCAAATATGTAAAATTTGCTTCTTTTTTTTAGCCAAGTTGGCTTTGGGATTCTTTAATGATGCCCCTTTCTCTGTGTTACCCAAGGTCTAGCTGCAAATCCAAAGCTGTCAACACTTTTCAATTCTGAGTCAGAGTAGGATTGCCAAGAGATGAACATCGGAGTCTATGACCTCTTCAAAAAGCGACTGTATTAAATGTTTGCTGTATTTCTTCCTGTCTAGACATGCTGGGTGCCCGCCTGGAGTCAGAGGGAGATGCAGCCCTGTCCAATGATGCCTGCCTTTGCTATATCTCATCAGGCAATGTGGAGAGGTTGGTGGAATGCTGGGTAAAAAACCATGAGACTTCATCACCCCTTGCCCTGCAGGTACAGGTGCTATAATGTTGGTTTGACGCCTCTTTAGGCCAGTTATCCCATCAGAGTATCTGGAGGCCTGTTTGTAGTCACTAAATTTTCTCCTTCTAGCCTGGATTATGGGCTTGCATCTAAAGAAGACTTGCACTCTTAAATGTTCAGGGTTTGTATGTGTAGAGAGTAGTGATGACATTGCAGATGAATCCAGACATGGACAGGAGTTATGGCTTACCCACTTGTCTTCATATTCTGATGTCATCTCTGAGCTTTCCTTTAGTCAGACAAGTTTAGACTTTACCAATTTTTGTACTGGAAATTGCCTGGAAGTACATTTGCTGCTGTGCTTTCATGTCTAACTGGAATGCTTCAGTTATCTGGCTGTACCTTCAGAGCAGTCTTTGGCAAAATTAAACAAAGCCTATGCTGTATTGTTCCCCCTGCAAGTAGAATGGGCAGTCACAGCTTGTACATGAATCAGTGTTGTTACCTCCCTGTTACCCTTAAAGCAGTCCTGGCTATTGTGTCCACTAGTTGCTGGAATTAACGAAACAAATCTTCCACTTGGGTGTCTGCAGGTAATGTTTTCAACTCCACTAATGAATGAGAGCAACAAAAAGGCAGATTCAGCATTCCTAGTACCGCTAGAAACTGACCTTCCCGAGTTATCAGCCAATGATGCATGCATCATTCTAAAGATATAAATGTTACTTTGATTTCTAGGAGTTGAAACAGCTTTGAATAGCTAAAAACTTTCTGGTCTGTCAGCAATAGTAGTTTGTTCTTGTGAATTCCTTCTGTTACAGTTTTAATTCTCCCTCTTCCAAGCTGATAGCTTCTAAATCCTAGAGTTACAGTAGTAGCTTCCTAGTAAACACGATCACAGTTGATTGGAATGTATTGTGGCTTCTGATCTTCTTTTTTTTCTTACCATAAAAGTAGCAGTGTAATGGTGTTCTTCATGATTCCTGTTCTTCTCCACAAAGTGCTCCTGAGGAAACAGTAATCAGTGATAGTATCTGCTGCAGAGTGTTCAGATGTGTTCAGATTAGACCTGATGTCAGCTGAAAGCAGGGAAAGCTATCTTGTATTGTCTCATCATGGGATGGAACAGTAAAGTGAGTCAAATTCTGCATGGTCTGTTTGTTCCCTCCCCCTGCAGGATCTCATAGAGAAGGTGATGGTGCTAAGCAGGTCCATTGAGATGCTCCGAGGCAGAGCAGGACAAGCACCAGGCCCTGTCTTGGCAGAACGAATCACCCAGTATGCCAGTCTCCTGGCATCACAAGGATGCTTGGCAGCTGCAATGAATTACCTACCCAGCAGCTCTAAAGAGGTGAGCGAGAAAGGAGTTGCTGTGGGGAGAGTAGTGTATGGGGGGAAAAATGTATGACATGGGGTTTGACATGCATTGGGACTTAAGGTTTCACCTGAGTTATGGTAACCTGAGAGGACAGGTGTGGGTTTTTTTCCTAAGACATGGCTTGTGGTCTTTGTTTGATTTTTCTTTGTAGTGCATTTGATCCAGGGAAAAGCAAGGGAGCTTCGTAACTGTAAAATGATTCCTGGGAAGTGGCTCTCCAGGGAAGCTGCATCTATTCATAAAACTGTCTGGTAGAGGAGGACAATAGGGATGTCACCTTCTAGTTTGAAAGAAATCTGTCTAGTGCCCAAATCTGGGTAGAGTCTGGGGAGGGAAAAGTCTGAAGATTGGGGGAAGGATCAGTGCAATTTCTTCTGCACGGGAGTACGGCAGATGATATCTCAGACTGTCACTTACAGGTTGGTTGGGTTTTTACCTGGTAGCTATTGGGGTGGCTACTCAGTGCTTTGGGCCAGGGTCAGTTCTGAATGCCTCCTCAGCACCTTTCATCTGAAGCTTTCAAGGTACTTCTCCTGAAGCATAGTCTGTTTCAGCTCCTGATTGAACAGCTCCGAGACCGGCTTTTCCATGCTCAAGGAGAGAATGTGGGTGGTCAGCAGCCACCTCCTTTTCCTTACACTCGTGTCAATGTGGGTGTTGTTAAGCACGTATCTGCAGCAGCCACACCTGAAGGATCAGCCCACAAAACAGGTCACAGACGTCCAGAGAAGGTAGGCTTTAAACTCAGGTACTCGTTCTTGGCTTGGGGAGAGGAAAGAAGGTGTACTGGGATGTGGAAGCCCGATGAAGCAGTATGGGAAGACACAGATTGCTGGTGTTGAGGAACTCATCAGTGATGTCTTTCACTGGAGCAATCACAAACTCTGTGATAATCCAAAGGGGGCATATTTTCACAAAGCCCTGTCCCACATGCAGTCACTGGAGTGACAGTTAAAGGTGTAGTGATCCACTGAGATCTCACATACTGCGGGAAAATAGGGCTGTAGTTTGCTCTCCTGTGCCCACCTCACCTTAATATCTCAGTAAAATTAGTGTAATCTGGATTAATCTCAGTTCTTGCGTAATTCCTTGTCAGGAAAATGTTGAGGAAATTTTGCTTGCTGCTTCTTCATTGTTTTTCCTTCGTTATGTCCTCTGGTTATGCTTCCAGAAAGTCACTGTATGGAAATTGGCTTCTGAGGATTAATTCTTGTGAGAGCTGGAAAATGCTGTAAAGGATGGGGTGCCCATCTTCTTCAGCAAATTATGTGGTGGGAAAGGCCTTTGATTCAATCCATCCAGGGCACTGAGAGAAGCAGCATCTTCTTTTGCCTGAGAAGTGACAGGGATAGAAAATGCACCTGCTTGTGTGTTTATGCACATAACTGTGTCAGCCATTTGCAAGTTCTTTGTTTTTTGATTGCAGCCCAACTATCAGTCATCATTTGCCCCTTCAGCACCTTCTCAGCCTTCAGTGCCTTCCCTCTTCACACCTCAGGCAGTGCACACAACATCTATGACACCTCACCAGGCTGCCCCTCCTCAGGCCAGCACGGCTCTACAAACAAATGTCTATAGAGGGCCTCCTTACCCACAGTACAACTTGGGCTTGGTTCCAGCAACTGTTTCAGGGCCCGGTAAGCATTACCTAATGGCTGTGTCTATTCTTCAGGTTTTATCAGACTAAGGCCTTGTACATGTATGGCTCCTCTACTTTATTCCTCACAGGCCTATTGTACTTTGCAAAGGACAAGTCAGCTGTCTGAGAGGCTTCTCAGTGCTTGTGACACATTTAGTTCTAGCAACACTTGCCACATGACCACTGATAATGAGCATATAACAGGGGTGGAGAAACCATAGCTAATTCTGTGTCAGAGTTTGACTGAAGTAGCCTGGGTTGTGAGGATATGCCTGGCATAGAAATTCTAGAGTATGGCTTGGAGAAAGGAAGACTTAACTAGCATGAAAGAGAACATGAGAAGTAGTTTGTACATGAAATAAGTAATGCTGATACGTTCTCTTATTTGCAGCTGTGTCACAGTCTCTGCCATTTGGACCAGTGGGAGTCAGACCTGTTGGTCCTGCTCACTTCCCCAGTCAACCTTCTCTGCCAGGACAGTCCTTGCCTATGACATCTCCTGGTGTTCCACCGCCTAGACCTGCCCTCTTCACTCCAGCCTCAGTCCCAACATCTCAGCTTCCTGCAGCTTGTCCTCTCCCTGTGGCAAGCCAGTCTCCTCTAGGTTTCTCTTCAGCACCTTACAACTGCCCCATGAACATGGGGTATCCTCAGGGAGGCCCTGGAGCTCCATCTACTAAGCCCCTGCCAGCAGTCAGCATTCCTCCTCCTCCCACAGGTAAGTACTGTTTGTGTGATTTGTGTATTCAGGACACTTCTGGGTGGAGTTTGCAGTACATAATGGACATGGATCTTCTGAGGTCCGTTCAGTCACCGTAAAGGCTGGATGTGGTGCTGAGGCTAACCTTACAGGCACATTGTGCTCAGTGCTACTGTGATGATGAAACAGCAGTGATGGCAGTTTTATTCAACCTGTTCAGCTGCTCTGTCTCCCTGGTTGTGGTTGCAAGATTCTCTCTTCAGGTTCCCAGTACACCATGAGTAGTCATCTACTCCAGAGGCATCTGCTGTGGCTGAAAGGAGGGTGTTGCTTAGGGAAGGCCTAGTGTAAGCCTTGCTTGCCTCAGTCCTGCTTATGTAATAAGAAGGTATATTTGAAATGCTGGGACAATAGGGTGCTTAGCTTTAGGATAAAATTCCTCTGAATGCTGTGCTCTAGTTCTTCCCACTGTTGCCATAAAATACTCAACCTGGGAATCACTTCTGGTTCCTCTGCACACTGCTCTAGACCTAAGCCTTTCCCCTCTGGGTCTGTAGTTTGAAGCCAGCCCAGCCTGCAAGTACTGTCAAGTCCTTGATGGTATGATGAATTAAAAGAGAGTGCTGGACCTAGCTGCCAGTAGATGAGCATTCCCTCTATTTCACACAACTCCACCACATCTGGTGCTTGTTAATTAATTGTTTGCTGTCTCAGGAGACTGTCCAGGCTATTGCGATTCCTAACAAGGCTGACAATACTTAAATTTTTCAGCAGATGTTTCTCCAGCTATGTGTATTCTGAGAATGAAGGATTTGAGCCTTTGAGGTTTTTTGCCTCCACCTGGAATTCTTTGCTGAGCTGGGTTTAACCAAGGATAGCAAATCCCACAGTGTGAAGCCTATGGAGACTATGTACAAAGGCTCCAAGTGAAGGATGGACAAATTCCTTCTGAAAATCTATCAGGGATAATAGTCCAGGGACATTGCTCACTAAGTAAAAGCTATTGGTGATGATGACTCTTCCACCCTGCCTTGATTTACAGGTTTCTTCCCTTGGCTAGATCCCCACATGGATCATGCAGGTAGTACCCAGAGAAGCCTCCCTACCTGTGGGGGAGACAATGTTGCTGCTTCCAGTGAAATGCGGAGTGTTTGCTCACATTTTACTCTGTGTGCATGTGTGCATGCTCATTGCTATTTGTTTCCTTGCATGCCTGGGGAGTTACATAGCTGGGATAGTGGATATACTGTCCTGAGGACTAGTAAGTGGCAGCTAGGGATGTTGAAAGTGAAATGAAAGTGCTGTGCTCTTACTGATGACTTTTGGCTACAGAAAGCACAAGCTCCAGCTTCTTCCTTCTCTGCTTTCCTCTAGTCCTAGAGGACTTGGAGCATTCTCAGTCTCTGTGTCCCTTCAGGCAGTTGCTGGGCCAGCAGGGCAGGGAAGTAGCCCCTTTTCCTTTCTTGGTTTTCTAGGCAAGGAACAGGCCATGTTTGTAACCACTGTCTTGCGTTCTCCCTGTTAGACTCCCAGATTAATGCATGGCTTTACTTGTGCTTGTGCTTTCCCCAGGTGGTTTGGAAGAGGTGGGTCCCAGCATAAGCAATGGTGGAGCAGAGCTTCCAAAGTAGAATTTGGGGGCTGAATTCCAAGGAGAACTAGAAAGCCCTTTGGCCTTAGTTACAAGGCAAGGTTTGGCTTTAAATCTCAGTCCATCTGCTGAGGAGAAGTTAGACCGCAGAGATTTTCTGACTGGTGCTCCATACTGATTCCTGTCCTTGGGATTCACTGATGATGGAGATTAGGTGTTTTCCAGTCTGTGTTTTCAGTGGAGTGAAGCTCAATGTCTTAGTGGGCTATCTCTGCACAGCCTGCTGCTTGTGCCAAAGACCATCTGCCAGGCACGAAATATTATTTAGGAATTCTCAGATTTATTTAGGAAATCTGAGTACTGAATAGCCACTTATCCCACCAAACCAGCTTTGCTGTGTGGAGTGAGTCTCCAGAAAAGGAGTTGTCCCTTCAGCAGAGAAATAAAAAGACCCCAAGATGATTCCTTGGCAAGGATTTCAAGTACTTCCTCAGGCTGAAGATGTCCTATGAGAATTCACTGCTGAGAAGTGCCCTTGTCCTGGCAGCATTTACCCCCAGTTTTAATGCCCAGATCACAGAATTGTCAGGGTTGGAAGGGACCTCAAAGATTATCCAGTTCCATGGGCAGGGACATCTCACACTAGGTCAGGTTGCTCAGAGCCCCATCCAGCCTGGCCCTAAAAAACTCCAGCAACAGGGCCTCCACCACCTCCCTGAGCAACCTGTTCCAGCATGGCTTCCTTAAAAAAACTCCAGGATTTCTTCCTTGCTGTTATTATTCTGGTTTTGATGGGTACTTTTCTTCAGCGTGGAAAGGGTCTGTAAGATCACTCAATCTCCCATGTCAAACTTGCTTGCTTTGGAAATCCCTGAGCATGACCTGAACAGCTCATGGAACACTTTCTCTCTAGTACAACAAAGAGAGATCTCCACTTCTACAAGTCCCATGCTTACTGGGGAGCATCAAGGACAAGGTGAAGGACAGCACCATGTTATTTGGCTGGCAGGGATTATCCCTGACTCCAGCCTGTGATGGTCTTGGTGTTTTCTAGGACAAATATTGCTGGAGACTGCTGCCATGGGGAACTCCTTTGAGTGTTAGTGAGAAACTCTCTTTCACAAGTAGCATAGGCAAGAGAGTCAGTTTCATCCCAGCAAAGTGCAGCAAGGTCCTGTTGTCTCATGTCTGATGATTAAATGCCTGGCTTAAAGGCTGTAATTTAAATAGCTGTTTCCTGCAAGGATTCAAATTGCCACTGAGTTGGAATAGTGCCAGGGACTCTAGGCCACAGGCTCGGTGGGGGCCAGAAGAGTTCTAGGGCACAGAATCCCCAAGTTAGAAATAAGTGCCAACTTAATTAAACTACTGATCCAAACTCATCAGAGAGAGAGTTCTTGAAATCATGGGAAAAGGGAGGGCAAAAAGAGGCTGCCAGAATTTTAATAATAAAGGTAATTAAAGTAATGAAGCACCTTTTGCATCTTTCCCCTGTGGTTTTTAAAGCTCAGTTCAGGATCAGTGGCTCATTAAGTGTGGCACTGAGCTCCAGCAATTCTGATATTGCCCCTTAGAATTATGCCACTTTCTCACAGATTATTCCTGTCTCATGGGCTTCAGGTTATTAATACTGGGGTGACAAAAGAAGCACTGAGGTTTTGTCTAGAGATGCAGGTACCCTTACAGGACAGAAGCAGCAAAGGTGGTTGGAATTTGACCTTTGCAAAATGCAGTGTGGTCACAAGTCTGTCATGTTATCTGATGGATTTTTAACTACCTGGAAGAAGGTTAGAGCCTGGATACCACAGAAGCATCTGCTGAGACACCACTCTGCTCCCAGGGCATTTACTAGTTAAGTCTGTTACCTCCTGTTTGGGAAGCAAGCAAATTTTGCTAAGCTTTGGTTATGAATACAGTTTTAGAAGGAGAAAATTCAACCCACCCTAACTCTTCCCCTGTTCATCACAGCAATTTACATGTTTCTGCACTGCCATGAGGCACTCCTGCGAGTGTTGGAGAGAAGCCCTCTGTCAAGCATTACATAGCCCTTGCTGTGGTATCACAGCACTAGAGTCGGTGTTTGGAGAATCCCAGAAACTCCCTGAACTCTGATGTGCACACACATGCAGGTCTCAACCAAAGCTCAGGCCTGATGCTGAGGCCGACCTTTACAGTCCATGCAGAAAGCTTCAGGTAGATGCACAAAATCTTTCTGTGTAGGAGTGGGTATGTGCCAGTTCAGTCTCATCAGACATCACCTCGTGAAGCCTGTGCACATACTTCTTTGCTAAGAATGTAATTAAGAAAGGAAAAGGGAAGCAAAAGGCAGTTCTTTGGGACCATGAGCTGGGCCTGCAGTTCCTTGGTTGAAATGGCTTGAAGGTGCAGTGATGAAGGAATTGGAGCCACAGTCCCTTTTGCTGAGGGAAGTTCCAAACTATGTAAGCAACTATGAATTGTTGCTGTGGTCACCTTCTCAAAGTCTGACACTTGTGCCTTGTCTCTTCTTCTGGCAGCTCAGGAATCTTGGACTGATCCCTCTGCTGTAAGAGGAGGCCCTCAGAAGAAAAAGGTAAGCTTTCAGCTGCCTGTGTCAGTTGTCTTTTAGCCAGGGAGGTTCATGAAACAGACACATCCATGTAAATGCTCCCTGTCACACTCAACAGTCTAGACATTCCATGTTGGTCTGTCTACTTATGCACTGTGTGCATATCTAGGACTGGAACCTAAGTCGTCTTGACCCTTTGCCATCCAAACTAGCATGCTGTTCTTCAGGGTGGCTGTTTTGTATCATGATTATCATCTGTGATGCTGCATCTTCTGTCATACTACCCAGGCTGACTACAGGCACTTGTTGCTAGAAGTAAGGATTTAATCTTATCCCCTTGCCCATACACTTTTGATAGGGGCTGGGAAGATTGGTGTCACTTCACACCTGACAGCTGGGGGCAGTATTTCCTCTCAGCACAGTGAGACCCACAGTCATTTTCCTCAGCTGTTGATACCAACTGTTAGGGCACTTCTGCTGCAAGAAGTTGGGACAGGTATAGCTGTGAGCTACTCTGCTACTCTCTGCCTTGTGATTACACTGGAGCATGTGTGAGCTGAGCTCTTCTGCAGAAAAATGCTCTCAGTACCCCATTTCTATCACTGCTTTCTATTGGCAGGTGTGACAAGAAGCTCTTTTGGCATCATTCCCACCCCCTACTCCTCTTCTGTAGCTTGGAATAGACTTCTCGCCCTTTTTCTGGCAACGTAGCTGGGAACCTGCTTCAGGCTGTGCTCACTACAACAGGATTAGCCTCTTGTTAAAGCCATCTCCTTTTGATCTAGCCCCGTCGAAGTGAATCTGTCCTGACTCTCTGGCTTAGCAGGGGCACGGTGAAGTGTTTGCAAGAGGATTCTCTCCCCATGTCGTGGGATTTTACCCAACACTTGCACTGTTGACACTTTGCTGCTACTAATCTCTACATTCAGGACTCGTGCCGTCGCAGAGCCAAGGCGGCTTTCTGAGGACCGTTGCTTTCAGGGGCAACAGATCTTGTCTGAACAATTCCAGAGGAGTTTTCTTGCTGATGCTTTGACTGTTCATCTAGGATGCAAGAGGAAGGGCCCCACGCTTTGAGTCAGGGAGCTAAAAGAATAGGGATGTGTCACACATCTCCTTGAGAACTGGGCACTCTGAAAGTTAGAAAGGAATTTGAATTTGACTGTGGAGTGTAACCAGCCCTCCTTCCTTGGACTTGTTTTTCTTGATTCTATTTTTTTTAACCTTTTTTTTTTTTAATTTGGGTTGTTTCTTTTTGCTCACAGTTGCCTGAGAAATTTACTCCTCTAGCCCCTATCACAGCTCCAGTAATGAGTCCACCATCTGAGCCTCAAAGGATCCATCCTCAGCTGTCTAGGTTGCAAGAATCTGGCCAGTCACCCCCAGGAGCACCCAAGGAAGACAGCCTGCAGGTACTCAGGGACAGTGAGACATTCCCCAGCCAGTCTACTTGACTCCTTGTCAACTAAAAAAACTACTCAGCTTTAAAACAACTCAGCTTTTGACATTCTCATTACTTGACAGCCACAGGGCTTATGGTGCTCCATAGCCCTTGTAAGACATCTCTGCCTCAGTATACAGGTACAGCTGGGAGAGAGGGAGGGAGGCCAGGCAGACTTATCAACCTGCTGTAAGTTGGGCCTGAAGATACACCACAGTCTGAAGATGAGACTCTAACTCTCTGCTTCCAGATATTCTCTGGATTTGCAAAGGACTGAAATTCTTTCTGTTCAGGAGGGGCATCTGCAAGCCTTTCATGCTCCTGTTGCATTCATTCAGCTGCTTCTCTTTCTGTCAGTATCACCAGCTACCTGTGGAGAGGGTTGAGAGGAAGGAGGTGCCCCCTGAGCACCAGGCTCTGAAGGACACATTTGAAGGTTTGGTGCAACGCTGCTCTGCTGTCGCCACTGATCCAGTAAGTCGTCCCTTCTCAGATCTTTGGCTTGTTTTCCCCTCTTAGATGTTTGACTGGTGTTTCTTTCTTTTGGTTGGGAAAAGAGAAGCAGAGTCTTCTCCCTGTGACCAAGTTAATCTCCATTTGCCTTCTTCCTTTAGGGCTTAGGCCTGCCCATCTCTTGGGAACTGAGATGCATTCTGTAGCATTTATTCACTATTCCTCATTGCCTGTCTGGAGCAATGGTTCTGTTCTCCTGGCTTTTGTCTCTGACTAAAGAAGAAAAGACACAGCTAATTCATCTTCCTTTTTCACTAGCTTGATCTGTAGATACTTCTTGCATAGATGGCATTAGCAGCTATCATCAGAGCTCTGTGTTTTCTGAGAGTGCAGTGTAGCAATTTCTGGGAGATAAGCTGAAGGCTCCCTCTATGGACAGAAAGCCTGTTGATTTGGGCTTAAATACTTGACTGACATGGAGGATGAAGAGCTGGGTTGGTACAGCAGTGCAATGTGCCTGAGCATCTAAGACTCACAGGTCTGTCCCAGCATTTTCCAGAGACAGGCATTTTTAGCCACAGTATAATTTACCTGAGTGAATTATCCAAGATAGGGTTATTGGGATCAGTTCCAAAAGAGCTTCAGTATTCAGGCTTATTCCTTGGTGGTTACCTAGAATGGGAAGGATATTCCCTCTTTCCCTTAAGGAGACTGGGAACAAGTTGTTGCTTAGGTCAGACAGGGTGAGGCTGTCTAAATGCCCCATGGGTCAACCAGTGGATGTTCCTTAAGCTTTGGAAGTCATCACTGTCCTGTGGTCTGCAAGCATTGTCAGAAAGGAGGGAAGTCTACACTGGGAGATGGGAAAGAGGGCCAGTCCAGCTTCCTGCCTTGCAGAGAGAATGTGTACATGTTTGCATGCACAGTGAGGGCATGGCTGGCTTGTGTTGCTGTCCCTGGCTGGCACAGGCCAAGATGCTGCTGAGTTGTAAGGTATTGTGGGTAGAACAGAGGAGGGGAGGGACTGAGCAAGAACAATGTGGTTCTGGGAGAGGTGGCTTTGAAGCTCAAAAGAGTTAGCACTGCCTGTTTCCTTCAGAAAACCCGAAGGAAGTTGGAAGATGCATTGCAGCGGTTGGAGTGTTTGTACGAGAAGCTCCGCGAGCAGGCAGTAAGTAGATGTCACCATTCCTTGTGGTCCAGATGGCTTCCTGATTCCACTTTTGCACTGGGTTGTGGGCCTTCCTTTCTGTCCCAGTGTCACCAACACATGCCCACTTGAGAAAGGGAAGTGGCAGATGGCTGGATTCAATGCACCTTGAGTACCTTGATTCCAGCCAACCTTATCTCTTCTTCTTAATGTTGGCCCAGACATAGTGTAAGGAAAAGCTGGAGAGGCATTTGCAGAATGCTTTTACCCTCAGGAGGTATGCTGGCATATGGACAGGTTCCAACTGGGAAAGGACAATTGGGGGTAGATGCTAAGTATGAACATAGTGTTATCTCTGGCTTAGAAAACTCAGAAGCTAATACAAATTGCTAAAGGGTTATCTATCAAGGGAAAAATCCTTTTAACATACACCCTTACCTGGAGTATCCATATTAGGCTTGAACAGAGACAGGGTTCTGTGCTCAGATATTCAATTAATGCTGAAATGTCATTACTTGGGACCTGTATTCACTGTTACCTAGCCTGGGTATTAGATTAATGTTTGTTGTAGGCTGAGAAATGGAGAGGGGAAGCAGGCTATCCATTCTGACAGTGCTTGAATGTGCAAGTGTGCTTGGATAGGGTGTGGTGGACAGGAGGAAGGGGTGTGGTGGGAGGGGGTTCTGTGTTGTAGTGCTAAGTATGCTGACTCATTTCTGCTCCCTCCCCACAGCTCTCTCCAGCCATCCTCATGGGTCTTCATGAAATTGCCCGCTGCGTTGAGGCTAGGAACTATCAACAGGGTCTCCTGGTTCACACCCAAGTGGTGAGCAGCAGTAGTTTCAGTGAGGTGTCCGGTTTCATGCCCATCCTGAAAGTCCTCATGACGATTGCTGCCAAGCTGAATGTGTGAAGTGTGGGGCAGCTGTAACAGTGCCCACGAAGAGCTGATGGACTCCCTCAACCGGAATGTGCTGCAGGTTGTGGACTCTTCTGTCTCTGGAGAAATATGTCTGTGGCAGTGTCTTGAACTGTGATGGGCAAATACACCTGGCCTCATCCACTCTCCAGACAGCGCACTGGTGCCTGGAACTCCTGGAGATTTCTTTCTCTTGTGTTTCTTACTAATCTGAGGCTGCTTCCCAGCCCAGGGATCTCAATTTCAGGCTGTTCAGGCTGTACAGAGATCTTATCTCTTCCCTGTATCCCCAGCACAAAGGAGAAATTCCTTCCCTCCATCTGGCATTCTTATTTTTTTAGGAGACAAACAGGGCTGGCACCTGCAGTGCCATCAGACAGGAGAGACACAGGCCCTATTCCCTACTGCAATGTAAACTGCCAGAATGATAACGGGGCTCCCTTGGTAGCTGGGGTATCCCTGCTCTGATGGGATGCAGTTAAGTATCTGTCCTCTGGTTCCTCCTTTCTGTTCATTCTCGTCCTCAACTCGCCTTCCCACCCCTCTGCACTCATATCCTGCAATAACTAGGGCTATTATCCCTGGCTAGCTTTGGTTCTCTCACTCTTCATCACCCAGCCCTCTTGTTTCACAGTCAACTTCCCCGTTCATCCTATATTCCCCTCTCTTATGTCTTTTCTCCCATAAGCTGTAGGCTTTAGCCCTTTTATATTTCATGATCAGGGCTGATTCCCCTTCCAGCTCCTAGGACTTTTGCATTCAGGAATGCTAGCAGGTTTGACTGCTCTGTGTGAGGCTCCCCACAGCCGATTGCATTCTGGTTTTGGGCTAAAAGCCACCCCCTCTGGCTCCTGGCCTTTTTCATTTCCTTTATGTTAGCACAGTTGACCTTTTGTCCACTAGTGTCATGTGAGGGCTTTCCTCATTGAGCTTTTCAAACAGTCAAGGGGCTTTAAGAGAAACAGAGATGCTCGGGTTCCGTAAAGAATCCCCTCAAGCTACTCTGACCAGTCCAGACATGAGCAGGAAACAGCTCTTTGCCCCTAGTATATTAATTCTCTCTACAGTAACACATAGAAAGGTAGTTCTCAAAGACCCCTGGGCACTGTGGTGGTAAGAATATGCTGCAGGAGGTGATGCTGCCAGGTTGAGGATATGGCTGTGCTGAGGCTTTTCATTACTGTGGCATTTTCTCTGGGGTAAAATAGGTGAGTGAAGTGTATCTGTCCTGAGGAAGAAGTCTGGGAAGGCAGATGGGATTTTAGGGCACATCTCTGTGTGTGTCTTCCCCCCTCTTCCTCTCGCCTTCCTCTCTTTCACACTAACAAGGCAGTGTGATCCTTGGGCCCTGTCTGGGAGCAAGACTTCTTTCCAACTTTTGGCTGCAGACAGACCCTGCTTCCGATACTTGCTGCTTGAGTGATGATGCCATTGTGAGCCTCTGGTTCAGTGACTTACACAGATCAGTCTGCTCTACCATGAGACACAGGAGGGAGGAGAATCAGAAGTGAGGGAGAGGACATGTCTCATTCTCTCCTTTCCAGGTCAAAGTGCCTCCTCGTTGCTGCTGTGTTGTTTCTATTGCTGCGGTTTGATGCACTGAGAAATAAAAGCTGTGTTTTGTGGTGCTGCTAGCTTTTTTCTGTTGGCTTGTCACCTCTGGCTACAGGGGACTTCCCTCAATCTGCAGGGCCACCCACTGAGAGCCAAGTTGTCAGCTTTGGTGAGGGGGGCAATTGAGAACAGGGGGGACAAACCCAATTCTGGACTCCACTGGTATGGGCAGCAACTGTCCTGGTGTAGTAAGACCTCAGGTTTTACCCACTCTAGAAGACTGCAGGGTCAGAGAACTGATCTTCTCCAGATCCTCTGCCTCAGTTGTGACTGTTTTTCTGCACCAAATGCAAGAAGATCCCTAGGATGGCTGAGGTTCTCATGGGGAATTACAGCAGTGTTGGTAATTTCACACTTGACATTGGGAGCTGGAAGTAAGTCAGCAAGCCCTTGGTGAAATTGTCAGTGTGAATTGTCAGTTCTTACCATTAGTTAATAACTTCTCAACCTGTTAGCTTTTAAGGGGGTAAGAAGACTGAAGTAAAACATGGGTACTGATATAAAGTTAGGAAGGAAGCAAAACAGCTTCTGCAAAAAGCCTGATGTAATACCCAAAAATGGTTCACTTTTGCTGTCAGCTGACTAGCTGGTCTGTATATGTACAGACCAGCCAGTCAGCACACATGGAACTCTGAAATACACAGGACTCTGTTACCAGGCACAGGGTTGGGGAACTTGGGAGGAAGTAAAGGTTGTGAAAGATTGTTTGGATGGGGAAGATTGTTGCTGGGAAGGGGCCAGTGTTTATGAGAGTTCTGGGGTGTTACAAGCACAGTATACACACTTGTGGAAAACCAGCCTTTGTTAGTTCTGATGCTGGTAGAGGCAAACACCAAGTGCAGGACAGTCTTGCAGGGCTTTTGCAGCTCAGTCTAGGCACAGTTAGCAACCAGTTTGGCCTTCCAGCTGTCCATCATCGTGGAGAAATGCAAACTGATTTTCAGAGGCAGCACTTGTACGGCTTCAGAAAGGGTCATAACATGAGTAGGCAGGTAAGCGCCAGAGGCATTTCCTCAGTGAGTATATAAGGAAAGTCTTAGCTTTCTGAGAGAATTTAACATACCTGCTGTTTCTTAGATTCTACCTTTCTGGATCCAGTTACAGTACCTTGTGCAGTCCAGCCTCTTTCTTAACTCAGACCACTTCTACCACTGAGAAATGGGCACATATTTTCCATGTATTTCTCAAGATGCGTTTTGACCTTCATTCCCTCCAGCACACACAGCTCCCACTACCCATGGACTTGTGCAGAGACTGTTTATCTTGTCTTTGCTATGAGTCCTTCCTGCTTGTCCTGTTGCCCTGTTGTCCCACTGTTGCTCAGTTTTGCTTCAATTTTACCCCAGTGAGCACCATCCCTAAAAACTCTTGGTAGGGAAACCAGGCAGGTGGAAGTGAGGTGACCCACTTCATGGTCTTTGAGAGGCTTGTGGTGGAAGGCCTACCTCTGGGGCCCTGGTGTGATGTGTGTCTATGTATGTATATATATACACACACATACCTGTACAAGGCCCACTAGGAAGTGTGTATCCATTTACAGCACTATCTCTGCTGGCTGGTAACAGCTTCTGGTCTATGGACAGTGGCTCCTCCGCATTACCTCCTCCAATACGAGCACATGCTACCACAGCATCCCTGCACCACTTGACAGAGAAAACATTTTCTGTTGAGTGAAAAGGTCTCCGGGTTGACAAAGAATTTAGGGGAGCTGTAGGAAAGGATCTCTGGGCAGAGGGAATAGAGCTCTAATCCTGTTGCAGATAACATCATGTCTGCAGGCTAGGTTTGTGTGTGTTTGGGGGAGCTGGAGGGGCAGAGATTGTTAGGCAGTATTTGTTTGTAAAGCCACTTGCTCTGAAGATAATGCTTGCACTAACTTCTATTGAAGGAGCAGTGTGAGTCCCCACAAAGTCCTTTCCCAAAGTGTCTTTGAAGCTAAGAACCCATTGAAAGGAAGAAAGGCCAAGAGAGGGGATTAGTTTGTTCAGCAGCTGTGAATTTCAGTGGGAGGCTGATGAACTCCAAAGTCTTTGTTGAGATTTTTTTTGTAAGGAGCCCTGCTGGAGGGAGAGACCCACACGGGGGCCGTGGCCTTAGACAAGAAGGAATCCGAAGCGGCAGGGAGCTGTAAACGGGCCACAAGGACTTTTCCCAAACACTTTTCGGAAAAGGTGTTGTGAAGAGAGCGGAGGGGGATTAGCATGTGAAATGACACTTTCCATTGACTCCACAGAGGGGAGGGGAAAAGGGCTGGCTGGCTGATTTATTAACATTTTGTTCCCTTCTCTATTCTGCTCCCTCTGCAGCCCCCTCCCCTTGCTCCCCTCCTCCCTGATCCCTCTAAAGAGATTTGGATTGGAAAAGGGAGCGGGGGGCTGCCTGTTTGTGTGTCATCTGGGCGAAGGTGACCACCTGGGAAGCTGAATGTAAATATTTCTCCTCTGAGGAATGCGCCTTCATTAAACCGAAATGAATACATGGAAGCATCCAATCCTGCCGCACAATGGCAGCAGAGCCTTTACCGCCAAGGGTTCCTTGCGCCGGGGAGGGGGACCCCTCCGCCCCGACCTGCTGCTGAGGTCAGCACATTTTGCAGCTGTGGTGTCGCCATTTTCTCCCAGCAAACGAAGCATGGGGGGGGGGGGGGGGGGGGGGGGAATGGTAGTGGGGGCGGACACACTCATGCTTGTAATACTCTCTTCGTGTCCCCTTCAACAGGCATCATTGTGCCCAGAGGGCACATCCCGGGCTGTGCCACGGCCTTCACAGGGCAGCCATGTAGGGGAGGGATGGGGTAGCTCAGATTGCCATGTGCTAAGGAGGGGGAAGGAAATAGGGAATAGCTTCCACATCATCTTTTCTTATGTCTCCAGCTGGCTGTGGAATCAGGGCCACAGAGGGACAAGAGGTTAGATGCTGTCCTCTTTGCTTGCAGTGATTCTCAAGCCAGTCTGTGCTTTCCTTGCTGGGTGAGAGGCCCTTGCCACCTTTTTGCCCAAGGATGCGTTCCCATCCCAGGGACACTGAGGGACTGCTGACAGAGATGTAAGGGAGTCCAAGGGCAGGGGCACTGTATTAACAACTATTATTGCACAAACAGCCGGTGGCTTGTGTGTGAAGTGGAAGTGCTTCAGGTTTCCCTGAAAATGGTCCAAGATGATCAGGGGTTTTGCGCTTTTTGAAGAGCCAGATTAGTGTAACACAAATGCTCTTACTCTGGTGAGGCCTCAGCTTCCCCTAGGTCCAAATTCTCACCCTCAACAAAGTAGTCCTAGGATCAAGGGGGGGGGGGGTATTTGGTTACTAAGAGACACAGAGAGAGTGTGGAGTATCTTCAGTGTATCATCTCTGAAGTAGATAATGCAGTCTCTCTCACCTCCCCTCTCACCCTTGTGGCAGCTGCATTGCATGTGGATGCAACCCGAAATGAATACATAGAATAAACCAGGTTGGAAGAGACCTTCAAGATCATCACGTCCAACCCACCTAAACAACTAACCCATGGCACCAAGCACCCTATCAAGTCTCCTCCTGAAAACCTCCAACGACGGCGACTTCACCACCTCCCCAGGCAGCCCATTCCAATGGGCAATGGGCATAAAATCTGAGAGCAGGGCCTTTCACCTGCTAGTAGGGACCAAGGTTGTGCTGCATGGAGGTAACTGGTCAGCCCTTATGCTTAACAGATGGGTAAGCATCTGTGTTTTAGTCTCCAGCACTGTAACTACATGCAATTGTATGAAAAATACCCACCCAACTACTCAGACACAACAGCATTTTGCAAGCACTTGGCTACTGCTTTATTGCATTGGCTATTGGTTTACAAATATTGGCTACAAGACAGGTCTAATGGCCAGTAACTTAGTTCTGCTGGCTTCTCATCTGGCTAAAGGGCATTTCAAACAGCAAAGTAGACAATAACCTCAGAGTTCAGGGGAGATCACTGTGATGGTGCAGTGAGCTTCCCCCAGGAAGCAGCTGATGGCTTCTTCCCTGCCTAGCCCAACTGCAGTAAGGGAACAGATGCATCAACCAAATCTTCCTGCTGCTTGCTTAGCCCATAGAATATATACAATAAGCAGTAGAGGAAAATCTTATGTATACACCACAGTAACTGTGCAATAAATTAAACTTCAAAGTGCTTCACTTTCCTATTTACAATACCATTAAATAGTAACCAAGGTTATTTTCTCAAACTAGGAGGAAGTGTGTAATTAGTTAGCTGACAGGTTAAGAGTGCTTGGCAAGTACACCAGGAGGTGGGGAATGGGCTTGGCTGGCAGCTCCACTCTGGTGAGAGATTTGGGAGGAAAGAGGGTCCTAGTAAGTGTGAGGGCATCTTTATGGCATCAGTCAAAGGCTTTGGCAGGGATACTGGGGTGGAAAGGGAGATCAGACCTGCATGATTACAAAATACAGAGAATGTGTGTAAAAAGCAAGTGATGGGACTACTCTTTTGAACAGCTGTTTGATGGGCAAGTCAAGCAGCAGCTTCAGTCTTGCTCCTGCCACCTCAAATGCAAAGTAAAGCACTAGAGAGCTTAGCAAAGCTGTCAAAGGATGAGAAGTGATGCTGCATGGTGGCTTGCTGCAGGAAGAAGTCACATGCCTTTTCTATTCCCTCATAGTGTAAGGCTTAATAAAAGGTAGTAACTATTTTTACTGCCCCTATTTTTTTTAGGTACTAGAAGCCTCTTCTGTTTTAGGGATTACCACTCTGAATTGCCCATCTCTGGTGGTGTCATCTCAGCTTCCTTGTGTTTTCTTAAGTGTTGATCTCATTTACTCAAAAGCTTAGAGCAGGTGCTTGTTTGAGGAACAGACTAACTCAAAACAGCAGGAGCCACCAAGACTACTGGCATGTTCAGTGGTAAAACCATCACCACTGGATAGAGCAACTGAGTTGAAGGGACCAAATCTCATCTTGTCTTCTGACACCAGAAGTCATCACCCACTGCAGTAAGGGGAAATGCCTTATATGGCCAAGACCTAGGGGCTTGTGCAAGTTTTTTTTGCCTTGCCCAAGACACAGTGAAGGAGCACTGGGAATGCAATAAAACTAAGCCAAAGGGCAATGGTGCCAGGGGCTGATGGGGAGGGCAGGAGAGGAGAGGGGCAGACAGGAGAAAGAGAGGCAAGTCAGAGCTTTCTCTTGAGTTTGCGGCTGGCTCCGCCACCCCCGCTCCGCTCGCGCTTCTCCTTGCGGACGCAGAAGTACTTGGTGACCCTTTTGCGGCACTGCTCACAGCGCACAGCGCAGCACCAGTGGAACTTGCAGTTGCAGCTGGACACCATCTCAGCTCGCCTCTCCTCCACCGCCAGCCCACAGTCCCCGCACAACCGCCGGCAGCTCCGCTTCTCCCACTTGCTGAGTGCCTTGCCCCTCTTCAGGCACTCCCTGCCCTCTGTGCCCAGCAGCCCCAGTGTCTTGTTCTCCAGGCAGTAGTCAGGAGAGTCTTCTAAATGGACCAGCTCCTTCTTGGAGATGGAGCTGAAGGTCTCAGCAATGGCACCCCGACTGGCAGCACTGTTCCCTGCTCCCTGCAGCAAGTCCACCTTCAGGGCTTTGTGGTATCTCTCCTTGAGGTAAGTGCCCACCTCCCGAAACTCAGGCAGCTGTAGCCAGCAGGTCTGCGTTGTGCAGCTCCCTGACACACCATGGCATTTGCAAGTCCGCTTCATGGTCCCTTTCACGGCCTACAGGGTGAGGAGAGAGAAAGGATTCAGGAACGAGCCCAGAGGTGTCATTCCTGTATAGCGGTGCAAGGAGAAACATGGCTCCAGGCCTGTGGAGGGGGTTTTCCAACAATGCTCCCTACACAGTGGTCCTGCCCAGAGCTTGCTGGCTTAAAGCTTGCAGTTTTGCTTCTCCCTTACTTGAACTGGGAGAAAGAGGACAGCAAAAAGCCATTAGCAGTATAATCACAGAAGAATTTCTACCTTAGAACAAACACCACGCATCACATCAATACTGCTTCCATATCCTCCTCCTCAGCAAGGTAGTTGTTTCTTCTGGACATGTGCTCTCAGCCACAGCAAGTGGAGATTCTCCACGGTGAATGGCCAGAGCCAATCTGGTATGTGCTGTCAGGTCTGGAGGGAGAGAGTGGCTTACCTTTCTACCTGCCTCATTGTTATGCAGGTTCATAGCAGCTCTGGCATCTTGTCCAGTCTCAAGGGCATCCACGAACTGCTTGGAAATGGCTTCCCCAAAGCCCACATTGTCGCTGCAGCCTCCCCACAGCCAGCCTTGCCCCCCTAGGATAGGAGATGAGATATGTGCTGTCAGGGAACTAGCCCCTCACCTGCCTGGCTTGTGGCTCTGGGGCCAAGAAAGGGTCTCAGAAGAGATGGGATCGAGCAGAGGCTGTGGGGCAAATTTAGCCTTTTGCCTCATGATGCTCCACAATTCCCTTCCTTTGGGCTCATGCCAGGCAGCAAAGGGGTATATCTTGTGTGGCAGTTCCAGGAATTTCCAGGCTTTCTACATTAATTCTCATTTTCACATATAAGGCTTTGGGTCTGTAATCACCTTCTCTCAAATCCTGACTTGAATTGATTCACAAGGATGGCATCTTGCTAACATAGATTAGCAGGCTGGTGCATACATCCTGTTCAGAAGGAGCATATTCCCCTCTTTCAGGCAACAGCCCAAGCCTGGCATGCCCATATTGAGGAGGCACTCTTTTTGGTACACTCAGAATCCTAGGAGCATGTTTGGCCTCTCAGAATGTTCTGCGTTCCCAATCATCATAAAGAAACAAAGGAATCAGCACAGAACTGGGAAACTACACAGAAAGATGTGAGGGGTACTTTCCTTAACTACATGGGAGCTCAATAGCTTAGCTCAGTTGACTGGAAACATATCATGCACTTTGCTTCTTTTCCTCCTAGAGAAAAATACACATTCTTTATGAAGATTTGAAATCTGGAACTTTCTGACCCTTAAATACCTGTGCAGTGCATCTTTGTAGTTGCTTAATGGCCTTGTGCTTCTACTGAAAGGCCTGGCCCTTGCCTGGACTTCCTCAAAAACATCATGTCCCCTCTCTCAGGGAAAGGCAGGAGTGTCTCATGAGAGGTGGGCAATTGCAGTAGATGATGAAGTCCAAATCAAGAACTGGGACCAAAGGGAGAACACAACGTTCACCAACTTGGATTCATCACAACAGCATTTAGAATTGAATCACACTGTTCAGGGCAAGGCCAAAAGTTTCCTTTGCCTTTCAAGGTTTTAAGTTCACAGTGGAAAATTTTCGTGGAAAACAGGCAGGTTTTGAGGGAAGGAAGTGGAGCATGACTAACTTAATTTTCCAGAGGACATAAAGTTTGGTGTGCCCAAAGTCTTGCTTTGCTAAAGATGGACTATGCCATGCCTTGGACATGTAAGAAGCAGTGGCTGGTTTAAAAAAACTATTAGCCAATACAGCAAATTATTAAATATTGGATACTCCAGAGGTCTGTCAGAACTGCCAGGCACTGACTGCCCAGTGTGGCTGGGTGGGAAATGACTTTTAAAAGATTTTGGTAATTTGAAATTTGACCTCTTTCCATTCAAAACAAAAGACTGAAATGTCAATGTTTTCCATGGAAGCTGAGTGGAGAGCTTGGAGCAGTACAGCCAGGGGCTCCCCACCCAGGGCTACTTAGCAGCTGCAGGCCTGGGTACCACTGCAACAACAATGGGGTGAAGACTGTGTGCTGCCACAGCAGTTCTCCTGGTTGTGGTCTCATGTGCCTGCTATGCTGACAAACACTGGAAGGGTCTATGAATGCCACTCTGCTTTCCCTCCTAATGATTCTGCTCTGTGATCACTCTGATCCTACAGACACTGGGAGCCTCAAGGTCCCTGGTCAGCACTGCTCTAACCAGACCTGCCTGTTACGTGCATGGTATCAGATCCTCTCCTCTGCCTGTATGATACAGCTATTCCCTCCATCAGCTTAAACAGAGTTTTCTTGATTCAAACCAGGGAAACTGCAACCCTCTTCTTTCCTGCTCATTTAAAAAGTAATGGAAAACCTCAACAGCTTGACCTCGGCTGGTGTAAACTGGGGGAGGACTCATTAGCTTCCATAGGAGCTACTTTGGTTTGAGCCAGGTACAGCTCTGCTCTCTGCACTATTTCCAGATACAGGGCCCAGGAGAAGGAGTTGTTTCTGCAGGCCTCAGGAGAGAAGAGCTGTCTCCTGCTGCCTGGGAAGTGAGAGAGGGATGTCAGCTCATCTCTCTTTACCCAGCTGTCCGTTGCGGGAGTCGTCACAGCCACAGTTGTCAAAATCCCCCAGGCTGCAGTTCCGGGTCAGCGTGTACATGACACCTGCAGAGCTGATGGCATGGACAAAAGCGGTTTCTCTGTTTGCTGTCAAGTGGGAATACAAGGAAAGCAGATGTGATGAAGATTTCATGGCAAGGCCAGTGTTAGAAATTACTCCTACCTTGCAGAGGACTGTGTATGAAGAGATCTGCAATGGGCAGTGATTTGTGGGGTGAAGAGGAGACTTTACATGTCAGATTAGCTTAGTTTTGGTTTGAACTGCATGAAGACCAAAGCTCCCAAATCAGTCTGATTCATGCTGTTTTCAAAAGTGTGGATGAGTTTAGCACTTGGCTGTCCTTGTGGGAGCTCAGCTGTGGGGATACTACACAGGCATGTCCCCTACGTCTCACTGTCACACCCCAGAGGAGAGGGGGCCCTCTCCAAGGATCACAGCCTCCTTCAACCTTACCTTCTGCTGGACACTGTCCAGGCCTCAGAGCAGTGACCATACCTACCACCAGGATCAGTGTGGTGATCACCAGCTGACTTCCCCGAGCCTTTGGCTTTTGTTTGATACCAGTAAGGTCTGTATACAAGCAGATAAGCTTGACAGGAAAAATTCAGGGGCCTGTTCCCAGTCCCAGAGTGTTACTTTGCTCTGCAGTTGCCTCCTCAAGGCCCCACTTTGAAACCTCTGTCCACTTCTGTCTGGGATTCTGGTCCCTCACCTGCTGCCACTCCCCACCAGAGGCCTGAGACTCTCCTCCATACCCAAGTTCTATCAGTACAGAGCAGTTACGAGCTTGGCCCAGAGTCATACATGTGTCTAAAGGACCAGATATAAATGGAAACATTTGCTGGTACCTGCAAACAGAGAAGGAATGGGAAACAATGAGGATGACCACAGCATAATATGCTATGCCTGCAGTGGCATATGTCATGGATGCTGGATTTCTGACCAAGGTAATTCTGACCTCTAGATGCTGGGGGAAGACTTTTCTCCTGCCTCTTGATCAGAGCACAATCACTGATGAACTCTTTCCTGCTCCATTTAGCCATAGCCCTCTGCTTGCCACCCCACCACCCCACATTGGTTCTTAGCCTTCCTGGGATGCCCTGATGAGAGACTCCACCTAGGCATGGTGTGTCCAGTAGCCCATGACAGATTGGGAGCCACTTGTGTGAGGGTTGGTGGGGCAATTCTTTGCTGCACAACCTGGGCGTTGGTGAGTCCAGAGGTGATTGCTGGCATTGTGAAGCTGCCTTGTCTTGAAGCTAGATCCCAGCATGTGTCCGGGAGCTGATGGGTGAGGGAGCTTCTTGGAAAGATCCCTCTGAGACATTCCTGGGAGAGGCACATCTCAGGTGGGAATGGGGAAGAAAAGAGGGCACTTAGGAAGAGAGGAGGAGCCTATGGGCTCTAACTTGTAGCAAGGGGGCCCCAATAGTGATATCCAGGGCTTTCCTTACCACTACGCAGACCGCCGTGGCTGGAGAGCTGCAGTGCTCTCTCCGGGCAGTTCCAGCGGTCCCAGGCAAACTGGAACTTGCACTCCTCAATGCCACTCTGTGCCCCCGCTGCAACGCTGCTGGAGTAGATGAGATAAGCCTAGGAGCAGAGCAGTGAGTCAGGAGTGGGAATGGAGTGTGTCCTGCTTCAGCCCTCCCCATCATTAACTTCCAAATCTGAGTTAGGACATGCTGGCCAGCATGCAGAGACAGCCCTGTGGATGACACTGGGTCCCAGGGCTACCCCCAGGGTCCACGAGAGTCACTCAGCAGCTCTGATATCCATTGCAGGCAGTGCAAAGGTGCTGCAGCCCCAGCTGCTTCCTATGCAGCAGTGGGGATGATGCAGGTGTAGATTTCCCACCCTGTGCTGCATATTGTGGGCCCTGCTGCTTTGGGGTCTAGAAAGCTGCAGAAGCACAGTGCAAACAGCAGGAATAACATGGCTTCAGGGTCCCTGGGAGGCTGGCATTCAACTGAAAATAACTTTCATGCTATCTCACAGAGTCAAGAGGTGCAGAGATGAGGAGACCTTTCAGGCCCAGCTCCCCTGGAGAGTGGAGCTCACCAGCAGCAGCAGCAGCAGCAAATGCATTTTCTGCTGTGCTGGGTCAGCCTGAGCCTCCCACAGGGAGAAGGCTGAGCTGCTGGCTGTTAGCCATGTTAGGAGATGTGCCAGCCAGCCACTGCAATGGAGAACCCCTTATGTCTCCAGTACGAGAGGAAGCAGAGACTTCTCTTCAGAGACCAGGGAGCTCCCCTGCCCCTGGGGGACACTCAGGTCTCTGAGGCAAGGTTGCTTCACGATAGCACTGAGATGTAGGAAGAGCTAAACAGACTTGGCGATGTTACTGGGAATAGCCAGAACAAAAATAGATGGTCCTGGATAGGAAAAAAAGCCTTTGAAGGGGGTGAAAAGAGGCAAGGAATCAAAGGTACTGAATTAGGTACTGGCAATTCCAGTTGTGCTCCTCAGGGAAGTGTGGTTTTCAGGGCCTAAAGAAAGTACCTTTCCAACTAGATGAATATAGGTCCTGATGCTAAGTTGATCATCAGGAGACAATAGCTGACAGGTGAGAGCCTCAGGTGGTGCCAGTGGACAAAACTCCAAAATCTGGCCCCAAACAGTTTTCAAGAACCCTAGGCCAGCTTTGCTCAGGGTTGACACAGCCCAAGGAGATGCAGCTCATAGCTGGCCATTCCTGGTCCTCCTCTGCCTCATTGCTGGAATCCTGGGGATGAGGGGGCCTCTGGCCAAGGCTGGACAGAGAGGAGTGGGAAGGAGTAGCCCCTCCCTCCCTAGGTTTAGTGGAATCAGGACAGAGATCAAAAGGATTTCTCTTACCTTGGGGCCCGTCATCAGGAAATTATTCACTGACCTGGAAGACAGAGACAGTGTCAGTGGGGAGGGGTTGATGGCAGAGAGGCCTGGGGAATGCCTGGCATCCCAGGGCTCCCTTCTCACCCCCTGCAGCCTGCCTGTCTCCTGGCTGCAGCCACCTTTGGTCTCTTCCCCTTGTTGTTCCCTGTGAGTCAGGATGGTGCCTTCTCCTTCCCCCCCATCCTGCTCTCTCACCCAGGATGTACTGAAATGCAACCCTCTCACTGCTCCCTCATTTTTCTTTCCTCTTCACAGCTTCCCTTCATAACAATCCTCCTATTTTTTAAGTATTTTCCTGTTGCCCCAGTTGTGCTTTTTACCTCACCAAACCACTGCTTGGCTTAACTCAAAGTAGTGCTGTGTCTAGCCCCACAAGCACGACCATATCCCAGCACTACTCTCCCTGCACCACCAAGCCAAGGGAAGTAGGAGGTCACACCACTGCTCTTTCGCAGTGTGTATCACAACAGCATCTCCCCATATTCTGCTCCCTTGTTTTCCTGCAGTGCCATCTCTGGTCACACACCCTCGCTTCTTAGTCACATTATGGTGATGAGCACAAACACGCTTGTCCTCCTGCACAGGGTGGGTATGGGGGCATGAAGGTGCTCTGAACCAGAATTAAACATTCTGGTGTTGCCATTGAAGCTGTAAAGGGCCACAAGGCAGCATAGCCAGTCCCCATCCTTCTCCCCAGGCAGGGGTTTGCAGAGCAGAACTGATGCTGACTGGTCCAAGCTTCTTTCTCCAGCAAGAAAACTGTTTCAGTGAAAATGCTCAGTGTTAGGACTCTGTGTGGTGCAGTGACCACTGTTAGAAATGTGGAGGATCGCTGGGTGAATCTAGCTTAGCTGTGTTATGGCAGAAAGGACTGAGGCTTTAAAAAGGCCCAAGAACCAAACCCAAATATCCCTAGCCAGGAATGAAACAAGAAAAGGGAGGTTTCTCCTGCAAATACCTCATTCCAGTATCTCCAGGTGTGCAAAACAGCTCTCATCACTTCTGGTGAGTCTCCTGGACAACTAACCCGCCAACACCCAGCACTTCAGAGAAGTGAGTGAGTGCTGTTATCCCCAGGGGAAGACACTGAGGCCAGAGAAGTGCAATGAGTAGGTTGAGACTTCTCAGTGAGTGATCAGGAAAATGCTACAGCATGTATCGAGAGAAAGTGTGCGCTTCAGCTTCTTCTTGAGATGATGTTCTGCTTCAAATACTGGATGTCTCTCAGTGGAGAGTGCTTTTACTTTCCAGCTAGCCCTGTCAGAGCCTTAACCCACACTGTCCTTTCAGCGCAGCAGCAAGGTCCATTCTGCAGATGAGCTACCTGGCATGCACTGATGCTTGCTGCTTTTCTAGCTCCTCTCCATTCCCTGAAAATCCCAGTAGCTGGGCAGACAGTGGCTGGATGCAGGGAAGAAAGGCACAGGTTAGGGTATGGGTTTTGCCTCCTGTGTGTTTTCAGACAATGCTATTTGGAGCCACAGGTACCTCTGGTATGGAAGAGAAAGGCACAGTCCTGTTGTGCTATAAATCCAGCAGAGAGGGTATGATGGTATCTCAGGGTGGGCGCAAGTACAGGCAGAAGCAGGCACTGCTGCCCTAAACTGAGGGACAAAGTGTAGTCGTGCAGCAGCCCTGCTGCGGACATGGGGGCAGACAGGGCAGCAGAACTGGTGCCCAGACATCAGACACGTAAGAGATTTAGAGAGGATGTTTCTCTGCCATGGAAAACTGCTCTGTGGTCAGCAAGCCTGTTTCACCTTTGCTAGAACTGCCCTCACAGAGATCTTCTTTGAGATACGTCACAAGAAATTTGATTTTGCTGTTACTGACAGTTTAGAAAGAGTTGAGAGAACTAGTTTGCTAAGTTTCACTCTGGCAGGTCTACTGTTGGGATTATTTTTGTTTTGTTTTGGGTGGGAATGTGCCCATATTGATGAAGCCTGCTTTGGGAAAGATTCCTCTGGGTCAAAATAGGAGAGAGGGGGCTGTGTCAGGGCATTACAAGAGCAGGAGATCCTTTCCCTTTGTTCCAGGCCTGGGATTCAGACCCGACTGTGCTCCAGCCCCCATGAGTACTTTAGCATGAAATTGATGGCTGTTCTGCAGAGGAATTTTCCTTTGGGAACTGCTTCTGCATTGTACGGCTAATTAAATATTTCCTGGGACTTGGAGAGACGGCATCTGTAGCCAAGTGATTAGAGCACTGGGTGACCTGAATCACACAGGGCCATGAACCTGGGGCTATTCAGGCTGTGTAAGCTCCATGGGTCCCCATCCTAATGCAACTGGATAGCAGCATGAACAACTTGTTTTTCCATCTGGTTTCCCTCCTGTCCTTTGCCTTGACCTCAAGCGCTTTGCTATGGGGACCACACTCAGGATGGTGTCACTATGAATCTGAGCCCCTAGGTGCAGCTGTGAGAAAACTTTGGTAAAGTGCCCTGGTGTAGGCAAAATCTAGAGAACTGCAAGCCCTCTCATATTGCTTTTGTGGCCAAAGCAAGAGATACATCCCATCTTCATTGCTTCCAACCTGGGCAGGAAAAAATAAATTTGCAGTGTATAAGAACGGTTTGCTTCAAACCTTTGCCAGCCATGTCTTGAATTAGGAACATCTTGAATCAGGAGCAGTTGCAAGGGTGATTTTAGGAGGACAGTAACGCACGAATCCAGGATTTAAGGCAACCCAGCCTGTTAGCAGGTGTCAGTTGACATAACTGCATTGAAGCAGAGGATCTGGTCTTCGTGGGATAAACCTCAAGGTTCACAGAAAGGTCATGTTCAGGATATGCCAATTCACCGTCTGCAGCTGAGCAAATGGTACAGTAGCAATTTCCCAGCAGGGTATTCTAAACATTTTTATTAAGTTGGAGAGAGAAAAGGCATTTCCCTGAGCTCTCTGATCAACAGGCAGGCACGCTGCTGGGCGGGTTTGTGGGACTTAGACAAGTGAAGGATTCATTTACACTGGTATACTTGACCCCCCACATTTAACTCTTGCAGCTGCAAGTAGATTCAGAAGAAGGGGAGACAGGACTGTCATGTGGCTGGAGGCTAGCTGAAATTTTTCTTATTTGTGCTGCAAGGGAAGGAAATACAATAATGGAGACAAAATCCATGCACTCTCTCTTTACTTGTATGATCTGGCTAAGAGAAATGCATCTCTATTCTGAATACAGTCTCCAGCAGGGAGCAATTACCACACTTGTTCCACACATGTAGTGCAATATTGATAATACCACTAGAGTCATCTCTGTGCTGCAAATAGGAATCACTATGAAAATGAATCTGTCTTCTTTTTTGTCTCTGTACTGTGATTGTAATGGATTTATTTCCGCTATTTTCCACACCACGTTAAAGGAAAGCAAAATGTAGTCCTAAACAAACTAGCTAGCTGCATCCACAACGGGTGTAAACCAGACCAATTCCCGTGACTTCAGTGTCACCACACTGATTTAAAACCTTTTGAAACCACACACATGAGAGGAAATTATTTCTCTTCTCTGAGAAAGCTTACAGGGCTTCTAGCTGTGTAACCCTCTTTCCCTCCACCTTCAAACTACAGAATGACACTGCACAGACTGAAACAGAGCACAGAGGGACCTCAGCAGGTAGAGAGAGGACTCCCAATGAGTTCTTCAGCCCTCTTCCCAGCCCACGTAGGGCTGTTGGCAGTGCATGCTGCTTCCCTCACGATGACTCTAGGAATTCAGGTAAAAACCAAATGTAGGGCAAGTGATTTTCATTGCATCCAATATTAGGAAATTGTCTCGAAGGTAGCGAATACCTGTGCAGGAATTCTGTCACTGTTTTATTGAACCCAAAAGCAAATAACCTGGCCAAACAGATGCACCATTATACTTTACACATACCAAACACTAAGAAGCCTTTGCCAATTTCTGCTCAGTTACAATTTAATCAGTAACAGCATCCTACTTCTCAGTTTAATATGCCTTATCAAATCTGCCATTAAAGTATTCGTTTGCTATCACCTATTCATGCTACTGTGCTGCTGGTTCAGCTCTTAAAAAAATTATAAAGCTGTAAAGCTGTATTTAGGTCTTTACTTTTGCTATTTGAATACAGAAAATTGATACTTTTCACTTTGGATCTGAATGTTGCGCTCAAGTACAAGCTTTCTCAAGTTATTAGAAAGCCAGACACTGGAAACTAAAGGCAAAATTGCACAGCCAAAGTGTTAAAACAAAAATTCAAAATTTAGAAATAAGCTGCTGCATTAGAGAGTGTTATATTATTCTCACAAGATAAGAGATTGGGAGGCAACTCAAGAATTTTTGGAGCTTTTTTTTTGTTTTTTTTTTTTCTTCTCTCTGTTTTGTTGTATTTGTTTGGGTTTTAGTTCCTAAATCCAACCCTCATATTTTGAAACACACAACCTAGCTGACACAGCAGAATCTAATCCATACTCAGCGGAGGGAAGTGACCATATAGATATAAAAATAACTGTTGTTCATCTATATTATGTTGTCCCCTACCTCCCAGATCTTATGACTGAATCACAAGAAAAGAAGAATCTTGTTGCACTTTAAGCTAATGGATCCGATACGAAGGACCAGCAAAAATTGCAGGCAGGATTATTGTACAATTCTCATGAACCTTGCTTTCTCCTCATCAGGAGTTAAGGGACAGTGTGTGCACTATGCTAATTTTGAGTAAGTTTACCATTTTCCTTTCTCTCTGGAAATCATGATCTACTAGCAACATTCAGAGAGAAGTGGGGCTATCTCGAGCTGTAAACTTTTCTCCTGACAGGCAGAGAGAGAATTTAGACATTCAACTTCTGCTGCAAATACCTGGGATTTCTCTATTTAACTCTACTTTGTCCTCAGAAATTTCTCCCCTTCAAACTGTTAATGTAAAATGCCTTTTTTTTTTTTTTTTTTTAATCCTTTAATGTATCCTAAGCCTGTTTATACTGAGGAAGGTATGAGACATATACAGGTAGAGCAGAAAAAGAAAAATAAAAGCAGCATGAGTACTTGCCCAGCCTCTCCGCATAACGCACACTGCTCTTGTTCCAGAAGGGACACTTAGCTTGAGTTTGCTACTGTGTAACACTTAGACATATACAAATTGTTGCCCATTCTTTTAATGGAGTGGAAAATCTCTGAAATACCATAAATTTCACTCCCAACCTAACGGCAATGAGTTTTTCTTTCTGTAATTTTGATTCCTTCATCCATGGTAATAACCCTCAGGATCTTCTCTGGGGGCGGAAGGGGATTTTAGTAACTGAATCGGAAAAGACTTTCCTTGCTGTGAGAGATAAGTCTGTAATCCACTGACCAGATTCCTCATGGTATCACAGAACTGGAGAACAATATTTGAGTAGTCAGTAAAAATCACATAGGAAAAAAGTCCCTATAGAGCCAGGCCATTTGAGTCCATCCCACTTTGGGAATGAGATAGATACACTCCGCAAGACAAGAGATTTGATGCAAGTGTACTCTCCTGTTCACCTCTATCAAACATGTCTGGAAATAAATGTAAAACTAGGCTTAAGACAAAACAGGAGGCCTGTAAGAGATGACTACAGGACTGACAGGACCCAAATGGTTGGGAACCAAGCTATAACAATTTCTGTACCAATAGCTTCTCCCCAGGAAATCTTAATACATGCATTTCAGACATATATTTTTACCCTGTGCCTGCCAAGGAGCCTGAGTCTCAGGCTGCTCCTCTAGAGTGATGCTCCTGTGGATCTAACTCACCCCTGCTGTCTCTGAGCTCTTAATCAGGGACTGTCTTCTTCAGGGAGTGCAAGAGAAGCCCCACTTGATTTGATTAAGACAAGCTGACTGTGAGCCTTGAAAAACAGAAATCCTTGACTTTCCTGTTGCATTATCTTCCCAGTTAGAAGTGAGACTGAATCCAATGCATCCACTGTCCTCTATTCTACCTTACTCCAGCTCAAGATTTGGCTGTGTAGCTAGTTATTGTTAGGAGGTGCAGGGGAAAAAGACATCTTTCTTAGATCAAATCTCTCTGCCAATGAGTGTGCTGGTACTTAGTTAAATATCTGGTCCCATTAAAGACCATAGCTGAGCTAAGTGGGAAAGAGGGGGCACTTAGGAAAGTGGAGAGGAATTTCTTTAGGGTGTCCGGGAAGAGCACCTGCCTGTGGCACAGACTGAGATGCTCTTGATACTCACCAGGCACAGCAGGATTGGAAGAAGGGAGTGAGGAAGAAGATGCCCAGATAAGGGTCCATGTGAAATATAAAATCCAAATAAAGAGAGAGAAAGGAGATCCTCAAAAAAAAAAAAAAAAAAAAAAAGGGAAAAAAAAAAAGAAGCTTGGGTACCACCACGAGCAAAGGAAAGAAAAAAGGGGGGGAAAAGAAAAAACCAAAAAAATAAACACAACAAAATTAGGGAAGGGATGGAGTTATTTTCCACCCGGCGGTCCTGGTGTGATGAAGAGGTGCATGCCCCCTGAATCCCAACTTCTGCAAAGGGTAACCAATCCTAAAGTAAGAGCTAAAGGGGGTTGGTGAAATGGAGCCACAGAACTTCCTAAGAAGAGATTATCTACTTAATGAAAGATTTTTTTTTCCCTAAGTCCTTCAGCCAATCAGGATTCAAGTGCCAGAGAGAGATTGAACTGATGAAAAGAACACCCCAGGTTCCTTGAAGACAAATGCACCACGAAAGGGATAAGAGGGAGGGAAAGGAGAAAGAAAGGAAAAAAAAAAAAGAGAGAGAGGAGAGAGAGGGATAAAGAAAGACACAGAGACACAGCAAATCCCTTAAAGTAATCACTAGATTCAATCTCCACCAGCACTGCCCTGCAAAGGCAACTGGAAGGGCTGCTTTTGATGTGCCTTCAACTCCGCCTGCCTTGGAGACATCGCTGGGTCCGGAGTGCACTGAGTGCTTTGGGGTGGAGGGTTTGGGCTGCCTGTGCTTGCTGCTTGGAGGCCATGCAGTCTGCTTCAGGGAGAAGGCTGGAAAACAGATATGTGAACATATGCCTCAGTTTCCCCCAGGAGTTCAAGAGAGATTAGGACCAGTGGTGACCTGTTCTTTCTTCCCATCTCCTGTCTGCAACATACCACTCTCAGCCCAAGAGAAAGGCCTCTGACTAACCCTTCCTATTGCCCCTTAGGTTTTTGCTTTGGGGATTTCCCATTAAGTCTATGGGAGAATATCTTCAGTTTGAAAAGGTGAGTAGTCCCTGAGTGAGGGATTATCCCAGGCCTAGACCTTCTGGAGCTACTCAGAAATACATTTAGCCTGTGCCTTCTGGACATAGGTGACATTCCACACTACCACCACAGCCACACTGACTGGCCCTAGGTCTACAAGACTAGCTGTAGGAACATCTTCTCTATGGTGCACAGCTGATTTTTGTGCTATGGATGTAATCACCTAGAACAGGGGCTGAGGTCAGTCAGACTCCTTTCATACCAGGGTGCAGCCACTGGGCAGAAGGAATGGACAAGAGCAGGATTTGATGGGCTGCAAGAACCCATGGCTGAGCCATCAAGCAGTGCCAGCTGGAGGCTGAGCTTTGCTTAGTGCCGCCTCAGGCAGACAAAAATTCCTCCAGAGTCACACAGTCTTGGGGATGGAAACCTGTCCAGCAGAAGCAGACTCATGCAGACTTAGGCCATCCCATGAGAAGACAGGCTTTGCCCAAACCAGCAAGCTCTGGATCCGTATGAGCGAAGCACAACACACTGAGCACCACTGGCAAAATGTTTCCACTGCTGGAGCGCTGCCCACCCAGCCAGCAGGGCCACCTGCCCTGGGTAGTGCCTGGGTCATTTGCAAGTCCCTAGGCGAGGACAAAATGCAGCCACCAGCAACTGATTCCAGGGTCAGCTGTGGCTCCCAGCTGCACCCTATTACAGTGAGGATGATGGTATTTAACTAAAGCCCCAGCTCCTAGAGCCCTGAGCATTTTAAAAAACAAGGTGTTATGTACACTGAGAAAGAAACTTGCATTTTTGGCTAGTAGAAGATAAAACCCCAGATACAGAAAGATAAGGGAAGCAAGCCCTTTATCCATTTTTCAAATTATTCTTTTTTACTCTTTATTATATTGAAACAGAATTTAAATGCTGTGAAAAATAGTACTATTTAATGGGTTTGGTGGCTTAATTCAAGTGCAGAAGAAGCTGTCCCAGGTCTGGTGTGTAGGGAACAGCTGCAGAGGCTGATGCTGCCCCAGAGGAGCTGAGGGGCTGCCAAGAGGCTGCTGGCCCTGTCAGGGCTCATCCTCACCGAGACAGTGCTGGTGGGCAGCAGCAGACGCTGCCACCCTGCACTTGCCATTTATTTCCAGTGATGGGAAGAAGAACAATTTCCAGTTGATTCTTGCTGAGTCTCCAAATGTCTATTTCAGGACTCTTGAACTGGACTCTTCTCATTCCTCAAGTCCAGCAGCAACATCATTTTGTAATCATGCAACGCTTCAGACATGTCTTGACCAACAGGAAAGGAAGAACACCACTGGGTTCCCTGGGGTGAGTTATTTTTGTTTACTCCACAACAAATTAAGTAAAGGGATTGCAAAATGAGGAACAAAATAATTTGAGGTAGATCCAAAATAAAAAGAAGGAATTAATTTTTTTTTAATTAGTTGTTACAAGAGGCAGCTAAGGCTTCCTCCAAGCCCACAGAAGCACCAGCAGTACCAGGGTGCTTCTGGGCCAAGCAGCCTTCCCAGCCAACTTCTAATTTCAATGAAATGCAATCGTCATTTTCTTGCAAACAAGCATGTTTTTTTCAAGCCAAAGAGGTTGGAGGCAAAGCCTGAAACAAAACTGTCCCAAACACGCTTCAAAGCACTTAATTATAGCTCCCAAAGGCTGTTTAATAGACTGTATAAGGTACTCTCTAAGCGAAATGGAATGCAAAATTGTTTTATAACATTCCTCAAATTTTGTTATTGTTACCAACAAAAAGCCTGTAAATTTTCTAAAATGGGCAGACAGAACATTAAAGTGTATTTTATGGCCAGGACTGGTATGTTATCCCATCTGACCTGTTAGCCAATATTGATCTCCCCTAACCTTTGCACTGAGTGCTGTAATGTGTTTGACTATTTGTTCATCTCCCAGAATAGCAGACAAGGTTCGAGGACAACAGGAGATGGAGAACTGTGGTAATTTGTTGCAATTTGTTAAAGAAACCTCAACCCAAAACATTAATATAAGATGTCCAGGTGTCATTTCCAGAGTACAGAGATGATGTGAACTGTCCTTGCAGAGCTTGTACAAGTAATCACAGGAAAAGTGTAAAATAAAGCCTCTAATGCTCTTGCTGCCTTCCAACCTGGTACCAATGCAACTGATGGATGTGAAAAATAAGGATAAGAAGTGGGGGTAAAAATTTCAAGTCTGGCTCAAAGATATCTCAACATTTTCTTGGTGTCAATGCAAAGTGCCCAAAGGAAAGATTTCTTTTTTTTTTTTTTTTTTTTTTTTTAAACAAAATGGTCATCAGAAAGGTCAAGAAGGAATCTGAAGTCTCTTGCTTTAAAAGATACGCAAAAGGTATGAGATCAAAATATAAAGAAATTAATCAAAACAGCCCCCAGCACCCCAAGAAAGTGTAACTGTAACCCTGTAGTGAGCATGTCCTATGCTATTCTGCTCCTACCATCAAGTGGTTCTAGAAGCAAAAACTAGACAAAGGCTGAGGAAATGTTAACAGCTTTTATTAGACTGACTGGTATGTAATAGAAGCAGCAAACTGGTGTTTTGAGCACTTTGCCTCTGAAAAGATAGGAAAGGTGCTGGTGTGCCCAGAAGTCTGTTTGTTTATTTTTTAGATATATTATTCTGAGGTTGTGTCATTAAAGGTGGTATTGACACACTAGGACATGCAAATGGCTGTGTGGCCTCTACTGCTTTTTGCATGAGTGACACATGCTGAGCGTTCTCCCACAAGGTCTGCTTGTGCTTTACCAGTATTGAATACAGTCTCACATGTGCAAGTTCTCCTTACAGTTTAAGCGGGGACAGCTCAAGGGAACATTGCCTTCTGCAGTGAACCATGTGACTGCACACATCCATCAAACATCTCACAGAAAGTGACTTCTGCCAAACTGTGGGGAAAGGCAGGAAGGTCAGATATTTAGGCTGTTCATCAGTTGCCGGAAAAAAGGCTTAAGGTGTGCACAAGAAAATTATTCCACATGGGCAGGGTCAGAAATGTCGCAATGGCTATAGGTGGTTGATTCAAGGCATGGACAGTTACAAAGTGATTTCCACCTGAAGCTGTCAAAGTGCCTCAGTGAAACAGCTTCTTCACTTTTCCCATTTCACAGAATGCAAAACTGGGGCCTGGAGCTGGGCAGTGGTTTGGGAATACATCCATTATCCTATGCTCTAAGATGGCCATAGACTCCAATCAACCAGTCTAAGATTCAAGGCAGTCAGTCTCAAGGGAAAGGCAAAGTTTTTTGAGGAAGTATCCTCTCTTGCTGTGGTATATAGAGGACAGCCATGCCCTGAAGCAAGTAACTTAGAGCACCAGTTCATCTTTAGCCGGGGCTACAATGATTCCCTTATCACATATTCTCAGTTTTAGTATGAGAGGATATTCCCTCTGAATGGTCTTGACTTGCCAAGGCAGTGACATGCATAGGCTTAAACTCTGTTGGCCAAAAAGTATTACGTTTGAGACTCCAGAAAGCAAGCACAAGTTCAGGGCATATTTTTCCAGCACTCAGAGACCAAGTATCTGGGTAAAGGGACAGAAGTGCTGAGAGGCAGGGTATCTGGGGATGAAAACCAAAGGAAAATGTGGAGGTGATGTAGTATTAAAGGACAAGCAGGATCAGCTTAGAGAAAAAGGACTACAAAGGTGTGAGGGAAATGATGTATAGCACTACAGGAAGGTAATTAGGATGAGCAGTACTGAGCAAGCTGAAGCACATTCCTGATTGGCTGTCAAGAGGTGAGATAACCCTGGAGGTGAGAGGGACCATACTATCTCTCAGGTCTTGCAACGTACCCCAGCCACACATTGCTTCTGTTCCTGTATACCTTGAAGGAAGTACAGTTCTTTGGGGACCAGGATATTGCTGTTCCTCATCCTGAACAAGATCATCGTCCTTCAGAAAGCCCTGCTTGGGCCACCACAGAGAAGCTCAGGGTCATGGGGAGTAAATGCCACAAGTGTCAATGCAAGTGGCTCTCTG
Source organism: Melanerpes formicivorus (assembly GCF_026170545.1). NCBI lineage: Eukaryota > Metazoa > Chordata > Aves > Piciformes > Picidae > Melanerpes > Melanerpes formicivorus. Next base: position 1,998,127 of record NW_027142450.1, on the reverse strand, counting down.
TAGCACCCATGAGCGCTCTGCCTTCTGAAGGGGGAAACATGCTTGGCCCCTGCACATACAGATTTGAGTCATGACAAGAAAAGAGAAAAGGAAAGAAAAGAAAAGGAAAGAAAAAGGAAAGAAAAGGAAAGAGAAAAGAAAAAGAAGAGAAGAGAAGAGAAGAGAAGAGAAGAGAAGAGAAGAGAAGAGAAGAGAAGAGAAGAGAAGAGAAGAGAAGAGAAGAGAAGAGAAGAGAAGAGAAGAGAGAAGAGGAAAGGGAAGGGAAGGGAAAAGGGAAAGGGAAAGGGAAAGGGAAAGGGAAAAGAAAATACAATAAAAAAGACAGAGATATCCTTTACTGGCCAGAAGGTTTAGTAGCTGGAAGGAAAAGGGGTTATGGATTTGAGAGGTGTGTAGAGCTCAGTGGGCCAGAGGACAAGGCAGGTAAAGCGGGAAGATAGTTCAGCAGTGTGCTGTAAATAATTGCTGGTATGGATCTTGGGCAGACCTGAGGAATCCAAGAAAAATCTACATGGTTACTGCTTGAAAAATCTATGTGGGAGCTACTGAAACAGGTCACTGTTGCACCAGAGATGTATTTTGTTTCCCTTTCAGGCTCCCTGTTCTCCCCTCAATATTATTATCAGGAATATTTGGAAACAAAACCATATTTCAAATCAAACAAAATCAAGCTCTTCCGTGAAGAAAACTGCCCAGTCACACGCTTTGATCTTTAACTTTACAAGCTCTGTGGGAGTTGTAAACAGCTCCAGCTGACTCAGAGCTGGGTATCCTTCACCCGAGTGAATTTGCTCAGCCCTAGCGCAGAGAGACTGGTTTGGAGTCTTCTTACAAAGCAAAGAGGGGGGCATTTAGCTGAGGGATTCAGGCAACCCTGCGATCTTTTTCATCTCTAATTTCCTCTGCTGTCTAATGATCATACAGCAGCAGCAGCTACAGCCGAGTTGTGCCGTGTCGTGTGCTCTGTGGGCCCGCTCGCTGTGTGGCAGCCGGCAGATGGTGCTCCCGGCTCGGCCTGCAGCCAGGCTGGGGCTCAGCGGCTGCTGCAGAACATCCTTAGATCCTGTGCTGGGCTGTCCTGTGTCCAGCGCAGACGACAGGACCTGCAAGGGATCCAGGACTAAAAAAAAAATCTCCTCTCCTCCTCCCCTCTTCCCTTCTTCTCCAGACCTTGAGACCTCATCATGCATTAATACCAAAGATGATTGTGAATAGTTCAACGTTCACAGCAGTGGTGTGGAGACACTGGCAGTTGTGCCCACAGGTGGAGGGCAGCAGCACCCTGATATGAGCTCTCTGCCACAGCGTGCCATGGTGCAGCTGCCACTTGTGTGCTGTGGCACACCACCCCGTGTGCCAGCTACCATGGCAGCCAACGAGTCTTCCACTGGTACTTGGATTTAGCTCAGGAATGATTGAGTGCTCATTAACCCTTAGCAGAGAGATGGATGTAAAGCCATCAGCAGTAGAAGATCTGGATCCACACTTCTTCAGTAGTGTACCCCCTAACAGATCCGAGGACAAATCTCAAGACTTGCTAATCTGGCTCGGCTCTTTGCCCTAAAGCAGCATCAAAGACTGTACTGGCATCAAATCCTTCCTCTTTGCCCATGGATGACTAACATGACTAACCCTCAGCATTTACCCAGAATGAGTCAGGCCTGAAAAATCATGAGACTGGATTGAAAATAATACACAGGGGAAACTATTTGTGTCCAAGCTTTTAAGGTTCTCTTGGGGCTTGTTTCCTGTGGAATCACAGCAGGGCTGGGAACATGCTGTTCTCTTGCATGAAAGACAGAGCCTTGGGCTGCAGGCAATCAAGCTTTCCAATGAACACTGAACAACAAAAAGCTTCCCATAAATCACAGGTGTTAGGGTGGTGGAGAAGACATGTAGGACCCCTCTGTGTTGCCCTAAACTTTGTGGGTGTGGGTACTGGATGTTTGCCTGAGTGGTCTCACAGGTTTAATGTTCCTGCATTAAAACATGGTATCTTTTTGGCTCTGCTCTTGGACAAGAATATCTCTTGGTCTTCAGTGTATTGTTGTTACTCTTCATCTTGGGAGTGGCTGCACTTCAGCAGTGAGCCATCAGATCAGCCCATGGGTGTTGCGGCCCCCACCGAGCTGTAAACTGAATAATTTCCTAATAAAACTCAGGGCTCAAGATTTGGCTCCAGCTCCAGTGCTCCCCAGTGTCACCTGCACTGACTGGGATCATCTTTCCTGCCAGAACAGTCAGCCCCAATAAACTGTGATGAGGAGGAAGCTGGAGGTTGAATCAGACAGACAAGATGAAGAAACATCTCCAAGATGGGCAGGATAAACTGGCACTACAAAGTCTATCACTAGGCCTTTGCAAATGCCATTGCTGCAAGAGCCAGAATCCAGCTTCCCATCAAAATCTTAAGCATGAAACAGCTTTATTGATGGTCGTTGGAAGAAAGTTGTGGACACACCGTTGTTGGACAACCTTGACCTCTTTTATAACTGTCCCAAGAAAAAGGCTGCTGCATAATTAAAGAGCAGCATTTCTGTTGGCCTGTTGGGGCAAGCCCCTTGGCTTTCATACTGCCAGCCTGTTTCACCATTGCTGAGGGCCACCACAAAGAGGTGCTTTATTGAAGCATAACACTCTCTGAAGGAGATGTTTCTTTTGCATTCTAAAAGGAGTAGACATTTTGGTTGCAGGCTAAGAACATAATCTGTGGCCTGATTAAAATTTTCCACTGAGCCCTAAAACAGAGACCCAGAGACTGAAGGGAAGAGAAATTTGTCCAGAAATAATAATCCTTTTCTGAGTGTCACCATTGAAGCACATCTAGAAAAGAAAGCTTCATGCTGGTCAGGTGCTGCTGAGGAAAGTCAATGAATTACAGTGAACTTTGGACAGTTACTTTTGTCACAACTGGTAGCAACTAAGCTTGCTTTGTATGAATGTTTCACAAAGTCATCCTTATCTGATGGCTTTGCTCCATCAGTGCACCATTCCAAGACATGGTCTACTGCAAACTCTCAGTACACTTACAGAATCATAGAATCATTTACACTGGAAAAGACTTTCAAGACCATCAAGTCCAACTACCATGACCACTAAACTACATGCTTCTTGAACACCTCCAGGGATGGTGACTCTGCTGCCTCCCTGGGCAGTCTGTTCCTGTGCCTCACCACTCTCTCAGTAAAGAAGTTTTTCCTAATATCCAATCTAAATCTCCCCTGGCACAGCTTAAATCCATTTCTTCTCATCTTATCAACAGTTACTTAGGAGAAGAGACCAACAGCAGCCTCACTACAACGTCCTTTCAGGTAGTTGTAGAGAGTCATAAAATCTCCCCTTAGCCTTCTCTTCTCCAGACTAATGAAGCCCAGCCCCCTCAGCCACTCCTCATATGACATGCCCTCAAAACCCCTCACCAGCCTCACTGCTCTTCTCTGGACATGCTCCAGGACCTCTACGTCTTTCCTATACTGTGGTCCCCTGAACTGAACTCAGAATACGAGAACATGAAGAGTCAGCCATTGACTAGAGGCTGGTAACTGAGACATGGCACAGAAAATTATTTGCCCAGGCCCAGGCTGCAAGGTGTTGTACCATATGTCTGAGCTGAAAACAGAGCAAAGCATAACCTGCTACTAGGAGAGGAAGAGGGGGCTGAGAGTACACCTGTGACATATCAATACTGCAAAGAGGGGAACCCTACCAAAGAAGACACAAGAACATCCTTGCTTCTGGCCAGAGGTTGTTCTAGGCTGAGACAGCAATACACTGGGGTAGCACTGCCTCAGGAGAAAAAAAGGATCCTGTACAGAGTCAGCTGTTCCCAAACATCAAAAGTTTATATGGGGCCCTGTATCTAGTCTCAGAATGAAAATGAACAGACACATTTGCACTGGTTTTACGTTAACACATGCAAAGTAGGAATGGACCCTGTGTTTGGAGGACAAAGCATTCATTGCCATGTAAAGAGAGAAGGCAACAAAAAACCTCAAGTGCCACCACATTAGAAGAAACTGATGTTCACTGGCAAGTATTTCCTGGAATGATGTATTGTAGGTAGTTTTGTCCTTACCCATTCATAAGGACCTTGTGAGAGATGTGCTGACTCCCAGACTTTCTGCTGCCAGATGTCATTGCAGTGCCTGCTTGGAGACAGAGTCCCAGCCTTCTGCTTCTCAGTTTTCCGAAATATGGCAGCATGATTTAGACCTCATGCCATCAGCGTGAGCAAAGAGGACTATGTAATGCACAGTGGCACTGAAGGCACCAACTTCAGACAAATTTCCCCTGCAGTTCTCTCTTTGACTTAAGGATGGCGATGCTGCCTCAGCTCTTACTTCAGCTAATAATGCACGCTCGTGCACTTTGCAAAGGACATTTTATATTAGCACTGCAGGGTGCGCTGACAGACGATTGCATATGACAGGAGTCATTCTTACAGCTGTGGTCCGCCTGCTTTTGCTACATCTGAAGCCTTGCATGCAGTTGCTGGAACAGCCCTCACCCGCCCATGGTTTGTAACCAGAGAAAGAACAAAATGTCCTCAGGAATTAAGCGCGGCTTGTTTCTGGGAGACTTTTTATTACGACTATTTACAGACTGCATAAGTCACTGGTAGGTGGTGATGCTAGAAGAAGATAGCAGATGCTGGTCAGGACACAGAAGCTTCTAATTCCAGCTCAGCATTTGATCATGGACAAATTATTTCTTTTTCATGTGCCACAGTCTCCCTCCCCATTCAAGTGTCTACTTAGACTGTAAGCTTTTGGCGCTAATGTGTGTCCCCCAATACGGGTTTGTACAGCACTCAGTACAAATGGAGAACTTGATCCCGATGGCAGCCTTCATTCACTTTCTTAACAGAATTATCAAAGTCTTCATATGAATTGATTTACCTGAACTATCCTTTGGCCATATTGACTCCAGATGACATGTGCAATAAGAAGTGATGGAGGAAAATGTGTTTATACAATAGAATTTTCTGGGTTTAGAGTCACTTAAGGTTTAACTTCTAGGTTGTGAGTGGAGGTGACTGCTTTCCAAGTGGCAGCATGGATCCTCAGACACAATGCATATTACCATACCCACTGCCTGTTAAAAACTCTCCTCTGTGTGGGAAAGTCAAGTCCTGGGCTCAGATTCCAGACTGTGACTGTGTAGTAATTGAATTGGTTCTCTGTGGAGCGGAACTCCTGCAAAGCAGGACTAGTAACACACTGGCACACTGCAAAGGTGTCCCATCTGAAGAAGGGAAAAAACTCAAAGGTTTGAGGAGACTAGGCCGTCCAGTTCCTTTTCCATTTTTAACTGCCCAATAGAAGCACCGCAGGAGGCAGCAAGTATCAGTGCAAAAGCGAAACTCCCTTTTGACTAGAAAAAGCCTGACAAAGGACATTTTTAAACAGGAAACTTTGTCCTTTTTCCCATAAATAATGTAAGGACCATTAATACTGATCCACTTGTCACTAAGAGAACAAACTTCCTATCTTGCATAGCAGCAGAGTGAACTCCACTGTGCACCTCACCTCCAACGGTATGTCTTTCAGCTTTGCTGGGCTGCAAAGAGATCTGTGTGCAGTTTCTACCAGAGAGAACCTATTTCACTGGCTTTCTATCTCTCTTTATCAAGACATTAGACAGATATCCAAAAGACCTGGTGTTGTTTTCCACTGTGCTTCCTCAGGCCTGCCTCCTGTGTTCAGTGTCTCCTCTGCCCCAGCTCAGCAGACCCACATCAACATTGAGCAGGATCTTTCTGGCAACACTAAGCACCCTGGAGCAACAGTGAAGTTTTTGTTCTTCATCTTCCAACCAGTTTCTAATCCAAGCCTTGCTATTTTTGTCTGGTTAGGATTTCTCAACTTCCTTAATAAATATATAACATGAAACTCTATCAAGTGTCTGGCCAAAAGCAGAGCAGTTTGAAATAATTTCTGGCTGCACTGGCTATGAAAACAACTAATCAAATAACATGTTGTTTGCTGAGTTCTGTCAATAGCAAAGTCTCCTGTGAGAGGATCTGGGTATTAGGACTCTGTCAGCATTTCCACCAAAGTGGGGGTCTCTCCCAAAAAAATGGCATCAATGATGTAATAATCAGGAACATCCTACTATGTCCACCATCTTCCCCATGCACTGAAGGAGCAAGCACCCTACATATCACAAGGACCCCCGACAAAAATCACTCAGTCCTCTGAGATTTGTGCCCTCAATATCCCAACAAACAGGAACAGAGCCCACTGCCATGTTCTTTCATGACCTCAGCCCCAGAGTGTCTCACATGTAATGCCTCTCATGGAGAGCTAAGTTACTCTTCTGGTTTTGCACCAGCAGCAGACACTGCTGGGGCTTCATCTGAGCTCAGTTAAAGCACACACATTTAATATGTGCTAAGCCCTATAAAACCAGAGAGAAGGTGGCCCCAAATATGTTGTTTGTAGCAGCAGCTAAATGGTGATTTGGAGCTGTTTTCTCTCCCTCTTTGCTGGGTTATTTTGAGAGGCCAAAGGCAGAATTGCCAAGGAACTAACGATTACAAGCAAGTTTCAAAGAGCAGGACTCAGAAACTTCTAAGGGAAAAAACTCCAACAGTCCTCTCTAATCCAGATTTCCAGAAAAAGAGAGTCCCTGTCCTCTGAAAACTGGGTGTTTCATAATATCGTTGTCAGGATTTCCAAAGTCACCTTTCACATATGTAAACCTTGATGTGGATGTCCTCTATGCAAGGCTAAGATGGTGGATCATTCTCTTATGCTCACTCAAACATGTTAATACATTTTTTTGAGGTATACTTAGGGGCTCAGCCTGTGCATCTTGGACAGTTTGTACTGAAATTAACACAAGCTTTATGGAGAGGCAGACTGAGCCTCAGCCCCTTCCAGGTGGGGGCATCAATGGGGATAGAGGGCAGGCGAGCAGTGAGGTTTTCCTATAAAAGGAGCCTGCTGGGACAATAGCTTCCAGAAGGTTATTTTGGAGGATGAGAGTATGTAGGATGTTGCTTATGTTATGTGCTACAGAAGTGTTGGGCTGCAGCAAAACTCTAGTGCAGGTTGAGAGATTAGGCCTTAGAAATTCTGCTTGTGGTTTAGGCAGCTGGTTGGGGCTAGTAAAGCAGCTGCTTGAGAAAAGGGGAAATGGATGTATTTGGAAACTACTGTGACTGGTATGGTGTAAGAGAAGGAGCACAAAGCAATGCATGGTCTGCTCTCAGGAGAGAAAGTGTACTTTGCTGGGAGTTACTTTTCTGCAATTCTTCCTTGTTTCCATCTCTTTTCTGGGAAGTGTGAAAGAAAAGCTTTTAGGGTCTGATATTGGGAACCTGAAAGAATCCTGAGGCTCTGGAGCCTGTGCTTCTGTCAGTTTAGAGTCCTCACACTTGAGGAAAGCAATGCCTTTGTTCCTGGCTTTACATGCAACAAAGGCATGTGGTCTTTTCCGATGATGATGTGGCAGTCTGACCTATGTGGTAATTGTCTGCTTGTTGCTGGCATATTCTTATGAACTTGCAGATACTGGAGTGGAGGGGTAGAGCTCAAAGTGTTATCTGAGGCTGAAGCTACCCTTTGATGAGATGGTTGCTGGGCTGCTATCTTGGTTGGTTGATTTCAGCTTTAGCAGGTGTTCGTGTGTTGGCAGTGCCTGATCAGGTCATTCCACTGAAGTAACCTCTTGCTCCTCCCACGTCAGAGAGCATGGGGAGTGCATCAATCAGCTGGTTTCCTTGTTGCCTGGCCATCAGTCTTATCACCCATGAACTTTACTGTTCTCAGGTTCCTGTGGTCAGCCAAAGATTCAGCAACTCTCTGGTCCCTGCAGATAAACAGAGAATCTGCCACTTTTGTTAGTGCGCCCATGTTTCCTGCAGTGGTTGGCAGCATGTCCTGTCCGAGTGAAAATTACAGATGTTTGATCTTTAAACAGTGTCTGTAGGGAATCTTACTAGATCTGAACAGCTGTCATATCTCCCCTGATATCTGAAAAGCAGGTATCCTAGCTGAAAGGCTTCTCATGGCTATATCCTCTGCCTTTTCATCACTAAGCAAACAGTCCAGCTGCAACCCTTTGTAATATTTAATGATGTCAAATTTTTAAAAGCATTTTGATCTGGAATTGACTTTTTTTTTTCTTCATCTGCAAAAAGATCTTAGGCAGCAATGCAGAATCAAATAGGCCTCAGAATGGTTCAAAACCAACAGAACTGGCAAACCTTTGGCCATCTAGGACAGGTCCAATTACTCCTTTATTAGATGCAGCAGTATCACATCAGCTGCAGCAGGGGTATGTCGCCTACAGCCAGTGAGGTCAGGATTAGTCCTTGTGAAGGTTGCTCAGCCAGTCAGTGGCATAGTGGGAATGTGCACCCGAAGTTCTTGAGCCCCAGTGCAATTAATGTTTCATACAGCAACGGAAAGACTTTTTAATTTTATTATTTCTTTTTAATCCTCACAAGACTGACAGAGGGAAAGGGAAGGTGGCAACTTCTACCTCATTGGTGGAGGAGCTGGTATGTTCACCTTGCTACATATATGCTCAGACTGCAGATGCTTCTCTGAGGGGAGGGAGTGAATATCACTGGGGTTGATCTTGAGTAGGTGTACTGTTTAATTGCCTCATAACAGGTTCCTCCACCCACTCCATCTGCACTGTAATTAAACTCCTAAAGCAATAGGATTTAATCTTAAGGTTCTTGCTAGCTCCTCTCCTGCAAGTCAGGTGATACAGCCTTGGAGAACTCTCACTTGATACCCTGTAGCTTTCTAAAAACCACCCTGCCAAACAAAAGTGGCATCTGCTTGGGTTGCTAACAGCAGTTGGTTTGGAAGCTTTAGAGGTCACTGGAGCCATGCCAGCAGATACCCTGCTTATTGAAGCACAGTGGGCATTTGACAATGTTTTGGCACTGGCAGAGAAGATTGGAAAGGAGTCCCTTTAGCTTTACAGCTGCTATCATCCCACAGGCTTTCCTTGAACTGTGAGGTAAATGTGGAATTGCCAAAGGTAAGCAAAGTTCTCAGGACTGTCTCAGCAGGATTGAGATGTGTTTCACACAGATGAAAGAGATATGAGGGGGAAAAGGAAAGCAAGCTTTGGGAACTTTGAATGAGTGAAAATTGATGACTAATACCATTAAAGAATAGCTGAGCCAGGTCACTTTTCTCCTGTTCTTCTATCACACCCAATATGGCTTCTTTCTGAGCATTAGGGTGTAGGCAACATGTGGGGTGAGGAGGTCCCACAACCTGGGGGGACCTTCTTTTGTCCTTGGACTGAGGTGCTGAGCACAAAAGTGCTTCATTGTGTGCCTGAGTGGGCAGGTGACAGTGGGAAGTCAGCTGCTGACTGAAAATGTTTGCTGACCACAGCTTAGCAAGGGTGCCAGCTCAAGCTGCCTGAACCTAGAAAGCTCTCAAAGATTAGACCTCATCCCTGATGACAATGGTGAGGGGGAGGAAAAATAAAGAAAACACTGGCAAAGGTCTGCTCCAGGTCTTAATAAATCATGACGTTGCTGATATCAGTGTGCTGGGATTGAAGGAGTTGCTGCAGACAACAGGAAACATGCTCACCAAGCAGAAAGTTTTGCTTGAATGGCTGTTCAGCTAGGCATGTGTTAGCACTGTGCTTGTGCTCACAGAGGTCAGGTGTGCATGTGAAATTTCAGTGATCAATGCTGGAACATCAGAAAATCTAGAAGGAAGTTTGACCTGTCAGAGCCTTTCTTTCTTTAGTTTAATAATTTCCATCATGTTTTGGACAGATGATTTTGAAAATATAACCCAGTGTCAAGAGACTATATTTGATTCTCAGCCTTGCCATGAATGCTTTGGGCTGCCTCTTGCATGGGAAATCTGTACATGCAGCTGTCTATGGGCCTTTTGTGTAGTACACTCTCTCTAGGGTAGGAGCTGCAAGCCTTTGTGACCTGGCTCAAGACTTTCAGCACTTAAATAGGAGTGCTTGACAGAGGATGAGGCTGTGGGTAGTTATTAGAGGTCCAGGTGTAATCTGATTGTTCTATAGCCCTCTAAGCATTTGCTAGCTGTGGTTAGCCAGAGAACACATTTGGTCTGACTCAATAAAGCCAGTTTTGTTGCAATAGTTATTCAAACAACCTCATGTTCTTTTTATAGATGGAGACACCTGGATGTTTCTTAAGAGGAGATACAGACTTGACAGCCCTGTAGAGATGGGAATTCAAGTTACCTGGAGGCAGATTGAGAGGGAGGATTGCAAGATTAAAATGTTGTGGGTCTCAAGTTTTTTCAGCACTTGTTCTTCTGCCTTAGAAGTGCTGGACTTTCATAGCTTCTCTGAACATCAGTGGCAGCCACAAAGCACCCCTGTGGAGATGTTTTAGAAAAACAGCAAACCCATGTTTGTAGAACAACTAAGTGGCAGACTTGAGTCTGCTGGTTCATAGTCCCCAGCCATGCATTAAAGCATGCAGAGGAGACAGCGTGTGGGTGATGGAGCAGACAAAGGTTAGCTGACTCTTACGTGGGACTCTCTCCCTTAGAACAGATCTTGCCCTTACAAACAGGCACATGGCTCCTGTCAAGTCCCTCCACAGGGCTAGATTTGACTAAATTTTCTATAGCACATTTCAAGAAGAGGAATGTATTCCCCACAGACACCAAATCTCTCTGGCAGGCAGTGGCAAGGATTTCTCTCTGGGATTTAATTTCGTGGATAGTTTGCTCAAAGTGCTAACACGGTCTATCCTAACTGGGTCTGCAGGTCCCACCATGAAGAGGTGTGACTGCACACTGTCTTTAGCATATTTCTCCAAATCATGTAGTATAAATCCCTGTTTCCCTGATAGGAGATAGCACTGGTAATCTCTGTTTTCCCCTAGCAGTATTTCTTAAAATATATTTTAGTCATTAGCTGCTGTTGTTAGTAGAATCAAGGTGTTATTAGTAATAGCAGGTAACTATTCACATAACACCATTCACATTCACACATTAGCTGGAGCAACTGCTGGGAGGCAAACCCCAATATGTACATTTGGAAGCAGAAGGTCATCCTGATGCACCACTGGCTTCTAGGTAGGTCTTCAGAAATTCATTCAGAGGGCACTTTGTCTCACCAGCTGTATACATAACTCTGCGTTCTTCATCTGCATATAGTAGCTACTGCCCTCCTGGGTGTGATTCAAGTTATACAAACCTGTTGTAGATGCTAATGTGTGCTGGCAGCCTTGTACAGTGTTAGGCTCCGGTGGCTTATCAAATTCTCGCAAATTTGTCAGGATCATGTGTCTCCAAAGTTTATTAGTCCTTGAGAAACTTCCAAGTAGGATCTTTGTAGCATATATCTTTCTTGTCTTTGGCCTGTGATGATTTCTGGTAACTATTTCTCCAACCAAATCTATAGAAATACACAGAACTCAAACACACAAACTTGTACAAAGTGGGCTTTTGTGCTACCAGGCAGTAATGCTTTGGTGGGATGGTGGAAGATAGTAGTGTCCTCCCTACTCTAGTCATGAGGTCTGTGGTGACAGGTTGGACTCGATGATCTTTGAGGTCTCTTCCAACCTTAGTGATACTGAACTCTAAATAAATATGTTCTCAGGAGATACTGTGGCATGAGATGGGCTCAGATTCATAGGGAATAAGCAGGACAGTTCAGTACTTGTGCAGACTGATGGACAGACTTGGCATTTACCTACTCCAGCTGGTCTAAGAACCTGTATGTGACACAAAGAAAAGCTCCCTGCCACAGCTCTCCTTTGTGTTTTGCTGCCTAGTGTCCCCACATCCTTTGCTGTTTCTGGACTCCCTTGATCCATGGGGATGTAATTCCCTTCCCATTTTAAAGTGTGTACTTATGCTTGTGACCAACCATACGACCAATCTTCATGCCTCCACTTTTGACCAAAACTATTCAGTTATACCCTTTAGAAATACATAAACATGTAACAAGTTTTGGTAGACCAATTCTGGTTCCTGATTTTTAATAGTATCCATGAACTTTTGTGCTGTTGTAGCACTTCTGTCTTCAGGATACTCCTTCTAACACCTCATGAAACTGAGTATGTACATGCAGAAGTTCTACACAGTGGTCTGGTTGTCTCGTATGTGGTGCAATGACTTCCTTTCATAACTGTGCCAGGTTGATAGACTGACTGATGGTAAAGAGCAGCATTCCTTGCTGAGTCTAGAAGGGTTAACAGAAGTTCTAACTGCATGGCACCCAGCAGCTAGCAAATTACATCTCTGCTGCATATGGGAATATAGCAGAGTGGGATGGCCCAAACTTTCAAACCAGGAGAGAGATCTCTGGGATCTTAATCATATGACATGCTGCACTGGTTACTTGTGAATGGGTTTGCTTGGGGCTTCTTCTATACATGTGGTTAATGAGGTAATCTGCTTCTTCAGCAGATCTCAATTAGTCTGGCTCTTTGTGAACAGCACTGGCTCAGTCTGGCAGCTATGCCAATGGTCTTGGATGTCTCTCCTTGGTTTCACTCAGATGAGTCTTGGTCTTCTGCTACTGAAAGAAGAAACACCTTTGCTGGTTGCCCAGCAAGGGTTCCCAAAGAAGTCTGGGCTGTAGCTCATGTGTAGCTTGCAAGCCTGAAATTAATCCCAGCTAGCAAGCCTGGAGAAATGAGTGTTTATCATCTTGGGTGTCCACAGTGGAGGAAAGGGGTGAGTGCTCTAAACCTCTTCCTAATTCCAGCCCTGCCTCTTCCTCTCCATGGAGTTTGACCCTCCAAAAAGACTCTTGCCTTGAGCAGCCAAAGTGACTGGGAATATGAGTTGGGTAAAAGGACAGTGATAGGGAACTCTGTGGGCTCCTGATCACTATTACATGAGCCCTTACCTACTGTAGGATCCCTCAGGTCTTGCTCTCCACCTTACCAGGAGGGTTTGCTTTCAGTGCAACTGAAGCAACCAGCAGGGAGAGAGGACCCAGTCAGTCTGACTGATGCTCTGACCCACATCACTGTCAACTGCAGAGGAAGCAGAAGGCATAGGGGGATTTGACTACTTATAACCAAGGAAACAGAAGAGGCAGCTTTTTAGAAGGAACCAGAATGGAGAAAACTCTGAATTAATAATTTCATTTACCACACAGGGAAAATTGAGAGCTATTGTAGCTGTTACCTGTGACAGTAGGGCTGAGGTTGGCAGGTGTGTAGGTTAGCATGTATTGCATGTCTTTACATTGTTGGCAGTTTCTGTTAGGTTTCAAAAGCATTCAGAAATTCCACACAATTTTAACTTCAAACCAGGTAGCAGTCTGTGGTTCATATAGTAAAATAGTATAAACCAGCAGGGAAGCATATAAAGGCCATGCTGACATATCAATAAAGAAGAGTCACTAGCTGTGGACTGAAGTGCTAAGTGAAGTGCTACTGTTTGTTTCACAAAACCAGAGGAAATCAGAGGCACATGCAGCCCCTATTAACAGACTGTGCTCTGCATGGACTTTGGTGTTTGCACTGCCAAGCACTCTTTTTTTTTTTGGTTCTATCACTGTGATAGACACCCTGGCAGCCGTGGCAACTGTGCCATTTGTTATGTGATGCAATGCCCTTCACTGGAATCATCTCCCAAACCCATTTTCCTGCTGTCTCAGTCAAACAGCTCTCCAGCAGCCAAGTTATTTCTCAGTCTCTGCTGCCTGATTCTTGGGAGATGGTGCTATTGTAATTGCTATCTTGCAGTAAGAACATGTTTGTGTTAATGTCTCCATCTCCCCCAACATGAGCTTTCTAACCCTGTCCTCTAAACCATGAAAAGTTATTTCTAAGTATGGGAAGAAGGTGGCACTTTTTCAATAGTTATAAATCTGAGATTTTACTTGGAGGTGCTCTATCTCTGTCAGATAATCTGGAGTGTCCCAGTACTTTTCACAAAGGATGGGGAGAATTATCTTTAAGGGAGTGAATTACCTTTAAGCAAACTCACTTTCTAAGTGAGTATGGCTCTCTTTTACTGCTTCACTGGGGCCCCCTCATGACCAGGAATGGACTCTTTTTTCTGCAGTAGCCTTTTACAGAAGGAAGCAAATGAATTTAATAGCCTTATGTGTTCTGAAGTGTGGTTTTCAGGAAAGATGCAATGCCTGATCCCAGCCTGACTTTATAAATATTTACCATTTGATATGCCTTGAGCAGTCCTATGCATTTAAGCATGGCAGTGAACAGCAAGCACATGTAAAAGTCTGTGTGGGGTACTACCTTTTGTGCTGGAGCTGAAGCCAGGGAAGCAATCTGCCCTCTCTCTTGGAGACCAGAGGAGGTTGAAAGCCACTGACACCATATGATATGCCCAGGCAAACATTTTGGTTACAGATATCCATATGTGCCAGCCATACAGAATGGAGGTGTATCTCACCTTACCTTAAGGTAGTTACCTACTTTAGTGTGCAACTAAAGGGCAAAGAAACTGTCCTTAGCATTTGCTGAGCTTGGAGTTCACCTGTGCCCCAGCTCAACACCTCTGCTGCTGGGTGGCAGAGCAGGATTGAGAAGAGGCCAGAGAAGGGTTTCTCCAGCCAAACAAATTTGTTGCAGCACGACATGATATTGAGGCTGAACAAAAGTAGCTTAGCGGAGCAGAGAAAATTCATCTGAGCTGGTAACCGCCAAAGATGTGTCAGGCAATTAGTGATCCTTGTGATATGTCCTGTACCTGGTCTTGTAGAAGGCGCTGACAGTAATCATGCTGCTAAGGAATGAAAAGAGTCCAGCTCCCATGGCAGAAACAATTACTATCAATCTGTGCTCTTCTGCCAGCTCAAGGTATTCAGATGAGGAGCCAGGCATAAACCAAACCAGGTATCAGAAAAGCTGTACCTCAACCCATCAATCACTCAAAACCATTAAGTATTTAAATGCTCAGCTAGGACTAATTTGAATATTTTGAGAGAAAAAATTGTGTATGCACCTCCCGAGAAAGGGTGCTTTAGTTTCAGTGCTTCAGTGCCTCTCATGCAGAAGTCTGATTCTGCCAGTGGCTTCTACAGCAGCAAAGGCTCTGCTCTGTTGTTTTGTCAAAGGCTGAGGGATAGCCTGAAGATCTGCCTCATGAACTTCTTGGAAACAGGAATGTCTGAACTCTAAATAGAACAGACAAGACAGAATATTTCTACTATGGCCGTTTGGGTTATAACATCTATAACCACACTTTGACTTCCCAGTGCTAGATGTGGAATGTCATCTACACTCCATAGAGCACAGCAGAAAATCTGGGAAGGAGGAAAGAGGCATCCGCACCAGCTCCTGGAGGATTAGAAGACCTGCATAGTATCATATAAGCAGTCAATAGTAGAGTGGGAACCAAACAAATGCATTACTACTTACTTAGACTCCAGGCTGGCCCAGCCCAAGGGCTGCATCATCCTTTTGACCAGCTAAATTCCACTGAGGGGATACTTTTGCCAGCAGAAAATGTGGTCATAAAAATTGCAACACTGCCTGAAACAAAAAATGTCATCTTAGAGGAGAAACAAATGTTCTGGCAATGTTTGCAATGTTCTGGTTTGAATATTTTTTAAATTAAATGCTTCTAGCTGATACTTGGAAAAGACTTTTCAGCTGTAATTTTGTGCAAAGGTGCTGATCTGTACTGTGATGGAAGGAGTCAAATCAAAAGGAAAACACTGCTGAGTTAGAAGTGCCTCATGAACACTCAAGCAGACAAGGTTGAAGATGACAGGTTTTTGTCTTTCTTCAGATAAATCTGAAAAGACTGGGAAGTTTTTCCTTTGATTTGTTACCTTTCTGAATCCAGATGATAGCTAGCAGAGATACAGATAATTTCTGTGAAACAAAAATTCCCATTTTTGATGTTCCTCTAATATAACCCCTTATGCTCTGCCTGCACATGACTCAGCTTAATAGGAACTGGAGAGACTAGAGGCAAAGAGAAAAATCTTATAAAGACAGAAAATAAATCCAACACATATTAAAACAATGCTAGTGCATTGTTAGCAGTGGTTCTAAAGAGCCTTGATGTTTCCTGAAAACTCCCATGTGTCTGCAATATCTTCCACAACATCAATCCCAGCATGTTATGCAGTCATTAGTCCGAAGAACATACTCATTCATTTATGAGTTTGAGATGGGCTTGATGGGCTTGTTAGTCAGGAGTGGCAAACTGAGTTATGAGCTTAATTTCCAAAGATTCAATATTTATTGTGTGCCATCAGACATTTTGGTAATTTGATGGCTGGCCTTCTCAGAAGCTTGAAGTACTATAAACAAAGCCTGGGGGAAGTGAACTGGAAGATCTGGAAGGAAGGACATGGAGGAATAGGACTGCTACCTCCAAAGCTGGGTGGGATCTCAGGGGTATGATTCCAGCTGTGTCCCCATGCTGAGACAGAGTCCATCATGAAAGCAGACTTTAGAGCAAGATAACCACTGTCAACTATTCCTAATCCCACTGTACCTTGCTGACAATGGTGTGGAGGTTTCCAGAGGAAGGCCTCATACTGACAATCCATCCTGCCCTATATCATGCTCTTCTGTCAGTGGCAACCTGAGAGGCTGTTTGAGGTCTACACTGCTCAGGTCTGTGTCCACAAACCCCTTGTATGTGTTATAAGAGGGTGTATCTCTGCTTTTACCATCTGATTATGCACCTTGTTTACTGTGAGTCTCTCAAAACCCTTCGTGAACCTGTTGATAGTGTCTACCACCACGACATCCTATGGCAACAATTTCCAGAAGTTTATCACCTCCTTTGTTAAAAAACAAAAGTACTCTTATCTGCCAGATATATCTAAAATTTTCCAGTTTGCAGTAATTCTTGGAGCATTTTGAACCTCCTTAGCTCCAAACAAGGAAGCTGAGTCACTGACCAAAGCCACCAAGATGTCTCAGATGACATGCTTCTTCCTAAGCATTCAGAGCCTGCACATTCACAGGTCACTGTGGGAGAGTTGAGGGCTCTCCTTATTAAATCCCAGTGCGGAATTCATTGCACCAAATTGATCACCTAAAAGACAGGCATCCAACAACTAATCCAGGTATCCGTATATAGAAGTTATAGATGCACCACTAGCAGATGATTCACCCTTTTCTAAAACAGGTATGTCAGGCTGCTGCTGTGAGTCACTGTGGGAGCTGCCTCCCGTGTCTCTCTTGACTCTAGAATACAATTACTTAACCAGAGTGGATTTTATACATAAGTTTAAAATTGCTCAAGGTGGTTGAAACCTGCCCCCACCATCTTTGCCCTGTGAAAACAGACACCTGACCTCTAAGTCATCTTGGAAGAATTTTGGCTGAAGCAGGATAGTGGGTGGGTGACTGCAGGGTAGCCTAATGCTCCATCACCTGTTTGAGGTGGGAAAATAGCCTGACCTCAGTCACAGTTGTAGTCTTTCAGAACTTTAAAATTTATCTGTTTTCTACTGATGCGCTTTGTAGTGGTCACCCAAGAACAAGGTATCTCAGCATAGTTTCTTTGGGATTCAGGGACTGGTCAAATCTATTTTAGGTGATAAAAGGGCAGGTAAATGCATGACATTTGATCACCAGTATTTAATTAGGCAGCTCAAAAAGGCAAGGAAGAAAAGCAATGATAGTGTCAGTCTCTCCCTGTCTGAATATTAAAAATTACATGGCATATGCCACCAGAATTGGGTGATTAGTTTCAAAATCATCAATTTTAGGTATCGGTGTAAATATGACAGAATGTGAAACCTCTCTGTAGATGGAGGCACAAGTATTTACAATTATTTTGTCAAAATGGCCATTTCATTTAGTCAGTTTACAAAGGAATTGAAGATCACAGACATCTTCAAAACAGAAAGACACTTCTGTTTGAGTGCACAAGACCATGGCTTTGTAAAAAGACTATTTTAGGAGAACTTAAAAATTGGAAATATGAGCAGATGTGTTTGTTACAAAGCCAAACTGGCATGTAACAGCTGTCATCACTGTGGTCTCCACTATGAAATACTCTTTCTTCTGCAAAGCATTGTATCTGTCCGTGAGGTTTAAAAAGAAATAAAAAGACACTAGTTCTACAGGTTGTTTTTTCAGTTAAGAATTCCAAGTAAGCAAGGTTCTGATTATTTTTGTGTAATGCCAGTTTTCAGCACATTCACAAGATAACCAGATTATAACACAGCTAACGTAAGTTATGTGCGTGAAAATCTTTGTATTTTTAAAGGCTCTCTCCCAAATCTGTGTCGTTTCATGATTGATACTTGTACATGTATGGATACATATAGATATTTGAGCAGGAATGTGTGTCCACGTGTATTGCATTATAATTTTTTTTGTCCCTGGATTTTTTGTACTTTTTTTAACTAAAACGAGCTCATTTTTAAATGAAAGCTGAGGTGCTCCAATTTTCCATGACTCCAGCACCAGCTCCTTTACATAGAATTATAGATTTATTTCGGTTGGAAAAGACCTCTAAGATTGTCGAATCCAACAATCAACCTAAGACCACCACAGTCGTTAAACTATGTCCTGAAGTGCCATGTCCCCACGTTTCTTGAACACCTCCGAGGACAGTGACCCCACCACCTCCCTGGGCAGCCTATTCCAATTTACGAGCAAGTACGAAGACGGGAAGCAGCTAGGGGTGCTTATGCTGAATGAGAGTGATGTTCATGGGGGGCGGCAGGAGAGCAGACAAAGGGCATCTGCTACTTTCCTGGCATACCCCCAGCAGCCCGGCAGGCGCTGCAGCCGCTGGCAGTGCGGCCTGCAGGCACGGGTGGTGGGGCTTCAGGCCAGGGGGGTGGGGGGAGGGAAGGGAATCACGGCGAGCCTCGTACAGACTGGAGCCGTGCCCGGAGGGGCCGTGCCGGGAGGACCCCGCGGAGGCGCAGCGCAAGCGGCTGGCGCGGATTGGGGTAGGCGGCATCAGACAAGGGCGGCGCGGCGCCGATTGGCCCTGCCCGGGTCAGGCGCTGTGGGCTGCTGTCAACACACGGGCGGCACGCTCGGGGCGACGCGGCCTGACCGGGAGTAACCCTCCCGGAAGCACGGCCTACCGCGCGGGTCGTGGCGGCTCTGCGCTTTGCGCAGTCAGCCGGCGTGGCCGCGAGGAATGCGCCTGGCCCGGCAGCGCTCGCCCGGCAGCCGTGCGAGCGGCCGCTGGGGCTCAGCTCCCCGGTGGAGCACTGCTGTGAAGAAAGGCTGATAGAGTTGGAGTTGTTCTCCAACAACAGCCTGGAGAAGAGATGGCTCTGGGGAGACCTTATTGCAGTCTTCCAGTACTTAAAGAGGGCCTATAAGCAAGATAGGGACAGTCTTTGTAGGAGGGCCTGTTTTGACAGGACAAGAAATGATGGTTTTAAACAAAAGGGGAGTAGATACAGACTAAGCTGTAAGGAAGACACTTTGTTACGGTGAGGGTGGTGAAACACTGGCATGTGCTGACTGCAGGCGGAATGGACTAGATGACCTTTGAAGGTCCCTTCCAACCCAAACCATTCTATGATTCTATGTAAGCCAGCACTGAGGAAAGTGGGAATTTGTGGTGGGTATAGCATTGCTGTGTGAAGTGCAACCTGTGGAAATCCTGCTCTCGTGGGGTGCACATCAGCACCCACAGACCTGCTGCTGGCCATGGCAGCCACGTGCCAGAGCACTGCCCACTGGGGCATGGAGGCTGCCTGGTTCTGCAGAAGTCTGTCTAAGGCAGGGTTTGAGGCTACTTGGCTGGGCATTAAGTGAATGCTACCCAGTTGATCCATCTGGCACGCAGGTCTGCTGTAGTGCCATCTTTGTTCTCCCCTGGGACATTGTTTGCTTCCCCAACCCTACCTCTCCTGTGCTCCTCAGGAGGTCCCCTCAGTGTTCCTGGGGTCCTGACCCCTCTTAGAGGGTCAGTAGCAGCTTCTGGTTTCTCACTGTGCTGGGAGTCCATGTCCCCGTGCAGAGCTGGCTCCCAGTCCTGCCACTGAGCAGCTCCCAGTGGGACCACTGCCCTCCATAGGACACCCTCCCTGGTCCAGCTCCAGGGTCCTGGGCTAGGTATGCTGGGCTCCTCACAGCTGTGGTCACTGCATCCTGTCTCTGGGAAGGGGGTTGCAGCTGGAACCTGACCACCTCCCCAAAGACCATGTTTTGTGTCCAGGGTGAAGATACAGCAAGCTCTCCACCTGGCTGCTGGCAGCTAGGAGCTCTGGTATGCAGCTTTCTTGGCTGGGTCTGAACAAGCAGGCACTTGTTTGCCTGTCTTCTACCCAGTGTTGCTGACTGGCATGTTAACCCTTCCCTTCCTTGGCAGGTGGGAGATCTTCAGAGAAGCAAAGCTGGGGTGCATTGGAATTGCAACCTGAATTCATGGGTTACCTAGGAAACTGGGAGCAGTATCGTGTGCAACACTTCAAGGCAATGTGTTCAAAATGCTGAGCTGGTGCTGCTGAAGGGCTGATAATACAGGAAAATACATTTTGGGCAGAGGATTTAATGACAGCCTGTAACAAAGAGGGAGAGGCTGAGATCTGAGTTCCACTCTCATGAAATCCAGAGAGAGAGGGATCATTATCTTTATTTTTAGGCTTGGCTGAATAATCAGGAGGTTTGAAGATCTGCCTTCTCTGTTTCACTTGTTTTAGAAGGGGCTGTGCTTGCCTAGCTGGGATCAAAAGTGCACACTACTCTGTCGCTTCCAGAGACATAGTTCTGTGGCCAGCTGATGAGCTGGAGCGTTTAATTTGCTTTTCCCCACAGTCCAGGGCAGCCATACATCACATTGCTTGGACTGGTTCTCCCTCCAGGTGGGAGAACAGAGCTCCTGAGGAGCTCAGACCTTCCTCCTGAATAACCCCCTTCTCCTTCGCTCGCCCCTGCTCTCTCCCCGTGCTCAGGTTTGCAGCGTGCTGGCTGTGGCCTTCCCACCCGAACCACTTTCTGCAGCAGCAGCAGTGGCAAACTGAATTGCGATCTGGCTTTGCTGAGGAATTCAGCATGTCAGCTGCAAGGGGCTGTTGGCACCAGCAAGCACGGGCTGAATTGAGGGTTGCCAGGTGCTGCTGGTGGTACAGTTGCTGCAAACAAGTCCACTCCTTCTACCTGTTCCCACATGGAGCATGCCGGTGTCCTGCAGAGATGGCCTTATTCGACACTACCATTGAATGTTCAAAAGATGGTTGTGTGGGGGAGCAGAGCAGCTGACATCAATAGAACAGATTTGGGCTGGGGATTTCCCCCTTCTCCTTTCACTTCCCCCAGTTGCAAAAGGGCTGGGGAGAGCAGGGACGCTCACTCTTGCGGGAGGAAAATTCCCCCCTGCCGAGGTCAATGAACCTGCGTGATGTGGTGGAAGGCAGGCCTGGCTGGGGAGATGTGCTGCCGGTATTACGTGTTACGCCACATGTACACCCGCCAGCCGCAAGGCCCTGGCAAGAGGCCCCGGCTGGAATTAACCTGCAGTAACCCTGCGGCACGGGGGCAGCCGTAGCGGGGCGTGCCCGCCTGGGCCCTGCTGGAGTATGAAAGCCATTATAATCCGTTCATTCATGGCGCTTAAAGAGACAGAGGCCTTTTTCCCTGGTTTTCACCGAAGGGAGGTGGGTTTGGGAATGGTAATGCATCGTATTCTCCATCCAGATGCAGTCTTGCATATTTTACCAAGTGCAGCCTGCTATGTCATCACTCCAACAAGTTTTAAAGTAATATTTTTTTATTATGAACAAATAAAATTTCAGATCAGCACAACCAGATGTCTGTTTCCATATTAGTAGAAATTATTTCAAAAGGTTGTTTTTTTTTTCGTTTCCAGTACACAAAACAGAGATACTACTATGCAGAAATCCCTACACTGTGAAAAACCGTATCCTACTCACATTTCAACAGTGACAGAGCTTAGACAATGTGCAGATTCAACTTTCCAATCCTTCCCTGAACACCCAACACTTGGACATATGCTCTTCACAATACCAGTGGGGCTGGGAATGGTTTTGGAAAACCAACCAGTCCATGCTTCTGCCAGCAGTGATGTGCGTGTGCTCCCTACACCTCCCTCCTCTGTGCTCAGCCACTTGGCAGTGAGCCTCTCCACGCCCCTAGGAGGCAGGGCATAACCCCCTCTTACAGGTAGGAAAACTGAGGCACAGAGAGTTTTTAAGTGACTTTGTCCCCAATGACGCAGTAAGAGAGTAGGTAAGCTGGGAACAGGTCCCAGGAAAATCCCACTGCTGCGTTCTCTGTTCCCACCTCTCAAGGACTCATTTAAGCTAAACATACAGACGATGCGTCCAGGATACAAACATGCCACCAAAAATATATATATATTTATAGGTATATATATATATCTCAAACAAAGTTCTACTTAAAAGTGTTGTATCTGTTTCTTAATCTAACAAAAATTCTAACTCAAGTACATTCAAAATCACCTGCACCCACAGTTTGATGTAGGCCATTAAATAATTAAGAAACCCCTCAAATGTTCATAATTAAGGAGAAAAAAAATAAAAGTACGGCAAATAGCTGTCAATACTCCTATGTATATTAAAGAAAGATTTAAGGCACCCAGAGATATTTGCCAATCTACCTTTAAAGTGACTCGGCAAACACCAGGACTGTTTGGTTACTGTTCCTCAGCTTCCACCCTAATTCTAGATTCTGGACCTGAATCAGCACTTGAAATTTGAAAGGAACCCTTGATGTCAAACTCAGCTTCTCTGCTGAGAGAATGTGAAATACTTCAGCATGCTTCTTTACCATAGGGTATGTCACACAACACTGTAAGGGCACCAGGAGCAAAGAAGTCATTCTCCTCACCTTCTTGCCTCCCCACGCCCCTTTCAAGCTACTGGCTGCAGCAAAGTCATCCTCTCTGGAGACTTTTATGAGTTCAAAAGGGCTTAGACCCGAGTGAATTACTTGCAATTACAGAGCTAACAGCATTTCTCTTTTGGGGGGGCTTTTCTTTTTTCTTTAAACTGGTAGGACACAATTCTAGCCACAACCCTCTTAGCCCCAGCCAGCCCCAAGGCAGTCACAAGCCTCAGCATTAAGAATGCTGTGTCCAGACGCTGGGAGCTGAAAGGCTCCTGGTTTGTCCTTGTTGTACCTCTTGCCTGGAGATGACATTGCTCCTGATGGTGTGAAACTTCAAAGGGTCCCATTGCTGAGCAATAACAAGGCCACAGAGGTGGCAGGGAGGAGAAAGGAGAGGAGAAGGACTTCTTTTCAGAGTAAGAAGAGCTCTTGTTAATAAGACCATCACAGAACTGTCCTGGTTCCTGGTGAGTTTCACAGCAGCAGTAGAAAGTGCAGCTGCAGAGACTTGCTCCTGTGAGCCTGCCTGTCTGCTATGTGGCAGAGCTGAGGAAATTGGCATCTGCTCTGTCTCTGCCCTCCCTGGCCTGCCTGATTAAGGGAGACACTGTGAACCCCATTCCAACATCACCTTGTTCCAGCCACGTCTTGTGCTTTCCTCCAACTCTATTTGATGCATTTAAACAACAAAATCAATACTATTACTACAACTAATAATAATAAAAAAATTAGTAATAATGGAGAGAGTTAAGGGGGAATAAAAGCACATTTGGCCTAGTGAGGAGTGAGGGGCCATGATGCTTAGAACATAACCCACTGCCTGAACTCAAGCTGCAAGTCTACGACTTTCAGGAAACAACACCCATGGCAATTTCTTTCTCCAGCACAGGCTCAGCTGTGCGCCCACATGGGCTCAGTGATATAAGTGACCTTTCCACAGGCTCAGCCACCCTCACTGCCTGCCCTGCCAGCAAAGAACTGAGGTGGTGAGATGGCTTGCTGAAGGGGCGGGGAGACTAGCTAAGGAACTAATGTGGACCTGCTTTCACCTCCCCTTCACGGTCTATCAGAGGAGCAGGGAATGGCAAACCACCCTGGTGGACCCCAGCATATACTGGCAGCAGTATCTCATCTGGGAGGTCTCAACTCCCTCGAGCTTCTGGTGCTGCCTAGCTCTGCCTCAGTGTCTCTCAGGCACTTGTTAATTGCCTGAGCAGAGCCCCTGAGGATGGAGAGACCTGCTCCTGCAGACATCCTCACCCTGCAGGTATTCCCTTGCCTTGTCCCTGCACTCAGCACCCAATGTGGATCTAAAGGGCAGGCATGGACACCAAGACATGTGCCTGCCACCCAGAGAGGACCCTCTTCCTCCAGTACATAAAGCAGCTTAACTCAGCAGTGCAGCTTTGGCTTACATCTTTCTCCCCCTGTCCGTTTTGGCAAAATCCTGTTTGATGATGAAAATCTCATCAGTGGCGGTGAACAAAACCACCCTGGAGTGGTGCTGCCCCACACCAGCCAGTGACATACCCCTATATCTATCCCCCTCCTCACTGTAGCTCTCCAAAGGGGATATGGAGCCTGGAGCTGGGCTCTGCTTTCAGTCCCTGGTGGCACGGGGCACAGCAGGCCGTGCAGGAAGGGAGGCTCTGACACTAGAGAGAGGAGATAAGGCCACCAAGGCTCCCACCAGACCCACCTCATCCTGGCTGGAGCTCTGAGAGAGTCTGAGAGGGGCATACCTTTTCCCAACCAGAGGCTGTGTGGTGGAAGAACACTTTCCATTTTGGAAAGATAAAATGCTCCTTCTGACAGCAAGGGAAGAGGATGGGGCTGCTTTTCCTGGGGAGTGCAGCTTAGCCATGACACATCTTTCTGCAGCCCTTGAGAAAGTATGAGGGACAGGAGAATAAATTGTGGGCATAAGATGGTGAGGGTCACTGACTTTGGCTCAACTCTTGAGCAGGCTGGTACAGGCTTCCCTTAACTTCATGGTACATAGCTGGATACAATGGGCTTCCCTGGGCTGCTTCCTACCAGTTCTGTTGCCAGGGAGAGACTGGGACAATGTAAAGCGGGTGATGGGGTTGAGTGATGAAAGAATGAATGGAAAAGAGGAGAGGAGGGAAAAGGGTGGCCTTGTGTTATAAAGGCAGAGTCCTAGATCTTAAATACATCATGTAAAATACATCACGGGAGGAGAGTTAAAACTCATTATCGTAAGCAAACTGGTATCATTATTCAGTAGTTAGTAAACAGAACATTACACCTTTGTCCAGCGTGTTCAGAGGGGTAAGGAAGGGAAAAGGAGAAAAAAAGGAGGAAGGAGAGGTGTGGATGTATGTGTGAAGGGGAGTGGGTACTCAGCCACTCTTGTTACTTCCATCTCCAGTCCGCAATTTCCGAGCCATGATGACCTCCTTGGAGACCTTCTTGCGATCACTGGCCAGCCCCAGGAGGCACATGAGGTCAATGAAAGCTGTGGTTAAGTTGAAATGCCAGCCAAATTCACTGGTAGAGTAGTCATAGGGGAAGGTGTGGTGGTAGTTGTGGAAGCCTTCTCCTGTAAAACATGACCAGGGAGAGGATGTTGCAGAGCTCTAGGCAGTGGTCCCTTTATCTCAGCCCAAAGCACCACATTCCTGAAATAGGATCTGGCTTGAATGCAGGCTCATCGCTACTCTAGCCCAATTTCACATCTCTACAATCTACCCCATCTCATCTGAGCATGGTCCAGCATGTCCACACTGGCCTAAATGAGGCAATGACAGTCACAGAGGACCTATGCTGCTTCAGAGGAAAACAAGCATGTGGCAAAGAAACAAGAAAGACCATGGCCCACTGACTGCACCAGAACATCAGGGCATTCATAATGTTTTTTCTGCCACCATGAGAAACTTTCTAGTATTGGTTGAGCTACCAGCTGGAGCAGCAGCAAGTCCCTGACAAGCCAGGCCAATCAATACTCCTACAACACAGTCAGTCTTAATGTGGAATCCAAAGGGCATTTCCAGGGGGGAAGAATTAGAGAATGGTTTCAGTTGGAAGGGACCTTAAAGATCATCTAGTTCCAACACCCTGCCAGGTGTCCCTGGGCAGGGACACCTTCCACTAGACCAGGTTGCTCAGGGCACTGTCCAACCTGGCCTTGAACACTTCCAGGGAGGGTGCATCCAGTACTTTCCTGGGTAGCCTGTTCCAGTGTATCACCCCCCTCACTGTAAACAATTTCTTCTTAATATCCAGTCTAAATCTACCCTCTTCCAGCTTAAGGACATTCTCCTTCATCCTATCACTATAAACCCTTGTAAACCCTTTGTAAAAAGTCCTTCCCCAGCTTTCTTGTAGGCCCCTTTCACCTATTGGAAGGCCACTGCAAGGTCTCCCCAGAGCTTTCTTTTCTCCAGGGTGAACAGCACCAACTCTCACAGCCTGTCCCCACAGAGGGCATAATGCAGACTTCTACTAAGCGTTCTACACCTGTCAGCCATTCTCTGCTCTAAACACTGTCAGTGCTGGATTCAGTGCAGTGTCATTCAGTGACATCAGCTGGATTCCTGCTCCTTGAGTCTCTGTTGTTCAAATCCCTTGCTATGAAAAATCCAGGAGCAGATCCCCCTAGATCCTTCCCAGCACTACTGGAAAACAGTGCAACCCCAGTGAAGTAGAGTGATGCAAACCAGATGAAGACTTGGGCTTCAGACAACAGATCAGGGCAGATGCTCACTCCAGTGTGTACTTTCCTATGTTCCCAAAATGTCAGGAAAACACAGGAGATGATCTGGCTTGTTTTATCCTCAAATACCCTCAAAATCACCAGCTGTCCTGAGAACATGTCCAAATGCACATCTGCTGGTTTTCAGGTTGACAAATCTAAGACAGATAAGCAGTGACTGCACCGTAAGTTTTTGTCTGGTGAACAGGGCAGAAAGACCTTTGAGCTGGGTAAATAAAATATTGCTATTGAGATAAGGAGGTGCTAAGCTTGAAGAGAGGCTGGCGGGACCTGATAACCCCACTGCCTTTATTTACTCACTGGCCAGCCTGGGAAACACCTGTAGATGCAAAGACTGGAGGGGAAAATGGGAACACTTGGATTCACAGAAATTCCTAGAAGCAAATGCAGCCCCCGCTCTACAATCTACCTGCAGCAAAAGACACAGATGCTGAACGTACCTAGAGCCCCGAGGCTGACCAGGGGGTTCTCCCGTGGGTTGATGTTCTTATCATACGGCCGGTAGCCATACATATGAGCAGCACTGTTCACTAGCCAAGTGGCATTGAGCCCTGCAGCATAGCGCAGGATGGCTGGAATGAAGAAGCTGATGATGATGGATTCGTTCCAGAAGTACCAGGGCACTACAGTGGGCACAGTGAAGCACAGCAACACCACCGAGGGCTTGTAGAATCTAGAAAGGAAGTGGTCATGAGGAAAGCACTCAGTGGCAGAGGCAGGACAGGAAGGGCTGTTTCAGTCCTACCTCTGGAGGATTCACACTCAGCTACACAGGGAAAAATCAAGTGCAGAAATACCTCACCCCTGAGACCAGCATCTTTTGCTCTGGATGCACAGAACCCATGCCTACAGGTCTCAAGTCTTATCACTGGGCGGAAGACTCAACCTAAAGTCCTGCCATCCCTGCCTCAATCTCGTATGTGCACAAAGCAATGCATCCATCATCATGAGTCCAGGAACCAGCTGCTGCTTTTGACTTCATTTGCCATTTGCTTCTCAGTTATATTGGTCCCAGTAAAGGAAACCCCATGCTTACAGAGTCCCACACAAGGTGCCTTCTCCGGCTCTGGTCTTGTGCTGCAACCCCTCCTTGCAGACTTGGCCCTGACTACCAATATACCCCATCAAGAAATGTAAAAAACACTTGTGCCATCAAACAGATGAGCAGATAGTGTCTATTATACTAGAGGGATGGGAGTAGTGGAAGGGAGGAGTGGAAGCAGAACCACTCTGACATCCCACAAGAAAATCCCAGGCACAAAATGTAGGGAAGCCACAAACCTTGTTTGGATCATCTGGGACTACTAGGGACCTCCCAAGTAAGGGTGGTTACTACATGGGTTAAGTCCCCCATCCCTTCAGCCCTGGTGACAGGCTCATCTCCTCTGGGTATCAGTCCCAGTATAGACAACTGAGAGAAACCTTATCCAGGAGGCACCATTGAATCAAGATTGTCCTTTCCAGTTATTGCCTCTCCATTTTCAACTCCTCTTTTGTGACACTGTTTCTGGGAGACTGATGGGAGAGGGGCAGAGACACAGCCTGGAAGGTTATAACATGATGTCTCCAAAGACAGCCTGAAAGAACCCATGGGTGGGCTCTGGGCCAGCCAAAGCAGCACCTGGGCTGTGGGCTGGGAGGCATGGAGGTGCTTTGTGTTGGTGCTCAGCCCACCACTGGCTAGATGCTAAAAGGCAGGTAGGCAAGAAAGGGGTGTGGAATAGCTGCAGGTGGCACTAGCTCCTCTCACAGTTCATTGCACACCAAAGCCTTGGGCTTTACAGGATCCATGCTGCATCCCACATGGCTCTGCATGGGGCTGTCCCCACCACTCACCTTCGCTGGAACATCACCACTTTATCAGCCTTTATGTCGCTCAGATCCAGCTTCTGTCCCTTCTCTATGACGTCTGGGTGCTTGCGCACCAGCAGCCAGCCGATGTGGGAGAAGAAGAAGCCTCGCTTGGCATTGTGTGGGTCTGCGTCTGTCTCAGAGAACTTGTGATGGACACGGTGGTCCCTGACCCACTCGTAGATATCATTCTGCAAGGCAACAGGAGTGAAGACTTAGGGCTGGGGCTGGAGATGTTCCCTTCAAATTAACACAAAGGGCCTGAAACATTTAAGACTACCAAATCTCACTGACCTGGCCTCATAGTGGTCATTTTATCTTTCATTAGAGTTGGGGCTTTTGGTTTTTAAAACAAAGGCTGGGTCTTTGCTGAACCATTTCAGTTTCTTTGAAATGTGCTTCTTTAGTGGGCTGCCTTTCCTCTGTCTTGTTTTGTTTGGTTGTTTTTTTGTTGTTTTTTTTTTTAATTGGCTAACTTTAGGCTTTGGTTTGCACATCCTCTACAGCATCACAGGCTCTGATTGCTCAGCTGTTCCTCTACCCCTGCAATAGCCAACCCTCACTGGCCAGGCAGTGCCTCCTCCCTCACATTCTCAGCTCTTGTTGGTGTCTTGTCCCCAGCCCTACAATGTGCCAGCTAAGACTGGTCAACTTGTCCCTTCCCTTTGCCCTGACATTTTCCATGGATCAGCCTACCTTGCTTTTCCTGGGATTGCCAAATCAGATTTGTTTAACTTGGAGGTGAAGTTTCTTTAACTTTTTTGGTGTTTCATTGGAAGTCAAACAGTTTTAAAATTAGGGCCTCTCTTTAGAAATAGAATAAACACACCATTGCAGTGACAGTTATCAAAATTACCTCACTTCAGCCTGATAAGTGTTCTGTTTAAGCTGCAAAATCAATACATTTTGTGAAAAATATCAAAGATTTCATAATTTGGATTAAGAAAGGACTTTTTTTTCCAGTTTTAGGAATGGATTTTAAAGTCTGTGTTCATTCCTTCACGCCAAGATTTTGATGCATTTAAAGCCATGTATTACACCATCCTACAAAACATGGACATGCCTCTACTGCCTGTATTACACAAGAGTCTCCTTAATCACCTAAGTACCTAAGACTTTTCCTCAAAACACTTTGAAGGTAGGGAAGCAGCATAATCATCCCTGTTTCATTCCTGGAAAGCTCAAGTGATTTATCCATAAAGGAAGCCTGTAGCAGAGACACAATTCCTTAACTCCCTCTCAAGTGCCACTACCACTGCTCCTTCAACTGAGATAAAATTATTTACCCACAGGCTATACAATAAGGCAATGATACACATGGAGCAGGATTCAACTCTTACTTGTTTCCAAATACTGGCAGCTGCTGCCTTCCTCCCAGCTAAATTGTGAGTGCCCTGAAATATCAGCAACCATTGCTGATCTTAGCTAGAGCTCAGTCATTCAGCATTGCCCCGCTAAGAGGGTGGCCTAGCAGCCTTCCCTATAAAGGAAGCAGAGAAAAAACAACCAGTGCTGTGCTGAGAATGTTTCTCCTGTGACTTTTTTGTGTTCTTGTAACATGAGAAAGCTCAGCCTGAAGTCTGAAACCTGACAGTCAGCTTGGGTCTGCACATCTGGGTGAGCATTCCCTGTATCCTGGAACTGCTTCTGCTGGAAGCAGGAGGCACAAATTTGGAAAGAGACCATGTGCCACATAGAGTTGGAATGCAGTACTACCTCATCCACCACACACTGTACGCAAACACAAATCAGGAGTCTCAAAGCTCAGAAGTCAGCATCTTGACCCAAACATTAGCACATTACCTTTTCTACAGACCTTTCCTTGGGACCACCTGTAGCTGCAATGCTGTTTGAAAATCATGGCTTTCTGAGATCAAGCAAAGGAGAATGTCTCCTTTCTTGGGAGTTTCCATCTACAGGCTACAACCAGGAGAGCTTCTGCTCTGCTGCAGCTGTCTAGTCTTGTAGGTGGTGGAGCTGACTAGGGATGAAATTCCCAGAATCTCTGAAATCACAAGCCACAGGTCTCTGAACAGCCAACAGGCATTTTCTGAATCACCTCAGAGAAGATAGTCTCTAGCCTTCTCTGCTCTTCAAAGTTACCAGTTTCCTCTTGGAGCTGCTGCCACTAACAGAAGTAACATAAATTGAAAATAAACCTTCTCTTGATCTCATTGAAAAGTAAGTATTAAAAAAGAATAAATTCATGGAGAATGTTACTGAATTTTCAGTAAAACTTGGATTAGTTCCTATTGAAGCTGAAATATCTGTCTGTCTCTCATCTTTGTCTATTCCTATCCCCTACAGCAATAGCTCAGCAAATTCTTTCTCTTTCTGACCTATAACCCTGTGAAAGATGGTCTTTGTACCGGTCTAGTCAATACACAGCACCCCATCCCATTCCCTTGCTGAGTGCTGGAATAGTAGCTGGAATCAATAGCTTGCTCCTTCCTCTTCCTCATGAAAGACTGCTTTGGTACTAGAGAACAAGAAAGCAAATGGTGTTTTAAGAAGTTTTTTCAAGGCTAAAATAGCTCCATCCCCACCCTGTTCTGATTACATGTCAACTAAGTGATGCCTTTTATGGCTACAGGGGTGGGGGAAAGGAAAATAGTGTCTAAAATACCTGGTCCACTTGGTCTATACCCTTCACCCACACCTCAGCTGGAGAATTACTTAGGGGCACAATGCTGATACTTTTCTGTTCACTTTATTCTATCAAAATGCTGCACCCTGCCACCCTTCTGAACACTTCCTACACATGAGCAAGCCTGTATAAAGTTTCTTGAAGAACAGCTGGAGTGTTAGAGCTGCCTCACAGCAGCAAATTGGAGAGACCACCAGGATTTTTCAGTGTCATATCAATCTGGACTTTCACTCTGACTTCTCCTAAAGGGCCATCTCTGCTATTTTCTACAGGCTCTAAAGGACTTTCTGGTGTGTTTGCTTTGTGGACTGTGAAGTGGTCTCATGAGTGGTTAGGCAATAACCTGGGGTGTTTATCAGCTGCCACTTGTGCCGCTCTGAATGAGCCCAGCCCTTCCTTCATTGAAACATCACTGACCTGAGATGACTCCCTAGAAGTCAGTGGTGTGACTTATAATGGGGTTATTCCTAAATATCACTCTTACAAACCAGAGGGACATCCTTCTAACTGCATAATTTCAACAAGCTCTTCATCTTTCTGCAGCAGCAAATTCCAGCTTCATGGGCCCTGCAGATGTTTCCCCTCCTTATCAACCATGCGGCAAGAAGAGGGCGAGGCAACACCAGGAGAGCACTTAGCACTTCCACACCTCTTTCACAGGACCTCAAGCAAGCACAGGGAGACCACACCTCGAGGGAAACATACATTCCTGCTTTGGAGAGCTATCCTACCCCTGGTCTTGGCCAACAGTCCTCTACCCACCTCAAACGGTCACACCACCCAGTTTGTTTCTGGACAAGGTGACAACAATGAGATGGACTTCAGCACTGCAATGTTGGATGTACTTTGTTTCCTAACAACATGTAGCAGGACAGAGGAACCTCTCCATCAGTTTACATGCCATATCTGAGACAGGGATTCAGAGAAGCACTTTCTTCTGAGGATCAGTGGTGTATTGAGGAGGTGCTTACCTCAAAGGCCACAGAGTTTGCAATAGCCAAGAAGATCCGCAGGGGCAGCGTGGCTTTGTAGGACCGATGGCTCCAGAGGCGGTGAGCTCCAGCTGTTATCCCTAGAGCGCTCACCACAAAACACAGAAGGGCTGGAGAGGAATAGAAAGTGTTGAAGCAGTTAGAGCAAGTCAGCCTGCAGTAAAGTTTCAGGCAGAGTAACATGAAGGCAGGCCTTACCCCAAAGATGAAGAAGCAAGAGAGAAACCCATGAAAAGCACAGATTAGGGCTAGAAAAATCAATGTGAGGGTGCCCAAAGTACCACAGACTTCCTAAGCAGTGTGGGGCAAATCACTTTATCTGTGAGAAGGGAGGAGACTCCCCCTTATAAGACTTGTCAAAAGCATAGTATCATCTGTCACAGTACAAGATTGTCAAAATCATATAAAGTAAATGCTTCCATATAGCCCTGTGCTAGCAGCTCTGCAGTCCACCAGTGTACATCTTTCCCCTAAATAATCAAGGGTCTTGCTTTCCTATCTCACTACTCCGCACTAAATCTCTTTTGAATTCTTTTCACCCAGAGGTGGTAGGCGATCTTACAGTTCTTCAAGAGGAGAGCTCAAGCCCAAGGTTAGTCTTCTTTGCTGCTCTCTTTCTGAGCAAAGCTGTCTAGAAAAAGATCTGAACTAGCATCCCACTGAAGCCTGGGCTTCACCTTCAATTCCAACATTGACTTTAAATCCGCATAAAGGCTCCTGTTCCCAGGGTCTTTCTGATCCCCTCCTCTGCTCAGCTCTTGCACCGTGTACAGAAGGAAACTCCAAGCCAACAAGCCATTGCCATCTGTGCCCATGGCAGAGGCAGATGTTGCTGGGCCAGTCAACTTTCAAGGCTTCTTCATGGGTTCTTTCTCCACAGAGGTTAGAAGCGATTCCTTGCTCCTCTGGCAGCTAGTAAAAAAACCACATCGCTCTCCCTCTGCATCATGTGTTTATGTCTCCCCTGGTCTGTGCGTTCCTGCATGTTCTCCTGGGACCTCTGGAATTTAAGATGGGTTCCAAAATCTTTTTCTGGAACTAAAATGGAGAAAGACCCCAATGGGGTCATAGCAGCATTACACTAGGATGCAGGGAATAGGAAGAAAATTGTATGTGAAAAGTAAGTCCTTCTCTAGAAAGTGTAGGCAGAAGTCAGGAAGTCTGGTGCAAAGACAGGAGGTGTTCAAGAGCTGGTTTACCCTGCAAGATCAGATACTAAGAGGGAAACTGACATATTTGTGCATAGGTCAACTAATTCATCTTCAGTCCACTGGGGGAAGGATGTCTTCTTCCACTTCCTCAGGGGAAACTCTTTCCTTGGTATGAATTTGCGAATTTCAGCCAATTGGCTCAGTCATGAAAGCAGCTCCTTATTCTTATGTGTAAACCCAAGGACAGGCATCACTGGTACACATACCATTCAGCCCAGCCAAATGGTTCTGATCAAGCTTATCTTGAACCCAGAAAACAGATTCTCTGCCAGAAACCTGTTTGGAATCCGAGGCCTGAGACATATGCAAAGCATTGTCACCCTATTCTTTCATTCAAAATAATTCAGGCTTAATTTCCTATGATCTCGTGCTCCATCTTCCTTTTGTCACTTTCTTATTGGTTTTCTACATTATAGGCTTAATCTCTTATCTGTTTAAAGCCTGTCTCAGCTGATTTAATGTCCTCTTCTGGGCCCCTAAACTTGCATGAAGCCTTCTCACTCCCATCCTGCTGTGTAACACCAGCCCTGTCTCTGATCTCACTATGACTTCTCATCATCATCTTCTCCCTTGGTCTTCCTTCCTGCTGCCATATGCACTGTAATCCTCAGAGCAGCACATCTCTGCCTCAGGTCTCTCAGAACCTCTACAGTCTCTTGGAGTAGCCAGTCACTGGTCATAGCTGATTTTTAGGGGCATAAAGAGGGAAGAAAATGCATGCAGATGCAGCAGGATCTGGCCAAGCCTGGAAGGGGAGAAGTGAGTGATTCTGAAACAAGGTATTTGGGTCAGGTCTCTCTTTGGCCTTACTGACAGGAAAGTATTTATGCTGGACACCTTGAAGGTCTCACCCAGCCTCCTGATACTGACCTGAAAGTTAGGAACAAGATTTTAAGACTCATTTTAGGTCAGTCGTTACTGCCACAGATTTATACAGAAGAGCAAACTTTGAAAATTCAAAGCACTTAACTGATTTGCAGAACTTGACTGATTTGCAGAACCTCTGCAGCCTCAGACTGCAATAACAACAAATCCCACTTCTGTGTGTTTCAGACACTTCCTACCAGCAGCAGAACTGTGACTCACCACCATTCTCCCTTGAATGTAAGCTGCTATACCCTGCAAACTGCATTTCGCAAAACCTCTGGGCAACTTCATAGCTACAGTGCACACCTCAGTAGCTGAGCTGGATTTCCAAGGGTGCCAAGCAGTTTGTGGCAGAGCTGAGAGGAGTCTGGATTCTACTTCCAACCTATACACACTCTATGAAAAATACCACATGGAGTCCATGATAAACTTGTAATAGATGTGTGGGGCAACCTGCTAGGAAAGAACCTAGCTCTCCACTGTGGAGCAGAGCGTAATGAGTTAATGGTGCACTGGGGACAGAAATTAAATACGCAGTCTTTCATGATCTTCAATAGCACTAGAAAATAAATGCCAAGTTAGGTGAGTATAGGTCCTGTTTATTGCCCTGAGTTTAGGTTTCCCACTCTGGTGAATCCTTACATGCTGACAGGGATTTTTTTTGATAAAGAGCCTCCAGGAAGATAACTGTGGCTGAGGACTGTGGTATTTAATCTTTGCAAGAAGGAAGTATATCTGGATCTCTTTTATACAGGCAATTCACAGAATTTGCCTGTGGCTATTCCCCTCAGGAAAAGATGACACCATCAACAAAGACATGCCAGCATGCACAAGGAATCACAAAAGGGAAATGGTGGGGATACTGACAGACCCAGTAACCAGACAGCCCAGTACTTCCTTTTGAGTAGCCTTGCTTGAAAGGTTTTGTTAAAAATTTGGAAGAGTACCCACTGCTTTTGGGTACCCTGACACAGAACCCTTCATCCAAAGCCAAAGAATCTCAGCAACTCATGTTGACTTCACTTGGAGCTGCATCCCAGGACGCTACAATGGCCACAACTCTCTAACTATACTTCCATGCCACCTTGCCTCTTGCCTGTATACAGCAGCTATAGTTTATGTAAGGAGCAGATAATTTCTATGAGAAAGGAGCTGATTCTCATTCTATGTATACACGACACCCAGCCCCACAAAAACCCAAACCCTAACTAGGGACTATCAGCTTGATCAGCCATTCCTAAGAGTTGTAACAGTGACAGGATCTGGACAGTAACGTTGGAAAGCCCGGTGGAAAACAGAATTACCCAGCACCCTAGTGATTCAGAAGGTTCATGCCCACAAAGAGGTACAATGATGATCATTACATAGGCAGGGAATCAGCATTTCACAGGAAAGAAGGAATGCTCCTCCAAGATCATCCACTAGGAATGCAATTGGAAAGACAGTAGAGAAGGTGAAATAAAGTAGCACAGATTTTCACAGCTGCCCTGTGCTGCTGCTCCAAACTGAAGGATTTAGACGCTGAGGTTTCAGAGTAATCTGCCACGCTATGCTTTGAAGTATTCAACATCCAAAAGACTGTGAACTCACAGGTGATGTTCCAAATGACCCATTCAACTGGAATACAAAGAAGTATGACCACTGGTAGTAATATGCACTCAGTGCTCCAAATGTTAAACTCAAAACATTCCAAATTCAGTCATGTCTATATGACTCGCTAGCCTTTACCTCTTCAGGGCCCAGATTCAGACCTCAAGTTATGAAGAGCAGCCAGGAATGTGCTAAGGGCGTGTTCACCTGCAGTCAACACGAACAATGTTTACATGAAGAAGTGTCCCTGTTCCAACAGGTATCCTTGGGCTTCTGCTCATGGCAAGGGAAAACTATAGCTCTGGACTTTTCCTTCCTTGCCTCCCAGTCCTGCTAGTCAGATTAGTTGCACTACTCTCAGGAGAAAGATACCAAAAACAAGGGAAGTGTAGGCTGCAGAAAGGAACAGTATTTAGGAGAGCAATAGGAGCTACTGTTGCTAAAACATAGCTTTCCACATGGCACCTGCTAGTTAAGCTTGGACAGGACATGGAGCAGAGAGGTGGTGCCAGCAGTACTCTTGGTGGGAAAGTAACAAAATATTCTAGTAAATGTTTTGCTGGACACATCCCTGGGAGTAGTACTAGCTGAGATTTTTTTGGCTGTCAGAATTGCTTAAATTATGCAGCAAGATACATCTTGATGCAAAGATGATGCAGCAGCAACAAGAAAGTGTTATCAAGCCATGTTTCTGCCACAGCTGCCATTGCAGGAAGCTAGGGGATTAGAGCACTGCATCGAGAGGAATCATCACTGTTTTATAGAGATCATTGGCCAGGTCAACAGGAATTAATACAAATATTGTCACTCTGCTGCACCTGAGAGCCAGGAGGACAACCTGCAAATCATGTTTCCAGGGAGGCTTAAAGCAGTTAGAGAACAAACTGTCAGTCACCTTTGCCCTTCCAGACTCAGTCTCTATATCATTTGGCTGTGAAATGCTGTGGAAACTGCTTGTGATCCCTGAAAAGACTGTGCAAGACTTTGTCAGGTGGGAACACGGCATGAAAAGAGAAGCTGGCTAGAAAGCTATCATGCTGGAAGGGCTTGGAGGGCTCTCATTATGGCAAGCTCTCACCTGATCAACAATCCTAGCTTTTCTGGGAAGCTCTGTACCAGAAAGAGATCAGGGGACACAATGCACACAGCAACGCAGAACAGCAAACAATGATGAAGGCAGGGCTGGAGAGCTTCAGAGACAAAGAGGAATTAGCACACAGAGAAATGAAAACAAAAGAGGACACAGTCACCAATATAACTGGTTTCAGAGGGACAGGAACATCAAGGAGACAGTGGCCTGGATGAAGAGGGTATAAGCAGAGGATGCTCCTTATAATAAAATATAGAATGTAGATCAGCTACCAGGCACCACAATTCCCTGCAGCATTACAGCAGAGAACATCTGGAGCCATATTAATTTTATGTTGTATGTACACAGCCTAAGGAAGGAATGATGTGAAAAACAAAGAAACAAGCAAACCCCCAGCAGCTCTAGAACTACCACAGAGAGCTGTTCTACCATGAGCCCACGGAGTGTTGCTGGGGGCAACTCCTGAGAGTCTTTGCTGCTCTATCATTGTGTGTACAATAGGAAATATAGTTCTCTCCTTGCTACCATGGCATGCTGGGAAAATAATAGCAAGTCACTGAGATGCCTTAGATGTGCTAAAGAAAGGTATGAACTGAGAAATGTGCAATGCAAGAATGCACAAGGAGCCTTGCTGAGAAGCCAGAACTGTGGAGGATCAGAGTATCCCAGCTCCAGTCAGCACTGAGGAGAATGGACTATAAGAGAAAGCTCTGACTTGGCTGCAGGGTGCAAGGAAGGGTAGTCCTTTCCCAGAACAAGTGCCAAGGATGCAGGACAGGAAGCAGTGTGGAGCTACTCCACACTTCAGACAGTTCAGAACGATGCAGTTCCCCCAAACTCCATGTCCTTCTCCCATTCCCAGAGTGTATGTCACTTCAGAAGCCACCAAGGAATCTCACAGTGCCTCATAGTGACAGAAAAACAACTGGCACTTCACATCACAGGACTGAGGAGAAAAAAAGCATGAGGGACTAGCATCAAGTAAAAAGCAAGACAGATTCCCATGAAATGCCATACAGATGTCATGATCAGACATGCAGCTGCAAAGACACTGCCTCAGAGACCATTTTAGGGTGAGGTGGGGCTTAGCAGAATGCAAAGCAGTATTAATCTTCTACATGAGGATGCTCAAGCCCATTTAAGTATCTCAGGGGAGCTCAAGGGAGAAGGGTTGGATGCGTTTGGAAGTTATGGTGCATCTGAACAGTCTGAAATGAAACCAGTAAACTGGACTCACCTTTTTCTTCCTCCTTGCCCCAGTGCCCTGAGAATATTTGGCTGGGGTTGGAAGACACAAGCTGCCAGCTCAGTGAGTGAAGCCAGCAGCTCCTGCCTAGTGCTCTGTCTGAGAGCCTTGGGATGGGATACACAAAGAAGGACTGAGAGCCCTGAAACACTCTTCCAAGGTCATGCCAAGGCTGAATGTTCTGCCCAGTCCTGCCACCTTGGGTGAGACTGCAGCCTGTCAAGTTGTCACAATGCAAAGGCCCAGCAAAATCTTTCATAATGCCCCTCTGAAAGCTATGCTGACTACACGAGTTACACATCAGTCTCTCTGCTTTCACAGATGCTGTAGCCAGACTCTGACCAAGTA
Source organism: Melanerpes formicivorus (assembly GCF_026170545.1). Taxonomy (NCBI): domain Eukaryota; kingdom Metazoa; phylum Chordata; class Aves; order Piciformes; family Picidae; genus Melanerpes; species Melanerpes formicivorus. Next base: position 1,959,826 of record NW_027142450.1, on the reverse strand, counting down.
CTGCGGCCTCCAGTGATGTTCATCCCCCCAGCCTCTGCCTGTGAGAGACTGAGATGGTCTGGAAGGAAAACAGTCAGACTGAAAGTTCAGGGAGTCTTCTCTTTCCTGGTTTAGCTTGTCACTCACAGCCATCAGAAGGGCAGGCTTTGAGAGCAGGACAGACCAGGTGGATCGCTCCAGTCCACCACTGGACTGACTAGGATGCTGCTCCCGGCTAGCACTTTGCAGGAGCACCACTGAAACCAAAAGCCATGCCAGCAAGTCTCAAATTAGACTGTCCCTTTTCAGGCTGCTCTGTTTCACAGGAAGGCAGAGGCTGGATGCAGTCTCTTGACCTCCCTTCTGGGAGCCATTTGGCTTCTTGACTCCTCCAGGGATCCACACAAAGGCTTGTAGAAAGTACAGCTCCCCTGCAGCCTGGGCCTCAGGCCCAGCTGCCTTTCAAGCAAAGTTTGGTTCCTACTGAGGGCAAGGTCTCTGAGAAAGGGGAGCTTCGCCTAGCTACCTTCTGCTGGGTTGTGCTTTTCAGTGGAATTTGCTGCCTGGAGAGCTGCTTATTTACTTTTTGAAAGTTGTCAGGCTTAGTTCCGGGATGATGGGAGCTATCTGTGCTTTTGTAAGAATGTTAGAAGACCTGAACTTCAGACTTAATTCTTGACTTTTTAGCATAACTGCATTTTGTCTCTTTCACCTCACATATACATTGAGTCTTTGCAGGATTTACCGTCCCTTGGTAAGAACAGGAATGGTTCTTGCATTGGGGCAGCAGCCTCATGTAAAATAATGCTCTGTACCTTGCCTCCTCAGCCACCCCCTGAAGTGTTCTTGAGAGCATTTTTCATCCTAACTTCCCGGGACTGTCATGATACTCCCTCAAACATGTTCTGTGCTTCACCTTAGAAGTAGCTGCACATTCAGGTGTGGGCTACTTCCAAGACTAATGCGTCTGACTCAGATTTGTCCTTTATGCAGCCAGGCAGTCCCTTGCCAAATTCCTCCCTCCCATGCATGACCTTACAAGTGACACTGGCAAGCCCTCCCACAGTTTGCTACAAAGCTGGTTGACTAGCTTCTTCTAACAGAAGACCTCCACTTCCTTCTTTCTCCACCCTGAGTCTGTGGGCCTTGAAGAAAAGAGAATACCACCCAGCAGATGTGGGGTTTGAAGATGCCAGAAAATAAATGGAAGAATGTGCTTACCCCATGCCAGTGTCTGGATCTTTGCAGAGGGTATCAGTGTCAATCCGAATATGGCCCCTAGATGCAACAGGCTCATGAGGATGATATTCCTCCAGACGTATCTCAAGGGAGGCTTGGGGCCCTCTTTCTCCTGGTAGGTCTCATCGAAGATATCATCTATCATGCCCCGCTCTCTTGCCAAGTCCTCATGATCAAGTAAGTCCTTCTTCACGATGGCATCCCCATTCCTGGTCGCCCGGGAGGTGACAGTGCCAACAGTGGTGGCGCTGGAAGTGGAGGAGAACTCCTTGGAGAGGCAGCAACAGACATTTTCAAGAAAGGGAAAAAAAAAACCAAGAAGTGGTGGTTACCAATGCAGGGAATGGAAACATGAGCAGCTAGGCTGGCAGTATGAAGACTTGCAGCCTGAAGTTTACTTTGCAGGCTCCATTCTTTCAGCTGAGCCTCCCTGGCACCAAGAAGAGCCTGCCCTAGCTCTACAGTCATGACTTGAGAAAGAGGGGGCATGATCTTCCTGGGGAAAAGTAGGTAGGTAGTAGCCAGAGTGCAGAAAGTAAAGAAAAAGATTTGAAATCCCACCTTTTTCGTCCCCCCACCAGTGGCTTTGGTGAGATCATTTGCAGGGTGCAAGGATTTTAATTTTCCTTCAGTTTTATTAGTGAGCATTTATAGGTGGGCTTTTGGTCTGGGCTTGTACATAAGACAACAATAAAGGACACTTTATGAATGAACAAGGCAGTAGGAGAAAAATAGGGTCTGAAACACAGTTTTACTATAAATCACTGGGCTGTTCCTGTTATCCTGCCTTTTTGTGTCATCCCCCCAGAAATCACTGTGGGGAACATCAGGAAGATCCACAAGAGGATTCCTCTGGGGTTTCTCCTTATCTCTCCCTGCCTCACCTTCCAGGCTTGGATGTAGCAAGACTGACATACTTAGAGATCAGAGTACAGAAGCAGTCGAGAATTATGCTTCCACATAGACCTACAGCTCCTATCCTGTGCCTACTGCTAAGCCTCTTATCCCTCTCCCGCTTTACACCCACAGGCAAACTGAGGCACCGGAAGACAATCCTCTGAGCCAAGGCCACCAGCATGCAGTGAGGAAGTTTTAAGCAGCAGGGTGGCTCAGCCTGGTTCCTGGCTGCCTCCTGTAGCTGTGACGTAACATTCTCCCTGCACATGCTTGTTTGCCCTGGCTGAGCGGCAGCATGCCCCATCAGGCATGCATCACGGAAGGAGCAGGCAGGAACAACCCTAATGAGACAGGTCACTGAACCCCAAATCACCAATTTCTACTTCCATCATGACAGCCACATGCATGCTGGTGCTTGCACCTTTGTCAGGCCTCAGCCCAAGCACTTGATGGGGATCTACCCCTAGAATGCCAAGCACGAAGGATGTGAGTGGTGAGAGAGCATGCTGCCCCATCCCCTTGCCTCCTAGGAACCTGCCCAAAGGACATGTCCCTCTGCTGCCCACACCACGGCTTTCATGTGCAAAAAGGCAATAAAGTTTAGCTGGCAGGAATGATAGGGAGGGAGCATGGCCAAGCCAGGAAAGTTCCTTTCCCAATAGAAACCTTCTGAATTAACAGCAGATTCCCACCCAGCCACACAGGATAAAAGACCACCATTCTGCCATGGCCTAGTTTCCTGAAGGAGGCATTAAAATCAGGCCAGCCAGCTTACGTGGCCACGCCAACTCCTCCCTTTCCCAAGGGTAGAAACTAGAGGGTTATAGACATACCTTCCTTTGGGGAGGAGCTGGCAAAGCTGACAGATTCACCATGTTTGTGAAGTAAAATGTTCTCTACAGAGGGAATGCTCTAAGTTTTACCTTCTGGAAGCAAAGGTTAAAAGGGAAAAAGCCAGGACACAAAGCATCCTGCTGCTATCTCACAGCACATGCAAGTGCTGTGCTCAGGACTGGCTCCCTTTGATGCCAGCTATAGGCTGTCTCTGCCTGATTTCCTAATTATTATTTTGAGGATATCATGCTCTGAGCTGCTGGAGAATTTAAAGGAAATCCCCCCAGAAAAGAGTCATGAGAATTGTCTTTTAATCCAGAGATTAGGCATGGAAAAATCCTGCCCATTCCAAAGTGTCAGATATTCTCATCTGGCATTTTGGCAGGAAGGCACTATTTTCTTCCTTGGCTGGAAGACAATCTACCAAAAAGACCCAAGACTTGTCTATGCAGGAATAATTCCCAGCAGAGACCTAGTGGTATAATTAGACAAGTAATGCTCCCCATATGGACATGCTGCTTCCAAAGTAAGAATGTGGGACTGGAGTTGCATTTTTCTCCTCAGAGACAGCTTATGTCAATGTCAAAGACAAAGAAAACAGGTGACAAGAAAAAAATTCTTCTTTCAGAATTGCAGTAGCCACATGAGGAATTTTGCTTACATACCTATGATGCTGGAATTACACTGGTATAATTGAACTTGTTATTTCTCACATGCAAACTAACCTTAAATCAAACAGGCTACAAAGCTGCTGTGAAATACAGCTCCATCAGCACAGATTTGGTGGAGGGACAAAGCAAGAAAGAGAATGGGCAGCTATTTAGCTGGAGACCAGAGAAGTGAGGAGGAAGGAAAGAGGACTTTTATCACTCTATGGCTATAGTGGCTTCAGTGGTTCCTACAGAGGAATATGAGATGGGAATTGATCTGGGGTCTTGAGAGGGGGAGGAGGCCAGCTAAAACATTTTCATAGGCTTCCCCTCATTTCTGAATGACTTTTCTGCTCTCATCTGCAGAACAGATGTGTTCCCCCATCTCCAACCCCTACCCACACCCTACCAGCACTGAACACGCCATAGGTGATCCTGGCATCCAGCCAGCTTATACAACCAACTGCAGCTCAAAGGCTCTTGCGCTGGGTACAGCCTAGGGGCCCCAGGGCACTGAATCTCAGGTCCACTATATTTGAATATGCCCAACATGACTCAGAGTCAAGATTTTTTTCATTTTCTGGGATATGCCCCAAAATAAATGCCAAGATCATGAAACATGGTCTGAGCACATCCTCCTTGGCAGCCATTTCGGGTGGGAGAGGAATAAAGTTCTTTACATCACAGCATCCCTGGAAGGTCACAGCACCTGTACAAAAGGACCTGAGGAGGCTCCTCATGCTGTCGACAGGGGAGAGAGTGGGTCTGAGATTTACACTCCACTCTTCAGCACAGGCAGAAAGGGTAAGGATGAGAGGGTGAGAGAATAGCAGAATCAGTCCCTGCCTCCCCTCAGGAAAAGGATGGCTGCCAGGAGAGGCAATTTTTTTTTAAAAAGGCAATCTCTAGCGATTCAACAACTGTAGGTATCTTCCAGGTGCTGGGCTGTTACTCAGACCTTCTTATGCCAAAAATGGGCAGCACAGCCGTTGTGCGTTTGCTTGGCTCAGGCAATGCAGACAGAGACATTCTTCCATTTGGGCTTTCACCTTGCGTGTGTCCTAGAGACGCTCCCTGCTGCAAAATCTGTCTTACAAACGCTGTTAGGTGAAAGCCCTTTCTTATAAAAACATTAATTAAGAAACGAAAAAAACCCAATAACACAGCACTTCCAAACCCGCCACGAACTCTTGGCACAAAATACCCTCCTGAATAGCCCTAGCAAGCACGCTGAGACGGATGTTTTTCAGAGAAACCTGAATTTTATGCGCAGTCCATCCGAGGGCTAACTGCGGGGAGTAAGCCCCGGTGGCGCGATCCCTGCTTATGAGGATTGGATGATGTCTTCGGACAGCACCGAAAGAATTCGCCTCCTGACTGAGATGTGGCACAGAGAGAGCACACACATCCGTGTGCATACGTGTGTGCGCGCTGCACGGACACGCGTGGATGCCCAGGCCTTTCCCCCCACGACTGCGGCAGCGCGGCACTGCCGGAGCCGCGGAGATGAAAGACGAGGGGGCGAGGAGAAGACAAAGCACCGTACCCCCGGGCCCACCGGCAGCCCCCCGCTTACCTCCTCCTGCATTAAATGCGCAGGCATGGGTGGGCTCTGTCTCTGCTGCTCGGCGGCGGTACGCGGGCGCGCAGGTCCCCGGGTCGGCGAGCTGTGCGGTTCGGGTGCAGCAGGCGCGGAGGTATTTAAGCGGGGCTGCTCGCTTGTCGGCTGGAGGGGCTGGGCTCTCCGCGTCCCGGCCTCCCAGTGACCCCCTGCCCGCGGATGAGATGCGCAGGGTCAGCGCGGCGGGCGGGCAGTCGGAAAGGGGGGGATGCCGCTGTCGGCGGGCCTGGGAGGGGAGGCGGAGCGGGGGGCGGGAGGAAGGATGCTGAGGAAGAGGAGGATGGCGAGGGCCAGGCTCTCTCATGATGCCTGCCTTTCTTCTTTTTTTTTTTTTTTTTTTTTTTTTTTTTCCACCCCTCCGCCTCGCCAGCCGATTGGCTGCGGGAAATTTGGTGCCACCTCGGCCTGCCCTCGCCATTGGCTGGCTGCAATCTGCTGTTCGCTCCCCGCGGCGCGCACCCTGCGCTGTGCGCGCACGGCTCCGCGGGCGTGGGGGATGCCCCCATGGGAAGAAGAGACAGCCGAGGGATATCAGGGAGCATCGTGCTCCTTCCCCATCTGGCTGAGGAGTGCGGCGGGGAAAGAAGGGCCTTCAGCGTCACACATCCATTCTGTACCGGGGGTCTCTGTGGGGAGCATTTCATACATACATATGTATCTGTATGTATAAAGCACACCCGCAACTGTAAGCATGTATGTCTGCACAGGTGTTTATCTGGACAGGCAAGGCCAGCCTGGACTGTGTTGACTGTAAGATTTAAAAATCAGTCCTGGCCTTTTCCCACCAGAAATCCTGCCCTTTCTGCAGAGGACGGAAGGAAAAAGGAGCAGCTCAGTTCGCTATCAGCTATTTTCCATAACAACCTCCTCACTAGCCAGTGATGTCAGCAATAGGAAAATCCAAGCTCTATCCCAAGCGCTAGAAGTGATAAAGAGGGCACTTAGAAACAAAACATTCGCCTGTGGCAGAGCCTGGAGTCAGCTCTTCTAACCCCACCATGTGGTCACCATGCCAGACACCCTCAGCTACGTAGTAGCAAGGGTTGGAGTGCCCTAGTGCTATCCCCCGAGCCAGTACGAGTTTCAGCTCCTTTTCCCCCTCACGTTGTATCCCGTGTGTTCATTCTCTGGCCCCCGCTGACACATGAGTCATTCGGGGAGTGGAACAGGGACGTCAAATGGCATTTTGAAGCCCGTATGCCCTCACACATATCCTGTTCGGACAGCTATCCCACAGCCATGAACTCAGCCACATGAGGTGCAGATGGACAACCGAGATGTTGCAGAGTCGGTCTCTGGGCTGGTCGTGCCCAGACACAGCAGGGCTGATTCAGTGGCAGCTGTCAAAAGGAGCTGCATTGTAATTGCTGGGAGGGGAAAGTGACAATGAAAAATAACAGTAGCCCAGTTGTTCTCTGTGTTTTGAGGTGTCCACCAAAGAAGGAAAAGTATGTGTCCTTCTTTATTTCACTGTGATGGATGAAGAGATGGTGAAGAGTCTGTGTTTTAGTTTTATATTAGGAACTCAGTCTTTCTGAGTCACAGTATTAAAGCAGAGAGCCCACATCAGATGTTCCTAGATAGTGAAAGCTGACATGAGTCAGGAGAAGGACTTTTAACCATCCCTTTTAAGACTTGCCATTTAATGTTGTGGTTGACACCACCTCATGAGGGTTACTGAACACTGGGGAGAAAGGATGTTTAAATTAAAGATTCTACTTTCTGTGTGAATATTGAAAGAATCATAAGCTGCTAAAAACTAGCCTGAGGAAATCAGACTCCTGCTATTTCCAAAAGAAAAACAGAAAGGAAATACATTTTTAAAAGGAAAAAAAAAGAAAAAAAAGAAAAAAAAGAAAGTACTTGTTGATTTAAAACCCCCAAGAAAACAAAACAAGCAATGACAAAACCCCACAACAAACCAAACCACACCAACACCAAACAAATCTGCAGCTCATGCCACGTGGAAAGTAATCTCAGAGAGCTGTGCAGCCAAGTCTTCAGTAGAAGTACATTGCTGGTGGTGTTCATCAATACTGCTTTGCAAAGATTAAGGTTCAGCCATCATCACCAGGGAACTGATTGAATTCTTCTGCATCTGGCGACTGTTGCCTGAGGTCCTGATCTTTCATAAATGAGGTTGTGCAATGCCAGGTCCGTGTCATAGGGCAGTGATGAGCACGGCCATGCCACGCGTAGCACAGGTTGAGAACTTCAGCAGTGGGTTGCTTTACCAATGCATGGTGTACTGGAGGATGGTTTTCATGTTGCTTGGAAGTCTGCACAGATTCATGACTAAACCAAGGCACTGTGCTAGTGAAAAGCTCTTGCAGAGTACTTCTTGTCAGAGGGTCTCAAAGTTTTTTATCAAGGTTGAGGACAAGATTTCATCTGGTGTCAGCAGTTTGGAAATTTTAGTGAGTATCCTCAGTTAACCTCTCCACACAAAATCCTTGCTGCAAGGACTTTGCAAGGTTTGTTTCAAGTTGCTTGTTTATCTTCTGTAACCCTTTTTCTTCTGTTTCACAACTGGAAGTTGTAAAAAAGAAATAAGGGGAGAGTTGAATAAAGAGGGAATAAGCTGAGAACTGGGGAAGGAGCTGACCACTACCCCTCAGCCTCTGCCTAAAATAGAAGTTTGAAAAAATTCTCCTAGGATTATTTTCTACATCTCTTGCATTGTTTTTCTGAAGAAGCAGGAGACAATTTGAGCTTCAGAGCTTTTTCTAGGGATAGGGGAATCATGCTGTGGTCCTTCACAGAATCACAGAATGGTTTGGGTTGGAAGGGACCTTTAAAGGTCATCTGGGCCAAGCCCCCTGCAGTGAGCAGGGACATATGCAACCAGAGCTGGTTGCTTAGATCCCCAAGCAATGACCTAGAATGGTTCCATGGATGGGGCATCTACCACCTCTCTGGGAAACCTCTCCTTTCCTCCAAGAAGAATTGCTAGTGTGATTTTTCTGTCATTTCACCCATCCTCCTTTCTTTCTTCTTCAACCCCTCTATAAGAATCTGCCCTTCAGAGGATGGAGACCTTTGTGCAGAGCAGATGAACATCAGTGTGGTTCACCACTGCTGCCAACAGTTTCAGAAGCTGATAGTCCTCTTGGTTTTAACAGTATTGACTTCTGGGCAGAGTTAAGTGTTGCAGATAAATGAGGTGGTGGCCTGTGGCCATAGAATGAGTTGGGACAAGACATGGCTCAAGCGACAGGAGTTCAGAATTAATACCTACTGCAAAGATAAGGTAATGGCAACTGCACATTATTTAGGGATTGATAACAGGCTGATGATTGGGATAGGGTGCTTATCTCTGCACTTTGCTCCAACCATTGCTGCCCAACTCAGTGCCAGAACCCCTGCCCATCCTCCTCCCTCCCTGTTACCCCAAACAGGCTTTGCTTCTGGTCCTTGTGCTGCCAGCACAAGATTATATGCATCATGTACAGATGTCAAACATGTTACCTGATTCATCATTCTCCAATTCATGATGTACAATATCACTGACCAACCAAAACAGGTGAAAACCAATATCAAGAGAACAATGATGGGGTGACACAGCTTGTTCAGGATGCCTGTAGCCGTAAATGACCATCTGAAAAGGATGTTCTGCAACCTTTTCAACCCTTTTCAAAACACAGTTTATTTCTTTCACATTGTGATGAGCAGTTATCAGTGTTCTCTGTCCATTATCTCTGACCATTTCCAAAATTCTGATCAAATCTTGGTGCTGTAGCAGTTGCCTTACTAAAATGAGATTCATCCCAATGGTTACCGGCAACAGTTCATGAATAGTGCACTGTGTAATTAAATTGCAAGAGTCAGAGGGATGTGACCAAAGCTAAATAAGAAAAGTCACATCCAGTAATCTCACTAAAATTGGAGTGATTCTTAGTATTTACAACCACGTTGTCTGCAGATTCAAAATTGCAAGCAGTCCTAAAACATACACAGCCTTTGCCAATATACGCAAGGACTGTTTCAGGGTTTTCATCAGGATGAATCTCAAAGTGACAAATACTCTGTTCAGAGTCCAAACAAATGTCCTGAGTTCTTACTGCGTTACTCTCACAGATGAAACCTTGTTGTTCTCGTACAACACAAGATTCTCAATTCACAGTTTGTCATTTCTCATCCACCTTTCGGGTCCATACTTTATGCTTGAACAGATAGACTACAGCTCCATTGTGGTATAATCCTAATGCAATGACAGGGTAAATCAAGTGTATTGAAGCACTGTATATGCAAGAAAGTTGTAGCTGTGTTGGTGTTGGGGTCATAAGTGAAATTTACCAAGCTCAACCAGGATTGGACTTTCCTTTTGAAGTAAGTTCCACAGTCCCAAACTATTTCCCACATTTCAGTGGGGAAAGTGCCTTCTTCACTGTTTGCATCCACAGTTGAACCTGGATAAAACTGAGAGCCAGAGAGAGGTTATTTTGAATCACACCAAGTGCATCCATTCATGATCTTTTACATTCACTTTTTCCCATTTTGGTAATACATTTGATAGCAGCCACTGCTTAGTTCCCAGAGCCAAGAGTTGCAATTTAGCCCGATCACTAGTTGTAGCAGCCAATTTGTTCAATACCTCTGAATCAATAGTATTTAGAACTCCCAATCCTATTCCCAAAACACCAGTTGGATCACTCTACATTCATTTGGATTAGATGGAATCCATTTCCTCTGCCAGGTTGTCCATCCCTGTGACGGTTTTAGGCTGTGCCTTTAAGGAAGGGACAGTTACAGGAACACTCTGGCTGAAGGTTTTGGTGTAGAATGAAAAACAAAGATAAAGTCTAAATGAATTTCATTGGTAGATTGGTAGAATGCAACTTTAAGTTTTAGTTCAGTTTGAGTCTCTGCTCAGTTCCAGTCTGTTCTGTCTTTTCAGTCTGTTCTGTCTTTTCAGCCTGTCTGCTTCTGAGCAACAGCTGCGGGACCTGTTGACCTTGAGATAAGAAAACTAATCCTTGCATGCGCTTTGAGCCTAACAAGAATTTCCTCCTTAATAATTACCTTTTCTCTCTCTCTAACCCTTTTTTGGAAAAGAGGGAGGTGGGGGGAGAGAGGGGGTGGGGGGGTGGGGGGGGAACCCTCCTCTGGCCAGAGGAAGGAGTTTTGTTCTGTATTACTTTCTTTGCTGTGTATTTCTATATATATGGTAAATATTGTATATTGTGTATATATAGATTTGCATCTCATCCTGCTTGTAAATATAGCTCATATCCTTTGCTTCTCTGACTGAGCTAGCTGTGGTTTCTTTGTGGGGGAGGGAGAACTGAACCTTCTCTCACCACCACAATCCCTTGTACGATGCTTTTAGGAAAGGTGAGCAAGCTGGCTGAATTTCTGAAACATTATTTTGCATCAGCAGCTCAATTTGTTTAAGGCACCATGCCAGATTGAACAACATTTGTTCTTGCCCCATATTTCTGATTACATAAAGTCCAATTGGAAAAATCTTTGGACTAAGCACAACAGTTGGTTGGGTGGTAGGTATTACAACATCTATTTTGAGTTCTCCCCAGTACCTTGTATTGTTTTAACCATACATAACCTTATGCAAATCCTGTACAGCAGTCAGATTTAGCCAGCAATATCAACTTTGATTTTTGCATGACAACACCAGGACTTGTAGTCCAATTCCATAACTGTTTGTGGTTTCAACAAGGGATTCAGTTGTTGCAGCTGCTGTTCTACTGAGATGCATGCTGAATGCATGGGATTGCAAAATACTTTCTAACTGGCCAACTGCAAGCTGCAAACTCGTTTTCATATGTGAGCCAAGAACAACATCCGGCACAAGGTAGACCATTTGGACATGCTGGTGTCTTTCATTGGGGTGTGCTTTAGACTATACATGGATCTGGGTTTCATTGGTTAAGTGTAAGAGAAGTGTATGAAAATCATCGACTTTGGGCAATCAACACATTTGGGGGTGAGGGCTTCTATTAGGGACTTCTGTTAAGGGCTTCTTCTGTTAAGGGCTTCTGGGACTTCAGGGACTGTAGGACTCTGTAATGCTGGGGATTCTGCAACACTGTAATAAAGGACTTCTGAGATTCTCTACTCTCTGCATTTTGGGAATTCCATGGTGGAGCAAGGTTTGTACACTTGTCACGCAATGGCACCCCATTATCAGGGGGTACTACATCAGGCTCCTGAATCGGGGGAGCGATATTCAGTAATCAGTCTGCATCATGTTGTGATGTTGTCACCCTGTGCCATGGTAAAAGAAGGCAAAACTTCACTTTGTTAGTTAGTGTAAAGAGAGTATCCACACCACAGTGTATAACTATGGCAAGAAGCATCACTGGAGGTTTAGTTGTGGTATTTATTTTGAATTTGAATATTAGGCCTGATAGACCAGACCAATCCAGTGGATTAATTTGCCAGTTGCACACCACAGAGACAAGCTTGATCAAAGTGAAGTTGTACCAACAGTCACTTTTCTCCTTCCCACAGAATTGGATGATTTCAGCAGTGTAGGTACTTGGGCCCAGGGAGTAGTTACTGACATATTTTTGGTGGCAACATGGGGGAATCTTGCTTGTCACAATTCCAATCTGTAGAAAGACAAGGTTCTGCAGTGATGCTGGGGTGAATTTCAGTTGTCAAATTTGGATTGAAAAGATTTTCAGCAACTGTTATAGAGGAGACTCTTTCATAAAGAGATCCTTCCACTTTTCTGCATCCTACATGAATCCTTTCTCCAATTATTCCAGTCAGGATTCCAATATGATTCTTTTTATCCCATTCTCATTCAAGCAGGTGGTCCACTCCTGTGTCATGCATTAGCACCATAGCTAAATTTGGGAGTCAGTCCTTGAGGTAATGACCTAGAGAGTAAGTGTAACTGACAATGGCCTCAGACCGAGGGCATTTGGCATTCTTTTGGTTATATGTTAGTGGTAAGATGCAGAAAAGTATTATCAGTCCAATCATCAGCCCCACTAGACAACTGGTCATTTTAGAATTTGGGCCTCCACTTTGTCATTCAGGTGCCATCTGTGCGGTTTCTGAGGTCCTTCGGGGTTCTCCTGCAAGAGGAAAACAACAGAGCTTGCCTCCCTGAGGCAAAATTAATATGATAGAATTATTCAGCGGGTATTTATCCAATGCTCCTTGCCCAGGGCATCAGAGGCTAGCCATGAATATGCATTAAGTGGGGTTTTTAGTACCAGTCGCATCTTCCCACGGTGGGAAGTTCCACCAGAACAGGTTGTACTGGGAAGCGAGTTGGATTCCTATAATCATCTAGTCCCTTTAATGAGGGAACTAAAGTAGGATACTTTGGGCAGAAGGCAGTGATTTTGGGGCATCCATTTACCCCCCTTCTGTCATTTACACCTTTTACAGCTTCCCACAAGCAGGCATTCCAGTTACCTTCATGTGACTTCAAGAGTCGCTTTAAGAGACCGTTGGTTCATTAGCTTGAGGATAATAAGGGATGTGAAACGTCCATTAAATTCCTTTGGTTATTGCCCAGTCCTGTACAACTTTGTGAAGTGAAAACCGTTATCAGACTTTATTTCCTCTGGCTTTGGAAAAGTTCCAAACCATTCTTGCAGTGCTTTCACAGTGTTTTCTTCTGTAGCCCTATTAAAAGCTTTTGCCTGATGTTATTTCCACTCCTACCAGCACAAAATGTTTACCTTCTGATCTCTTAAAGGGGCCAATATAGTCCACCTGCCAGGCCTTCCACAAGCCTTTGCCCTCTCGTAAATGCAGGGGGTCATCCTCTAAGGGATGTCTTTCAAGCAGTATGCGGCATTGTTCACAGGCTGATCTGCAGGTTTTGCACATTTCTCGAGTGACAGGCCAGCCTTGGGCAGGGACTTCGGAAGACAGTTAACTCCCTCATACTGATAAGGTGTACTAATAGACCTCTATCTCTGCACAACACCCCTGCTCTCTGAGCCACCCCTTTAGGTGATATCCCTGGTATAATTGGCTTAATTACTTTGAATGGGCCTGTAAGTACACTTTATTGTTTCATCTTCTCTCAAAGCCAAGCTAACCACAAACAAACCCTTTTCCCCAAACGTGTGCAATGTTCCCCCCCCCCGCCCGGGATCCACCTGGGTCCATTTGCCATAAATGTACTTTTTTTTTTGTGAGCTATTTGATCTGTGTTCTTCACCCCCTGCTCACTACACAGGAGAGAAGGATCCAGTTTCCCTGGCAGGCACGCCCCTCCTCAGATGGTTCCACCAAGAGAGGAGCGGTGGGCACAGCCCTCTCCTTAGTCTCAGGCCAGCATTTCACAGTCATTTCTAATTGACGCGTGGATAAGCTGTCAATCGCTTCTTTAGGGATACCTTTCTTTTGGCCCACTCTCCATCTATGTTTTTGGGTGTTCATGTGTTCCCTTCCCTGTGTTCAGTGCCAACTAAGCACTGTCCCTTGGGGCTTGATAGTGGGTGATTCATTTTCACATGCCTCAGGTCTTTAGTTTCAGGTTTTTTAATTTCCTCAGGTACACTATACTGCCTGGCGTGATGTAATAATGCTCTGGCCACTTCTTCCCATGTCCATTGCTTTGAGTCAGACTGGCTCCCCCTGGGTGTTAATTTTTCCCTTAGAGTAGCTTGTATCCTCAAAGTAACTGGAGTGTCAGCTACTTCTTTTTAGAGCTGGATACCTTTTATTTTAAGGGGTTCAGGGGGTCCCCTGATTAAAGGAGTCATTTGGTTTGGATCCACCAGGAGAGAAAGGGGAGATTCAAAAGGGTGTTTAGTTTACAATCATATATCATTTGTAAGCAAGCATCCTTTTTCACATTTCCATCTAGCCACACTCCTGATGTTATGGAAGACAATGCCAGGGACGGGGAGGAAGAACTGCCCATTGTAAGTGCAGATCAGGTTCGTGATCACCTGAAGAACCTGAAAGTGTTCAAGTCCATGGGACCCGACGGGATACACCCATGGGTGCTGAGAGAACTGGCAGATGTGGTTGCTGAACCTCTCTCTATTATATTTCAAAAGTCATGGAAATCTGGTGAAGTCCCCATGGACTGGAAAAGGGGAAACATTGCCCCCATCTTCAAAAAGGGTAAGAAGGAGGAACCAGGGAACTACAGGCCAGTCAGTCTCACCTCTGTGCCTGGAAAGATCATGGAGCAGATCCTCCTGGAGTCACTACTCGCTCAAAAGAATAGTGAAGAGGTGATTGGGAATAGTCAGCATGGCTTTGCCAAGGGCAAATCCTGCCTGACCAACCTGGTGGCCTTCTATGAGCAGGTGACAAAATTAATAGATGAGGGGCGAGCAACTGATGTCGTTTACCTGGACCTGAGCAAAGCCTTCGACACTGTCCCGCACCGCATCCTGGTCTCCAAACTGGTGACACATGGGTTTGATGGGTGGACCACTAGATGGATAAGGAACTGGCTTGATGGCCGCACCCAGAGAGTGGCTGTCAATGGCTCCATGTCCCAGTGGAGGCCAGTGACAAGCGGAGTCCCTCAGGGATCAGTCCTGGGACCTGTCTTGTTCAACATCTTTGTGGGTGACATGGACAGTGGCATTGAGTGCACCCTCATCAAGTTTGCTGATGACACCAAGCTGTGTGGTGCAGCAGACACGCTGGAGGGAAGGGAGGCCATCCAGAGGGACCTTGACAGGCTGGAGAGGTGGGCACAAGCCAACCTCATGAAGTTCAACAAGAGCAAGTGCAGGGTCCTGCATCTGGGTCGAGGCAATCCCAGGCACAAATACAGGCTGGGCAGTGACTGGCTGGAAAGTAGCCCTGAGGAGAGAGACTTGGGGGTGCTGGTGGACAAAAAGCTCAACATGAGCTCTCAATGTGCACTTGCAGCCCGCAAAGCCAATCAGATCCTGGGCTGCATCAGGAGAAGTGTGGCTAGCAGGTCGAGGGAGGTGATCCTCCCCCTCTACTCAGCCCTGGTGAGACCCCACCTGGAGTACTGTGTCCAGTTCTGGAGCCCCTATTACAAGAGGGATGTGGAGGTGCTGGAACGTGTCCAGAGAAGGGCCACAAGGATGATCAGAGGGCTGGAGCACCTCTCCTATGAGGGCAGACTGAAGGAGTTGGGGCTGTTCAGTCTGCAGAAGAGAAGGCTCCCAGGTGACCTAATTGTGGCCTTCCAGTATCTGAAGGGGGCCTACAGGAAGGCTGGGGAAGGACTTCTCAGGATCTCAGGTAGTGATAGGACTAGGGGGAATGGAATGAAGCTGGAGGTGGGGAGATTCAGGCTAGATGTGAGGAGGAGGTTCTTCACCATGAGAGTGGTGAAACCCTGGAATGTGTTGTCCAGGGAGGTGGTCGAGGCCCCATCCCTGGGGGTGTTTAAGACCAGGCTGGATGAGGCTCTGGCCAGCCTGATCTAGTGTGGGGTGTCCCTGCCCATGGCAGGGGGGTTGGAACTAGATGATCCTTGTGGTCCCTTCCAACCCTGAATGAAACTATGAAACTATGAAACTATTTGATTCACCTCTCCCTACTGGACTAAGGGTTCCTACCCACTTCTTTGAATCAAAACCCAGTAAGCCCAGTAAGCAGCTTGCTATGTAAGGCTACAGGGTCCATTTCTGGGTTTCATAGTTAGAAAAACGTTAGCACCCCAATAGCCTGTGGCTTCAGCTTCTGTTAACATAATGTGATCCCTTCCAGGTTTGAAACGTGCCGTACATGTTCCGCCTCAGATTCCCCAGCAGAGTGGGCAAATTCTTTGCGGATTTTGCGTATCTCAGAGGAAGAGAAAGATACCTCTTTGATAATAATGGTGGGGATGTTTTCCCCATAAAATTTCAGTTTTAATGAGAGGCCTCAGGTGAATGGCAGCTTCCTTTGTCGTGATATATCTCAGTTCATAATAGAATCATAAGATTCCTACAGAGATGGAAAGGAGTCTGTGTTTTAGTTTTATATTAGGAACTCAGTCTTTCTGAGTCACAGTATTAAAGCAGAGAGCCCATATCAGATGTTCCTAGATAGTGAAAGCTGACATGAGTCAGGAGAAGGACTTTTAACCATCCCTTTTAAGACTTGCCATTTAATGTTGTGGTTGACACCACCTCATGAGGGTTACTGAACACTGGGGAGAAAGGATGTTTAAATTAAAGATTCTACTTTCTGTGTGAATATTGAAAGAATCATAAGCTGCTAAAAACTAGCCTGAGGAAATCAGACTCCTGCTATTTCAAAAGAAAAACAGAAAGGAAATACATTTTTAAAAGGAAAAAAAAGAAAAAAAGAAAAAAAGAAAAAAAGAAAGTACTTGTTGATTTAAAGCCCCCAAGAAAACAAAACAAGCAATGACAAAACCCCACAACAAACCAAACCACACCAACACCAAACAAATCTGCAGCTCATGCCACGTGGAAAGTAATCTCAGAGAGCTGTGCAGCCAAGTCTTCAGTAGAAGTACATTGCTGGTGGTGTTCATCAATACTGCTTTGCAAAGATTAAGGTTCAGCCATCATCACCAGGGAACTGATTGAATTCTTCTGCATCTGGCGACTGTTACCTGAGGTCCTGGTCTTTCATAAGTGAGATTGTGCAATGCCAGGTCCGTGTCATAGGGCAGTGATGAGCACGGCCATGCCACGCGTAGCACAGGTTGAGAACTTCAGCAGTGGGTTGCTTTACCAATGCATGGTGTACTGGAGGATGGTTTTCATGTTGCTTGGAAGTCTGCACAGATTCATGACTAAACCAAGGCACTGTGCTAGTGAAAAGCTCTTGCAGAGTACTTCTTGTCAGAGGGTCTCAAAGTATTTTTATCAAGGTTGAGGACCAGAGCTGCACAACCCAGCACTGTTTCTCACAAGGTACAATCTGTGAGCAAAGCACATAGGAGAAAGAACAATTGCCTGTCTCTCCCAGGATGTCTTAAGCAGCCTGGGTTGGCTAGCACAGTGCCAGGATACAGAAACAAGGCTGAGATGTTTCATCAAAACATTTTTCCTTCCTACTCTCCCGTTAAAAAAAAAAAAAAAAAAAAAAAAGAAAGAAAGAAAGAAAAAGAAAAAAAATCTCTTTCATTTACGAGTAAGTTTAGTAAGGAGATTTCATCGGGTGTCAGCAGTTTGGAAATTTTAGTGAGTATCCTCAGTTAACCTCTCCACACAAAATCCTTGCTGCAAGGACTTTGCAAGGTTTGTTTCAAGTTGCTTGTTTATCTTCTGTAACCCTTTTTCTTCTGTTTCACAACTGGAAGTTGTAAAAAAGAAATAAGGGGAGAGTTGAATAAAGAGGGAATAAGCTGAGAACTGGGGAAGGAGCTGACCACTACCCCTCAGCCTCTGCCTAAAATAGAAGTTTGAAAAAATTCTCCTAGGATTATTTTCTACATCTCTTGCATTGTTTTTTTGAAGAAGCAGTAGACAATTTGAGCTTCAGAGCTTTTTCTAGGGATAGGGGAATCATGCTATGGTCCTTCACAGAATCACAGAATGGTTTGGGTTGGAGGGGACCTTTAAAGGTCATCTGGGCCAAGCCCCCTGCAGTGAGCAGGGACATATGCAACCAGAGCTGGTTGCTTAGATCCCCAAGCAATGACCTAGAATGGTTCCATGGATGGGGCATCTACCACCTCTCTGGGAAACCTATTTGGGCAACCTCTCCTTTTATATACCAGTGGATCGGATGCCAGCTCATGGGGTCAACACCCTTGTTTAGGGTTGCTTTCCTCCCAGTGCTTTCTTTTGGATTCTGGTGATCTTGTATCATATTTCCACACATAATTCTATGGCCAGGAGAGCTAAGAAATGGCTTTCATTTTTTACATGAAAAACTAAGGTTCCTGTGTAGTCACCTGGCTCCAGAAACTGTGACGTGAGGAGTCTGAAATCATAGCATTATGAATGAGAATTATGTTTACAAGAACTGGAATTATCTTATTTGTTTGCTTGCTTTCTATCATATCTCCCCTTCCTCCTTAAAATGTCATTTACATAATTTCAGCCACCCTTAAACGATGGGTGAATTCAGTATGGCTTACCTGGGTTCTTCAGTTAGGAGCGGTTGTGGGGTGCTCCCAGAAGAGCAGCAGTGGTCAAATCCAGAGCTGCCTTCCCACAACTGCCTGGGGAAAGGCTAGGGATAAAAGAAACTTGATGTTCACTTTGCCATCCCACTGCTGCTCTGTGTGGTTACAGCAAGGTGATAAGATAGCAGAAATCACTCCTGTCAGAAGGGTCAGAAGGGAAAGATAAGTGGGGTGATGTGCCCTGCCTACAGGTTGTTACAAGGATGACTAAATTCTCTGCCATTAATCCAGTAACCAGCACTGAGAATTAGGCTGATAACAGGCTGATGATTTGGGTAGGGTGCTTATCTCTGCACTTTGCCCCACCCATTGCTTCCTGACTCAGTGCTGGAACCCCTGCCCATCCTCCTCCCTGCCTGTTACCCCAAACAGGCTTTGGTCCCAGTCCTTGTGCTGCCAGCAGCAAGAACCTAGCTGGTATTGTCTAAACAGAGCTATACAATGGGCAGCATTGTTGACACTGGATTTTTGCCCTCATTAAAGATGACCTCACAGCCCACCCCTTGGCCACTTCAGCCAGCCCCTCGGGACTGTGAGGCTGTCTTTTGAACTCGGGTAAATAAATTGGGAGAGGAGGGGGAGAAGGGGATGGGGGGCAGAGCAACACAGCAGTCTTTGTGTTGCCACCCTCTCTTCAGCACTGGCAATCTCTGATGTCTTTCTACCCACATCAGACATGGCAGGCCAGGTGCCAACAGCAAGCACATTACATGCCCTTCCCCATTCTCCCCAGCCTGCATTTGCTGTTCAGCGACACCCTTTGTGGTTCTGCAGCACACCCACCCCCCCACCCCCCCCACCCCCCCCTTATTCGAGATGCAGTTTGGATCATAAATGTCCATTATCCTCCTTCTGTGTCTTCTTTTCACACCTACAGCCCATACCCCTCGTCTTCAGGCTGAGACCATCCTCTCATGCATCCCGTGCTTTCAACGCTCTGGACATGCCAAGCATAGACCCGGGGAAATGTCCCCTCCTAGTGGCAGATATTGTGACCCAGCTTAGGTGGCGAGGGCAGTACAACACTTGGCTCCTGCTCCATGGTGTCACGCAGGTTTAGATGCAGCTAACACATCTAAGTTCCAGCTGCATTTAAGGATAGATATTCATCTCTGTGGGAAGAGAGGTGATACTGCAGGGCTGTGAGTATGAGTCCTGGAGATGGATTACCACGTACTCAGCACAGGGGAAAATTGCAGCACCAGGAAAGGATGAGGGCACATCCAAGGTAGTTTGCTGCTGCTTCTGTTTTTCAGAGCATGGTGTTCCATGCCACTGTGTATCCTCTTCATGTGTGTGCTCTGCATCATTGCATTCTACCCTGTTGCCTGGCTGGAACAGCAGCCTGGGCATTTGGGGGCTGCCCAATACTCCATTCAGAGAACAAAAAAATGTTTCCTAAAGACAACAATAACCTGTGATCTAGAGATCAGGGAGGCATCTCCCTTCTGAGCTGCTGGCTGGCTCCAGGTTATTTCTCCATATAGATTGGTTTCTTATAGAGTCCTGTAAGCAGAAGCAGGCATGCCCTGGCAGGAAGAAACTGCTGGTATGAGAAGCAAGAAGGTCAAAAGTAAAATATTGCTGGAACCTCAGCCCAGCCTTCTGTACTCTAGACTTAGCAATGGCACACAAAGATGGAGTGTGCCTCTTCCTGTCTGACATCCCCAACTTTGCCTACATCCATACCTCAGTCTCTTTTAAAGCCTGTGTTTTCTTTCCTCTTGGGCAATGGGACTAGAGCAGGGAGCTGACTTCTTTCCCTCCAGAAGTCTGTCTTGCTTTTCCCTCCTTTCCCTCTTTGCTTAGCTTGTATCTTGTGAGCAACATTTTTTAGTCTATAAAACAGGAGTGGTCCTTTGTCCAAGTCTTCTCACAACTGAAAATCCTTCAGGATTCTCACCTGAGCATAATGCCCTCCCACCGTGATGTGTGATGGGCAGCAGCAGTGTTCCTGACTGGTCAAGGAAAGGACATTCAGAGTCCTGAAGGAGAGGCACTACAAGCTGTTGCCTTGCTGGTCAGAAACATTTTTAGGTGCTGTTGCTGAGAATGAAGCCCCTACCTGCCTGCCTGGTTTTGCTGCCTTTCCAAGGTGTTTGAAGAACCTGTCTACCCTGTCTTCTTTAAAGAATTAAGCTGGAAATACACTCTTCCCTTTCCACATCTGCTTCCTCACTTAACAAAAAGGGCTGCAGACCTCTGTGCTCATTTTAGTTTTGGTGGGTAAAATGCCTTTTGTTAACCTACTGTTTGTGTTTGGAGTGTTAATAGGGGGGGAAACACTTTGCAAGTGTAAAAAGCATTCTGGGCAGGTAAAACTGAAGGGACCCTGCAGCCCAATATTCAATCCTTACTATTTCTGATTACCTTTCTAAAGTGTCCTTATTTTGACTCTCAAGTCTTGTGACAGGGCTAAAATAGAAATGTCATTAAAAAAAAATATCAATCTTTAATGGCCTCTTACAAAGTCTGGACCTCAAGGCACTGTCGAGCTGCAGTAGATGACCAATTACCACATGCATTCACACTTTCACACATTCACACTGCAGGCATTCAATGTGTTCTGGAAGGTATGCATTTTCCTTCATCCAAGCTGTGTTTTAGGGAGTTGTATTTGCAGGGAATTCAGGTATGGAATTAAAAAACAGCCCATTAGAATAAACCTTTATTAGAATAAACCAAACCAGGTTGGAAGAGACCTTCAAGATCATCATGTCCAACCCATCAACCAATCCAACCCACCCAAACAGCTAACCCATGGCACCAAGCACCCCATCAAGTCTCTTGAACACCTTGAATGATGGCGACTCCACCACCTCCCTGGGCAGCCCATTCCATAGCGCAATCACTCTTTCTGTATAGAACTTCTTCCTAACATCCAACCTGAACCTCCCCTGGCGCAGCCTGAAACTGTGTCCTCTTGTTCTGGTACTGGGTGCCTGGGAGAAGAGACCATCATCAGCCTGTCTACAACCTCCCTTCAGGTAGTTGTAGAGAGTGATAAGGTCACCCCTGAGTCTCCTCTTCTCCAGGCTAAGCAGCCCCAGCTTCCTCAGCCTCTCCTCATAGGGCTTGTGTTCCAAACCCCTCACCAACTTTGTTGCCCTTCTCTGGACTCGTTCCAGCAAGTCAACATCCTTCCTAAACTGAGGGGCCCAGAACTGGACACAGTACTCGAGGTGTGGCCTAACCAGTGCAGTGTACAGGGGCAGAATGACCTCCCTACTCCTGCTGGCCACACTGTTCCTGATGCAGGCCAGGATGCCATTGGCCCTCTTGGCTGCCTGGGCACACTGCAGGCTCATGTTCAGCCTACCATCGACCAGTACCCTCAGGTCCCTCTCTGCCTGGCTGCTCTCCAGCCACTCTGACCCCAGCCTGTAGCACTGCATGGGGTTGTTGTGGCCAATGTGCAGAACCCGGCACTTGGATGTGTTAAATCTCATGCCGTTGGACTCTGCCCAGCTGTCCAGCCTGTCGAGGTCACTCTGCAGAGCCTCTCTACCCTCCAGCAGATCAACTCTTGCCCCCAGCTTGGTGTCGTCAGCAAATTTACTGATGATGGACTCAATGCCCTCATCCAGATCATCAATAAAGATGTTAAAGAGCACAGGGCCCAGCACTGATCCCTGGGGCACACCACTAGTGACTGGCCGCCAGCTGGATGTGGCACCATTCACCACCACTCTCTGGGCTCGGCTCTCCAGCCAGTTCCTAACCCATCGCAGTGTGCTCCCGTCCAAGCCATGGGCTGACAGCTTGGCCAGCAGTTTGCTATGGGGGATGGTGTCAAAGGCCTTGCTGAGGTCCAGGTAGACTACATCAACAGGCCTCCCCACATCCACCAGGCGGGTCACCTGATCATAGAAGGAGATCAGGTTGGTCAGGCAGGACCTGCCCTTCCTAAATCCATGCTGGCTAGGCCTGATCCCTTGGCCATCCTGTAAGTGCTGTGTTATTGCACTCAGGATGACCTGTTCCATGATCTTGCCTGGCACTGAGGTCAGGCTGACAGGCCTGTAATTCCCTGGCTCATCCAACCGGCCCTTCTTATGGATGGGCACCACGTTGGCCAGCTTCCAGTCCTCTGGGACCTCGCCAGTGAGCCAGGACTGCTGGAAAATGATGGAGAGTGGCTTGGCCAGCTCATCTGCCAGCTCTCTCAGCACCCTAGGATGAATCCCATCTGGTCCCATGGACTTGTGGGGATCCAAGCTGCTAAGGAGAGTTCCAACCACCTCCTCATGGAACATAGGGAAACTGTGCAGCTCCCTGGCTCCTTCTGACAGCTCTGCAGGCCAGCTGTCAGGAAGACGTTCTGCCCTTCTAGTAAAAATTGAGGCAAAGAAGATGTTAAGTATCTCTGCCTTTTCCTCATCCTTTGTTACAATGTTCCCCTCCGTATCCACCAAGGAGTGGAGGTTGTCCTTTCCCTTCCTCTTACTATTAATGTATTTATGGAAGGACTTTTTGTTGTCCTTCACAGTAGAGGCCAGTTTAAGCTCCAAGTGTGCTTTTGCCTCCCTAATTTTCTTCCTACAACACCTAGCAACATCCTTAAACATTCTGTGGGTTGCCTCCCCTCTCTTCCAAAGATGATACACCCTCTTTTTTTCCCTCAGTTCCATTAAAAGTTCATGAACCATCTAGGCTGGCCGTCTGCCCCGGCAGCTCATCTTTCCAGCACATTGGCACAGCCTGTCCCTGAGCCTTCAACAATTCTTCATTGAAGTAGGTCCAGCTCTCCTGGACCCCTTTGTTTTTAAGGGCTTTATCCCAAGGAACCCTCTGAATTAGTTCCTTGAGTAACCTGAAGTCTGCCCTCTGGAAGTCCAGAGTGGAGGTCTTCTTGCTGCCCCTCTTGGCTTGACCAAAAACCGAGAATTCAATTATCTCGTGGTCACTGGACCCCAAACACCCTCCAACCACCACATCGCCCACCAGTCCTTCCCTGTTGGTGAAGAGGAGGTCAAGCATAGCCTTGCCCCTGGTAGGCTCTCACAGCATGCCATGATGGCATAGAAGTTACTTCAGCCTTCTTGAGTTGATAATGCCAGGTGATTTTATTGCTGAGTCTTTAAGAAAGTAAGGTAAGGGTGAAGTAGCAAAATTTTATGGCTTTTGGTATAGAGTTACATGACATCATCACAACTGTTCTTACCCTGCTAATTTTACCTGGTTGTGTAGGTTTGGGGAAACTGGGCTAAGAGTACCCACTTCGTTTTGAGGTTTTCTGGAATGGCTCTGGGATTCATACCTGCAGTACAGTTGCTCAGAATTTCTCTAGTGATATATCTGGCAGAGGACAGATCAAGCTTCCTACTTCTACAGACTGTACTAGTCTAGGAAGAGTGGGAAATGTGTTGGAGGTATCCCTACTTAGATTTCCAATGACATCTTGGCAAATAAGATACATGGACTGAAGTAAATAGCACAAAATTCACTAGATGAGTAAAAGATTCTGATTTGAGAGGAAGACAACTGTTCAAAGCTACACTGGGAGAGTAACTTGGTGAGATAGCAGTTTTGCAAATAAGGGTCTGGGGGCAAAAGTAGAGCATGTGCTTACAATGTCATGCTACTGCAAGTGCAATTGTAGATGTAGAAATAGTACCATAGGAAAGACACATGGAGTAACTGTCTGGTTCTACTTGGCACTGGGGACACCTTAGCTCTGAGGTTTTGTTTTGTTTGTCCATGGCACCATCCTGCTTTTTAGGCTGCTGGCTCTGTGTTGTGCCTTGGGAATGAGCACTCTGTATAAGAAACTGTGTATAAAGATTAGCAACCCTAAAAATTGAACAACCTTCCCCCTGAATAGAGAAAATAGCACACAGGGAGAATCCAGGCAAACTTACCCTGTCCTACAATAGCAAAACTTTGCATGTGTGACACCAGGCTGTGCAGCTCTGGGAGATGGATGTCTGTCAGGATGGCACCTCTCAAGCCACTGGCAAGGGACTGCATTCAATGTTGTGCCCCTGAGGATGTCCTGATCTGATCATAGCTTCTGTAGTAGGCTGAGAGCACCCCACAGGGACCCCAGGATCCCAGCTAACATGCCTGAATGCTGAGGTAGGATGAGTCTGGAAAGCACTGGAACGCAGATAAAAGCTAGCTGGTATAGAAACATGCAACATCGCTAGTGTGTGGTAGGGTTTCCCTTCTCCTTTATCTCCCCTTTCTCAGTCAGTCACATTTATGCTTAAAGAGCTGGTTCAACCATGTGTTTGACTCATCCATGAATATCAGACACATGGAAGTTCCAACCTCAAAGCCTGATTTGGGGCTTTTAAATGGCCACCTGAGCTTTCCTTATCTTTTCCTACCTATAAAATGAGACCTCCAGGGATTATTTGAAGTTGTGGTCAGGAATGATTAGAGGAACATGAGTACTGTGCAACATAGGACTGGGTAGATTGAGTTGATATAATTGCACTGTGAACAAATGGTCTTCATTTAAACAATGGCTTAGAAAAAACTGATGGACAAAGGTAAAAAAATGTGAATTATTTGCAGCTCCTGAAGAATCTGCACCTGTGCTCTCTACCCAGGACTTGGCCAACACCATCCTGCTGAAAATCAGTGCAATAAGCTCAAGACATGCAGATGTAGGATAAGGGTAGGTCTTTGCTGTCTGTAAGGTCCCTGTCTTAGTTTCCAAAGATATCAGGACTCCTTGTCCTGCATTTCCTCCCTGGGGCTCATGACTGGATCTCAGGAGGTGCCAAGCCCTCAGGTGCAGGGAGCCAGCTCTTCCTCTAGTAGTGTTGGATCTATCACAGACATTTGTTTCACCCCTGGGGACCACATCTCTCCTTTTCAGCTTGCGGGTGCTAATGTGGGTATCAGCCAAGGACTAAGAGGAAAAAAACAGCACCAAAATGTCAGCAGTTGACACCTGAGGGAAAGAGATACTCCTGCAGTAAGTGTCAGAGATGCTTAAGGTTTTGCTCTGTAGGTCCCTGACCTTATTGTGTCTCATCTCTGAAGTTTGCTCCAGGCGTGACAGGAACAGGCAGAGTGAGTTCCCCTGGGTATGAGTTACATGACAGCCAGTGCTAAGGATGTAAGCCTGAACTGCTGATCCACTTTTATCCCCCTAGCCCTACCTCTTTGAGCCTTCCCTAAATTACATGCATAGGATATTTGCATTGTCTTTCCCTGCCCTGAGAGGTAGGGGCATTCCCAAGGTCTTTTTCCCAGTCCCTCTCTATATGCAGTGATTTAGCTGGCAACTTTCAGCAGGTGGCTGCTGGTGGGGACTGTGGTGTGTCCTCCATGGCATGTGTGGGTCCTTCATACCACAGTGATAATATGCAGGGAGCAGCAACCTGCCAGAAAAAGCTTTCCCAGGTGGAATAAATTGCACTGCTGTAATCCCAAACACCTGCACTGATCCTCAGGCAGGATTGATAGATGAGTGTTCTGCCAAGCTCTTGAAGAAGACTGTCTGCTTTTTACTTAGTTTTCAGATGTCTCTGCTGCTTTGTCCTGGCAGTGACAGGAAGGGCCTTGCTTGGGCAGAGTGGGCAGTAACTGACTGAATTTGGCAGAAGACACCACCAATCTTGCATGGAGGTGAGTTCTAGTGGAACTGAGATTTCCTGTGCTTGTGGCTGCTGGGGGATGTGGTCCAAATCAGTAGGAGCCAACTAGAAGAGAAGGCCATGCAGACAGGACCCACAGCACAAAGGGAATGAGGTAGCAAGTGCTCAGACAGCTGTCCTGCGCAGCCTGGCCCAAGAGGCCTTGTGAAACCACAGCTGAACCCAAGTTAGCAGTGCCAGAGAGTTTCTGAATAAAGTAACACATCTTGGGCTGTGGCAGCAGGAGCAGCAGAGGTCAGTCACTATGTGAAGTCATCCTCACACCATGAAAGCACTGGTTGATGAAATGTGCTCAGCAGTGGGCAGCACGCCTTCTGACAGGGACAGTTCAGAAGGAAGCGAGGAAAGGAATGCAAGGTGTGTGCTCAGTGTGAAGGAGCTGATTAGTGGCAGCCACAGGAGGCAAGGATAAGGCTGGAAGAAGACAACAATCTGATCCCTCCCTGTAATGAACAAATGGGAATGGATTTATGTTGCAGTGAGGTTTATATTGGACCTTACTCTGTCTCACAAATGCTTAGCCTGCTGGCATGGTCCTTCCAGAGCCTCCCCACTGCTGCCCTCTGGCCTGACATGGGCAAGTGTGTGGGGAAGTCAGCATATGTGATGGTGTGCCATCACCCAGAGGGACCATTGCCCCCTCTGCTCATAGCCTGCCTGGGACCCTCGTGGAAAAGGCAGCAGACCTAAACCCACGTTACTGGGTGGCTCCTGGAACCGTAGTAGTGAAGATTTGACCTTGGACATGGGCTTTGCTGCACATGCATCGGGGGTCTGGCCACGTCCGGTCCCATGGAGGGACCACACGAATAGCTGGTTGCATAGGGCGAGTGGCGTTATCTGTCCAGGAGGCAGAGCTCACGGAGCAGAGCCGCTCGCTGGCCGCGTCCCGACTTGAGGGAGGCTGCGGACGGAGCGCTGCTGCCTCCCGGTGGCTGCGGCCAGGCGGCACCCCGGTGGTGTCGAGCAGAGAGCCCGAGGAAGGTGGAAGCTCGCCGGCTCCCCAGGTGATCTCAGGCAGGGGAGGGAGAGTGGGAGAGGTCAAGGTTCCGCTGCTGTGTCTCATGTATGTACCGCTGGTAGCCTGCCTTTGTCCTTCCCATCAGGCTACCACTTTTCTGTTCAGCGTGGTCCTGTGCTGCCACATGGCCCACGTTTGTAAGAGCACTGTTACAAAGGGGAAGGGGAGAAAGCTGGATATGGTGATGCTGTGTTCCATCATGCTTGCTTCTGTTAACAAGGATGATGGAAACTCCCATCTCATCTCTTACTTCTGATGCTTTCTGTTATTTTTTTTCCCTGTGCATTGGCCTATGAATTAGTGCAATGTTCACCAGTTTAGGCTTCCACTATCTTGCAAGCTTCTTATTTTCAAACTGTTCCTTATGCTACCTTATCATAAAAGCATGATGAGCATTGCTAGGGAAGGCATTCTGGGGACCCCTTCCTGTTGGGGCTGAGATATAGAAATGCAGGCTCCACATTTGCCAGAAATCTGCTGGGGTGGGAGTTTGGAGGGTTTCCTTGCTCAGCTCTCTCTGTCTGACATAAAAGAACCAGTTCCTTCACTTTTGTGCCTGCTTTTGTTTTCTTTCCTACTCATGTAAGGTCCTCTAAAGGAATGGACTATACAGAGGCTAAGAATTCCTGGTTACTGGAAAAGCTTTTATGGTGTAAGGATTTTTTTTCTCAGTTGCATAACACACCCTTTATTGGCTGGTTCTTCATTTTGTGCAGAGATACCAAGGGAAATCATCAAGTGTTTTGTGAACAGTCCCTGGCTAGAATAAAAGGTTCAGAGGAACAAGTCTTCCAAACAGGTGTTTATAAACCAGCGTATGCCCCTTGAGGAGCAAACCAAGGAATAGTGATCAGCATCCCTCCCTCTCATCATATTTACTCAACATGAGCTTGCAACCTATTGAATTCTCAGTGGTATTATGCAGGGACTCACCTGCACCTGGCAGATAGCTGGTTTGAGGAAGAAATCTTTGTTCTGAGTCCTGCTTTGTGTTTATTGGGACAATGGCAGGTGTTTGCTTGTGATATGCCACAGGACACAGGCATGTGCGTCCTGCTCCTTGCTCGCTGTGCTAAATCGAGGTCAAAGGAGCAGCCTGTGACCAAACACCCTGCCACCGTCACTAACAGCAGCCCACCCTACAGGAAGCAGCTCTTTAAGTACTTCGAAGGAAGATGCTTGACTGTAAGCATGGGTCACCTGGGAGTGAACTGCTGGGTGGTTGCCACCCCAGAGCTGGTTTCATTGCATGGGAGGAAGTACTTTGTGCTTTCAAGCCATGCCCTTTAGGGAATAGGGAATCTGTTCTTCTTTAGATGTGGTGCCCACCTGGGTGTTCATCCTTGTCCATGGTGTTAGAAAGACTGACTTTCCTCTTGGTAATACCAGCACAAAGTTGGACTAGACAACTGGGAGCATAGCGTATGCTTGCTGAGGAGATGCAGCATTAGAGTTATCCATTTTCTGGTGGTTCTTTCACTGACATCATGCTGTATCAGGGCTCAGCAAGGTTGAACTGGCCTTACTGGAATTGAGGTTACAGGAGCTGTGCAGCTGCTTGAGAGTCACTGGTGCAGGAATGCTCAAGATGCAGAGGAGCCAGGGGAATCCATGGAGCATGGAAGGTCCCATCCTCAGACTACCATGCTGAACAGCCTGGGTAAAACCAGGGGGGGAAGATGCTTGCCTGGCCTTGAGTTTAGAGAGGGAATGGTGGTTGGTTTTTGATGCTTGTTAGCTAATGTGGAACTCAACAGAAAATTCTATAGTACATATGTGTATATAATGCACACACACAGAGGTACACACCTGCCTGTGCTGCAATGGAGATTTAAGACACCTTGCAGAGCAATATTCAAAGTTATTCATCATCAAAGTGAGACTTAGTGATCAAGAATATTTAGTTATTATATTCTGAAAAGAGGAAAAATTACTTGTCTTGTAAATGACTTTGCTACATTCTCCTACAGCTGCTTCTTTCCATGCAGCCATAGCTGCAACGTGCCATTCATTGTGAGTCTCCAGCCAGACAGTGAAATCCTCACTGAGGGCCACCATCAGGTGGAGGAGTGCCAGACAGCTTTCCAACGTGAAGGGAAATTTCTAAGTGTTAGTAAATATATATTTCTACACATACAAATATTTGTGGAGGTTTATTACTAAGTTGTACAACACAGTAACAAGTTTCTTCTAACAAGGTCAATTTCAGTCTGCACTTAGGTCTAAGATGCACTTCATTCTGTCTCTACCTTCTCCTCATATAGATTTACCTTAATGTTTTAGAGACACAGGGGTGTTTGCTAACTCCATTTCTATGTCTTGATCCCCAGATAGCAACTTTTGCCTTTCATGTTGGTTTGTCGGTGAGTCTCTCGGGAAATGGTGAGATATCTTAGCCTCTGCACATTCTGAGAATAAGAATGGTATCAAGTCATTGAAATGCAGAGAAAACCCACTTATTTGAAGAAAAAATGGAGATAGCCAGAGAAGACTTGGTTTAAAGGAAAAGTGATGAAAACACCCCCATGTTAATATACTGTGCTGGGAAAATGTTCAAAATGCAGCATAAACAGTTCACTCAGCACCAAGGTACTCTGCTTGGGAAGTCTAGCTTCTTCTGATGTTTAGCAGTTGATTGGGACCAATGCCACCACTTCCCCATCTTCTTGCCCAGGGATAACCTCTAGCTCAGCTCATACTGCCTGGAAGTGGAAATCAAATGCTCCCATATGAGTTGTATGGGAACCTGCTGAAAATGGATTGTCACCAAGAGAATGAGCATAGCACTATAAATAAAAAAAAAATAAAAAAGGGGGAATTGGATGTAGAATTATTTATGTCTTTTTTGTTTCAGTTGTAGCAAAGACTGTCTATAGTATGTTGTGCAATGCTCTGACTTTGTTGTACATGTTTTCTCAAGAATGAGACATCTGGGAAACTGTACACCTCTCTGATGATTATTAAGCACCTGGAAGAAAACTAAAAGGACTGTTCAAAATCCAGATAGAAGCTGGTTATGTTATAGAGCTGGCCACTTCAGTCCTGGTCCTCCAGCAGTGGGGTAAGGATGAGGAATTGAGGACCTTCAGAGCTGAGCTTCCAGTTGTGCTCAATACAGAGTTTTAGTCTAACTGGTCAGCATCATCTCTAACTGATGAAAGAAGTTCCCTTCAGGGCTACTTCAGCAGTGGCTGGTGAGCTCCTGGAGAAGATGTCTTATCAGGTCTGGCAAGAATATTTTACTTTCAGTGTTTCAGCAAGTATTTGTTCTTTATTAACTGATTGAACTTTTTTCAGTCATGGAATTCAAGTGCTTTGTAGTTCTAGTTCAGCGTACAATACTGCTGTTTTGGGAGATATAGGAGCTTTTTGGTGCTTTCTTCTCCTTACACCTAGTTTAAAGCCCTATCAGTGACCCTTACCAACTTACATGCAAGAACCCTTCTCTTTTGAGACAGCTGAACTCTGTCTGTCCTCAGCAGGCCCAGTACTGCATAAATGTTCCCAAGATCAGAGAAACCAAGATTCTGCTTGTGGCACCAGCCCCTGAGCCACATTAGCTGTGTTTTCCTATTCCTTTCAGTGTCCAGTGCAGTCTTCCCTACCACTGAACATATTGAAGAAAACATTTCCTGTGCTCCCAATCCTTCAACCAATTGCCCGAGTGCCTTGGAGTCCATTTAAATAGCTTTTGTACTTCTCTACTAAACCTCATTGCTTCCAATCTGTGTGACCAGTAATGGGCCCTACCAGACTAGCAAGTTTCCTAGTAACATCTCTGACATGGACCCCAGGGAGGCAGCAGACTTCCCTGTGGGATGGATCAGGTCAGCATATGGGGCCCTCTGTTCCCTTCAGAAGGGAATCATCTACAACAATTACTCTCCTTTTATTCTTAACAAAGTAGTTCTAATGCATAGGGCTGAGTCAATTCAGGCAACCCCGGAGATGGACCTTCATCTACTTCCTCTGTTGCCTTACCTGTTGTGTAAGGGCAACTAGGAAGGTGCAGGAGGCTGGGGGGGGCGGGATTCGCCTGCCTCCCCGAGCAGGGACCTATTTCCACTACCCCCTATCACATAGGTTTCCTTCTATTGCCTGGTGGCAGGAGAAGATCCTATACTTCTTGATAAACCTGTCTGCTGCCTTTGCCTCAGGGTGTGGCTCCATCAGTCTATTTCTCTCTTATACATTCCCTGATACTCAGCCTTCCCAATTTCTCTTCCAGCTCTGCCTGCTACGCGGCTGAGCAGATCCCTGCCCTGCTCACACGACAAGCAGGCACCCTCTCTGCTGTCCTCCAGACTCGGACACTCCCTGCAACCGGACACTTGGACAGCTACATGTTTGTGGGCGAACTTCGTTTGGCTCCCCATATTCCTTCTGGCAACAACTTTCACCCGTGTGGTCACCATTCTGTGTCTTCTGGGAAAGGACGAGCTTAATCTCATTTAGCTGTGCCGCCCGGGGTGCTCGCTTCGCCCACGCTACCTGAGCAGCTCGTCCCCACTTGCCAGCCCCCAGCACAGGCGTGCCGCTTTTCCGGCTTTAAAAAGCCCCTCAAGGAGCTCCTTTTTGGCCCGTTTCGCCGCTATTCCCTCTTCCAGTCTGAACTTAATTTGAGCTGGTCTCCTCGGCGGGACAGCAAAGAGGATGCTGTGGAAACGCTGCCCGGGGTCCCGTTTTCGGCCAAACCCCGGCTTCCAGCTTCCTCCCGCAGCGTTCGCAGTGTAGGTGCTCGGCTCCGCGCTGCTGCAGCTTGCAGAAAGCGTTGATGCCTTATGGCGCTTCAAGGATCATTCAGGACTTCCCTGGGACCCGGAGCAAAGGCTCCGAGTCCGGCCCCTCTCCCTAAAGGCGCTTGCACAGAGTCCCACCAGCACTTCCAGCCCTCCCTGCGTCCCGCCCAAGCTTCACAGTAGCTACTCTAGGCTGCAACCAGCCTGAGGGGCCCCCTGAAATTCAGGGCTCCACTTTCCAGGACGGTACCTAGGCTTGTCATCTCCGTTGGGAGACAAAGGATGTGTTGGTGTTTCCAGGAGTGCTGGGATAATAGAGCTGGCGGTGGTTCCTAACAAGGGCAGTGCCACCCACCCCTTTGGTAGGTGTTACCAGCTGTGATGGTATAAAAGAGAGGATGTGTGCGGGCTGTGGGGAGCTGTCGGTGTGCCCTCTCCTGGTTGCTGAGGCAAATTATCTCTTTGGCACTGACTGAGTCTCTTCTAGTTTACAACTCCAGCCTGATCACACGATCTTCGCAATTCCAATTTAAAAGTACTTTGTTGGCAGTGACTAGCCATGAGCTCGTCTCACCTAAACGACAGGGCTGAGAGTCACTTTACAGCCTCAGAGGAGCACGAACTGGAGGCAGTGGGGAAGAAAGCTTGGGACAATCCCATTTATAATGGCTCTCCTTCAACATCCTTGAAGATTCGAGCTATCTACAACCCTAAGTCTATCCTGGAGAAGCCCTATGAGAACTCTGAAGGTGTGGGGGATCCACTGCCCTATCTGGAAAAGAAGAGCAAACATGTGGACAGGAAGACAAGTCCTTTCCTCAGGTGCTGCTTCTGCATCTTCAGAGGCATCCGAGGTAAAGCTCTGATGTCTCACTAGAAAGGATTTACTAGCCCTTGGGAAGAGTGATGGTATAAGGAGCATGTGAGGATGAGGATGCAGAAGGTAGAAACCCAGTGGTGTCTGTGTAGCTCATGAACTTGTGCAACACACTAGCATTACTCTGAAGGCCATCTTTGGCTGACCTGGAAGAAGCATCCTCATTCCATGTGCCTAGCTGTAGCTCTAGGGTCTGTTGTCTCACTGTTACTACAAGGCAGGAGGTACAGATAAACTTAGTGATGTGTTTAGGGTCACGCAGTGAAGAGCTTTGGACAGAGCTTAAATGTCCTGAATTGATAGGAACCATCACTCTGGTGATTAGCTTATTCTGTCTCTGCGGGTGTTTTCTAGATGGAGTGGTACTGGCTCCTGTTACAGTAACTTCAAGACTGATATAAATACCCATCAGAGCTGTACCCTCTAACAGTACACGGGTGACTAACAGCATAGCCTGGTCCTGAACTGCACAGTCTCTCTATGGTCAATTCTTTCTCATTTGGCATTGTAGTTACAGTCTAATGTTATAAATTCACATGCATGCCAGAGCTGAGGCATTAGAGGCTTCTTCTGGCCAGAGAGCCATGCTGGATGGGCTTGATGGATAATTACAGATTGCTTGGAGGCAGTGTATCTGTTACCTGTTCCATTCTGATATCCTTCCCTCTAGGCACTGAGACTTAAAAAGAAAATTCCATTTGTCAGAGGCCAGGGTTGAAACTGGAGTATGCAAATGAAAACAGCTGTCTGGATGCTACAGCATTTCCTCCTCCTATGACTATTGCAGCAATATGTCCTGCCAGCAAGGTTGGCAAATGAGGTGGTTGTAGGACAGACCAGAGATGGAAAGATGAGATCCAAAGGCCAGTGTAAACAAAAGAAAAGCCTCTATCAGCCTCACAGAGAGGTGGGCTTTTTCCTTAAAGAATTTTCATTCTTCTGCATTTTTACTAGGTGCTTCTCCAAACATTGCTGGTTCTCCCTCTCCCCTTCCATTTAATTACCCTACTGGCTTACATGGAAAGTGGAGGTAGTAAAGATAAGTCACTTAGCCAAGCAGAGGTGTTTCTTTGG
This sequence comes from Melanerpes formicivorus, assembly GCF_026170545.1. Lineage (NCBI taxonomy): Eukaryota > Metazoa > Chordata > Aves > Piciformes > Picidae > Melanerpes > Melanerpes formicivorus. Next base: position 1,926,258 of record NW_027142450.1, on the reverse strand, counting down.
TTGGTTGGTTTGGAGGGGGGTTTGTTTGTTTTGTTGTGGTTTCGGTTGGTTGGTTTGGCTTTGTTTTGTTTTTGCTTAAAAAAGATTTCCTGGGATTCTGTATCTATATCTCTTTGAGGGTATTGGTCATAGATGGTTTATTTAGTTCTTTTCTTGTTCTTATTGGCTAGGTTGGACTACCAGTGAGTAGCTGCTCCTTCTCATACGATTGCTCAGGTCTGGTCCTCTTTAAACTGTGTCCAAACAATTCTGTGTCTTTTGGTCCCTTACTGCATCCTGCCACCTCAGCTGTTTCACCCAGGAGTCAGGGTGGATGCTGCAACAATTTCTGTGGTATCTGATAGTGCAAAAAGCTCTCTAATCTGTTGAGATGCCAAAGAGCTATTGAAAGGACAGAATTAAATGTGCACAGATCACTATATTGCTTTTGCTTGCTCAAAAAAAAAAAAATAATGATTTGTCCTTTGCCAGAGATGACTTCAAATGTGTGGCCTTTGATCAGCTTTGATCCTGGCTTGAACAAAGATGATTGTTGCATGCTACTGGGGATGGACGTCAGGGCTGAGATCTCTAGGAGCTGCAGCAAGAAGCAAGACTATGGGTAGTATTGATATGTCTTCCATCACTTGGCTTTCAAGTGGAAGTTCTTACGCCTTTCAACTTCAGCAGCATTTCAGAAGTCAGAACAGAAAGCCATTACACAAAGAACAAATACCTTAATGGTATCAAGTGGTTCATCAAACCTAAAATATCAAGGCTCCTCTAAAAGGAAGCATTTATCTTTTTGATCAGCCCTGGTGATGTTTGATGAGTTGCTTGCACTGTGTGAAGAAATTGGATCACTATCTGGTGCAATTGGCATAACTGTATTAAAGTCAGCAAAGCTCCATTGATAGACATCCTGAAGATTATCTGGCTGTAAATCTGATGCTGAAATTATGGATTTGTGTCATTTTTTTGAGTCTTACGATCTACAAGAATTTTGCAAGATTTTTTAGGTAAGCAGGGATGAATACTTGGGGCCTGATGGTTCAATATGCACTGAAAAAAAATGTGAAGCTAACATCAGATGCAGTTCAGCTATGGAAGTCCTATCTGAAGGTGAGCTGTTGCCACTTGAATGACTGATATTAAATTTTATGGTTTCAGAAGAAGAAGACAAACACTGAATTTCTTCAAAGAATAAGATGAAAAATATGAAAGATCAGTCAATAATGAATTAAAACTGAAAACAATAATGATTTAGCAAAACAAGAAACCGAACATATTTCATTTTTTATTGTCCCTAAATATTTTGTTTATGCTGGAATGGTTCTTTTTAGGGGTTATTTAACACATTTTTACAGCCCTTAATCAAGGTTCAAAATGAAGAGTGATTTTGACCTGAGAAGTGACAGAAATCCAGCCCCCAGTGGTATTTTTAGGGAACAGCATTTTGCAATAGGCCTTTGAGAATGGCCATCAAAACTCTCCAATTCCTTCTTTACACCCAACAGGTCTGTGGGGCACTACACTGACTGAGAATACAGCTGAAAACAGAGAGCTTTATGTGAAGACCACACTGCGAGAGCTGCTAGTCTATATTGTGTTTTTGGTGGACATCTGTCTATGTAAGTAACTGTCATATCTCATAGGTGTCAGTTCTGTGTGCAGGTTTTATTGTTAGACTTCCTCTCTCTGTAGGTGTTAAATTTATCGTATATACACTCACTGCAGCAGGCAGGTGTGCTCAAACAGCTGCTTCACACAGAAGTAAAATAACTGATTATTGCTCTAGACCTAACTGACATTAACTAGGTTTATGCAGTATTTTCTGATCCACATCATCAGTTCTAGCCACAGTCTTGGAAGAACTTGCCCAGGGTCTTAGTTTCACAACAAATGTTTAAAACTCGTTGAGCAACTCTAGAAACTTCCTGCGATCAAAGGCACTGGGTTCAGTGAGTGCACTGGGTTCTCTTCTCTGAGGCTGGAGGGGTGGCTGAGGTAATAAAGCAGATGACTTGTACTTTGGTGGATTTAATGTGTCCCTGTACTGAATGCTGATGGACTTTTTGTGGGTAGAACAATGGCTGGTGTTTTGTTTTGGGAAGTTCATTCATTATCACAAATGAGCACCTGTGGTATAGGACAGTGGAGAGGATTATATTTCATGGACTCTATGGCAGGAGAGAAAGACAGACAATACCAGCCTATTACTATCACACTGGCACAGGGAGACAGTGCTTCATTTGCTTTTCCTAAAGAACCAAGACACAGATGTATGAGTGATCACACACTGACTCATCCAAAAGGGGGGTTGGGGAATAGGTAAATGTTCTTGAATGTTAGCTGCTTTATTCTCATGGTGCTCTTTCAAAAGCAGGAAATCTTCTTAGTGATCACCATGATGGATGTAACTCTGCAGAAAGGAGCACTGGATAGTTGAAACATGTTTGTGGAAGTTAGAGCATAGTGGTCTATACCTTCATGGCTTCACATCAGATTTTTAAAATACAGATCATGAACTTCGTTCTGAGAAATAAAATTTCCCTCAGAAATTTTGCCTGAGGACAAAAGTTGCTACTCAGATGTTACCCAGTTGCATCATTCAGTGGTCTTCTCTGGCTTCTGAAGTTTTAGAGTCTGTCAGTTGGACAGACTAAGTTCAGGAAGGTACAACAGATATGTTTGTAAATCCCTAAGAAAGCAGAAAGTAATGTAATTCAGAGTTCCCAAGGTTTCTTCTTTTGTGCCTTGTTCAGCTTACCTGTGATTCTATAAACTATGCAGGAAGTGAATATATAAGATTAAGGGATAACTTTTCTCTTGTCTCTTCTTTTAGTGACATATGGAATGACAAGTTCTAATGCCTATTACTACACCAAAGTGATGTCTGAGCTCTTCCTACAGACCGCATCAGATAGCCGTGTCTCTTTCCAGTCCATTGGCAGCATGGCTGACTTCTGGGTGGTGAGTACAAAACTGACTCAGCATGGAGAGCCCTGGAAACCTCAGCTAGAATGGGATATTCAGTTGCCTCTGAATGTACTGCAAGTGATTTCAGCAAGGCATTTTCCTGTCACAAGCTTTTGTCAGCTTCTAGGAATAGTTACAATATAATTTGCATGCAAAATATACAGTGATTTATAATATAATTTATCCCTCTGAGCACTGTGGCCAGAATACTGGCATGGCTGTTGTGTGTGCCCAGGACAGTCTATTCCCCAGTAACTTACCAGCTAAACAGGCAAGACATAACAAAAATAAATTGCTGTGATATTATGCCCATTGCACAGATAAGGGAGTACTGGCCTGGAGAGTGTTAAGGGTTTTACTCTAGGTTTCCTTGTGGTAGAAATGGCTTGGAATTCTACGCTCCAGTGTATTCCTGCTGGGGTCTTAGTAGCAGACCCATGTCCATTTTCATGGGCAGTTGTGGGAATTGCCTTTAATTCATGCTTGGGCTGGTCTGATCTTTAGATTTATTTTTATGAAGATGGATTAAAGTTTGCACTGAATTTTATCAAATAGAGAGGCAAAAGATGTCTAGGGGCTAATGTATTTCCATCAAAGAACTGAACACAGTGAATGCTGTTGAGATATTGCAACCACTTATCTCTGACAGTCAGCCAGAAATGGTTTGTCTGTTAGCTTTGTCTTTTTCTGTCGTATTAAAGTACAGCACTGTGGCACTATTGTTTCCCCCCCACTGTTTCCAAGGCACTGACCCATACTCTTCATAATTCACACTTCATGCCAAGGCAATTCCTTAAGACTTGTGCTGATTGAAGTGGAATGGACAAAGAGACTTGTAGACTGCTTCATTAATCCAAGGTGCAGCAGCTGTATTACAGGCATGTGAGGGGCCAACAAAAGCCCTGCTGCCCAGCATCCATCTTGAACCACCGGCCCTGATCTTGCCCCTCCTTAGCATGCATCCAACATAAGCTTTTACTACTTTTCATCTCACAGAGAGGGATGGATTAGCTTTTACTCCTTCAAGCCCAGGCTAAGAAAATTCTTCTTCTGTGTGGGCTATGAAGACTTTGCTCTCCTTTCCCTCTCTTGCAGTATGCACAAGGCCCCCTCCTGGATAATCTTTACTGGACAAAGTGGTACAACAATGAGTCCCTAGCAGCACACAGCACCCAATCATACATCTATTATGAGAACCTGCTGCTGGGTGTCCCACGCATGCGACAGCTGAAGGTGAAGAACAATTCTTGCGTGGTCCATGATGACTTCAAGGAGGAAATCTCAGGCTGTTATGATGTATACTCAGAAGACAAGGAGGAAAGGGTCTCCTTTGGGCTCATCAATGGAACAGCGTAAGTACATCCTCTGCTGTTCAGGATTAGAAAAATCCAAACTAGTCTCTTCTAGTTAAAATAACATCTGCTGAGCTGCAGGGTGCTGTGGTTGAGTTTTTCACCTGTGGCTGGAATTCCCCTTGTAGTCACAGTAAAACAATTTTTTGCCTATCAATAAGGTCAAGTGTCTTTTTGAGGAAAAACACAACAAGATGAGTAGCAGAATGGGACCTGTTGTGAAAGCCATGAAAAATCCAGTGGAGAATTAGGCAGAAATTGTTGGCTGTTTTTAAGAGGGTGAGCATAGAGACCTTTGGCACCAGATCTATCAAATGCAAGATGCTATTTGCTTCCCTCCTGGATTTCAGGAGCCAGAGAGAAAAGAGTGCAACTCTTTAATCTTGAAAACTTTTTTCTTTATAATAATGTGAAGTAGCTGCAGTTTAGTAACTCTTTGCTTGCTGCACAAGTCTTGGTCTGTGAAGGAGAAGCTATTGTTCATAACAAAATAGGAGTGCAAGTGTGTTCTAAGCAGAGGCTTGTGTGCACTGCGGTAGAAAGCAATACCGCAGATTTTGGGAGTAACCTCCAGGCAAACAAGACTGTGACACAGCCAATGAACCTACAGAATTTTCTCTCCATAGTATTTTAAGTTAGGTTGTGTCACTGCCAGGAAGTACTAGATCAGAAATCTAGCAATAATGAAGAGGTGATATAGGTTCAGATCTGGAATTGGAATTAAATGCCAGCTCTTTAATTAGAAGCTGCTCTGCGCTTTAAAGATGTAACCTAATTTCTCCCAGCTACAAGTTCATATCCAGGTCTCAGGTGGTGATGCCTTTGCTTACAGCTTGTCTATTACAGGTGGAGGTACCATTCTGAGGAGGAGCTGAGTGGCTCATCTCACTGGGGAAGACTAACTAGTTACAGTGGGGGAGGATACTACATAGACCTCAAGCTGACCAGAGAAGAGAGTGCTGAAGCCCTGCAAGTCTTGAAGGAGAAGTTGTGGCTGGATCGGGGGACACGAGTTGTTTTCATTGATTTCTCTGTGTATAATGCAAACATCAATCTGTTCTGTGTTCTGAGGTAAGCAGAGCCCCACTAAAAATTCTTCTGCCTCTTGCTTCTTAACACCACAGTTTCTTAAAATGCAAATATTTTAATATGGTCTGCCAAGGGGATAGTGGTTTCAGTAGATAGTGTATGGATTATTAAAAAACCTTGGTCATTCTGATATAACCAGCTCCACTTCTCTTCACCTGTTGCCCTGTGGCAGACATAAGGCTGAAAAAACGCATGCACAGCCCTCCCACTCATGGTTTGCTAGATAGTTCATGCTCAGGTTTGATGCCTCTCAAAATTATCTGAGAGCCTCCGTCTTCCTGTTTCTAATTACCAGAGTTTTCTTGTTCCCTTCAAGGTTAGTTGTTGAGTTTCCAGCCACTGGTGGTGCCATTCCCTCCTGGCAAATTCGAACAGTGAAGCTTATAAGATATGTCAGCACATGGGACTTCTTCATTGTTGCCTGTGAGATTATCTTCTGTGTCTTCATCTTCTACTATGTGGTAGAGGAGATTTTGGAGCTACGTATCCACAAGCTTCAGTACTTCACTAGTATCTGGAATATCCTGGATGTGGTTGTCATTCTGGTGAGGATCCTTGCATGCTGTTTTGTGGGGAGGTGGGGCAGTGGCAGGGAAATAAAAGATCCAAAATGAAGGAAGGAATGGGAAAGCTGGTCTGGATAAAACAAGAGCTGATGCATGTTTAGCTCTACTAGCAAAATGAACTTGCAGAGTAAATGGGCACATTCTCTTCTACCAGCTGTTTAGAAGATTATTTCCTTAGAGATGCCTGAAAGACTGTGAAGTCAGAGCATGTTTCAGAGCATTAAGCATTAGACTGCAGTTGTGAAGTGTGACACAAAAAACCCCTGCAACACTAGTTTCTGTGGAAAGCGTAGGTAGAGTGGTCACTGCAGACTCTTCCTCTCTGCAGCTCGCCATAATTGCCATTGGGTTTCACATCTTTCGCACCATTGAGGTGAACAGACTGCTGGGAGAACTGCTGAAGCATCCTGACACCTATGCAGACTTCGAGTTTCTGGCTTTCTGGCAGACACAGTACAACAATATGAATGCAGTCAATTTATTTTTTGCCTGGATCAAGGTATTGTATGGGGTCTGGCTAGTGCAGGCCTCCAGTCTCAGAACTCATCCCCTTGATAGCCTGGGAGCTGACTCCTTTATCCCTCTATGTGAGTGAGAGTGACAGCTATATAAAAGAGGATTTTCCTCAAAGCTACAAGCTCTGTTTTGCAGTAAATCCAGCTTTTTATGTTGTATTCTGAGGCAAATTATTTGGAGATAGCAGACATGGAGATGAGCTCAGATGTTGTGTGGAAGTTGTTTTAGAAAATGCTGTGTAAAATGTAAATGTATACATCCTGTACTGTTTAATATTTTGAAGGATAATCTGGCAAACAATGTTTTCTTTTCATGATGGCCACCCAACATCTGGAAATTACTCATCTCTTGGTGGGATCCTTTGCATTTCAGCCAAAGAATCTTGGTATAGAGGAAAGGCACACTGTACTTGAGGTTCCTTATTAGCCTCGAGACATTTGTCCTTATAGCAGTCCCTTTATATTTTCCTTTGACACAGGGAACCAAGCCATATGTTTATGGTCCCACAGGAAGACAGTGGCACACATGGGGCAAATATCCTGAATACTAAGTTACTGTTCCCCTAGCCTGGCTGTCTTCTCAGTGCTTTTGTACTATAGTGAATCTCTCGTCTCAGTAAGCATGTGCATATATGAGACCTACCTAGCTGATGGTTTGGTCTAATTTTGTCCCTGTGTTTTGTTCTTGCAGATATTCAAGTATATCAGCTTTAACAAAACAATGACCCAGCTTTCCTCCACACTGGCACGTTGTGCCAAGGACATTGTGGGCTTTGCCATTATGTTCTTCATTGTCTTCTTTGCCTATGCCCAGCTGGGTTACCTTCTTTTTGGGACACAAGTGGAAAACTTCAGTACCTTTGTTAAATGCATGTAAGTGTATAAGCAAGAACCATGTTTCCATTATTTCATCAAAATAATTTTAACTGTTGCCAACCTCTTGACAATTGCAAATCTCAGTGTCAGTCAGACACTTGTATCTCATTTGTAATAAAGCCACAATGGTTAATAAGTTACTCACTGTCCTCCAGCTGCAACACCTTGTTTTAGTGAGTTTTCCTCGATGAGGAATTAATTACATGTACCACAGGCACTGATAGGTACATCTTTATTTACTGTAGAGGCAGACAAGGTTGTGCTGGAGTGCTGTAAGGCATGAAACCTGAAAGCAAGGCATAGCCCTCAAGTTACTCACAACCCAAAACCAGACCCACAAAACCCAAAAGCAGAGCCCAGTCCCAAGTAAAGTGTAACTAATTTACCCAAAACACTCAATAACATACACAGTGGTACTGAAGATCGTGAAATGGAGGAGCTGACCGGCTCCCATCCAGGCCAGTGTCCCCGCGAGACCAAATCTTGTCTTGATGGGTCGGAGAGAACAGCGGTGCCTCGCCAGTAGCCATCTTCAGTTTTTCAAGGGTCCTGCGTCATGTGACATCAGGCCAGGGCATCACAGGAGGCTGGGTCGTGGAGCCAAAGCCCCTCTCATGTTTTGCAATTGTGTTATGTAACTTCTCACCCTACTGCCCCTGGGTGCAGCCCACTCAGAGGGTCGTACACCCCCTGCCCAGCAAAAGCCTTCCTCATTCATCTCTCTCAGGTCCATTAGCAATCAAACAAGGGCTTAAAGGTCTTTTGGAATTAGCTCAGGATGTTAACACATTCAATACATTCCCATCCCATTTAGTTTTATAAACAGAGGAACCTACAGATACCTGTTATTTGTTACTCTTATCATACACCTGGGAGCTTCTGCTCAAACACCAGGCATTCCCAGGCACCCCCAGGCAGCAGGGTACAAACACCCATTATTCCCAGGCAGCCTTTGGCAGCTGGGTTCTTCTAATCAAACTCCAATTAACTCTTCCCCATTACACACCTTCATGAACAAAAGAACATGGTGAGGAAACTGAAGGTCACAGAGAGGTTTCTGGTTGTCTGATGTTTATCAGTAGGGATGCAAGTAGCTGATCCTACCAGACTTCAAGACTCCTTGCAGACCTACAATTCAATGGGCATCCACAACAATCCAATGGACATCCCAACCTTTCTATGGGAGTGTTTAGTGAGAAGTTTCAGTTTGTTGAAGCCTAAACAGCTTTCCCTTGATGCGGAGTTAAGTACACTAAGGGTACTGAAGATGCAGAGTGGCTTAATGTCGTTCTGCAGAAAAGCATCATAGCTCATCTGATAACCTAGTTTCCATTCTGCATGACTATTTGTCACCTTCTCACCTTCTGTGGGTCTGTAAAGGTAGTAGCATGGTACTGACTGTGACAGACTTGGGCATATTTGTGGGTTTTATACACCAGCAGGTGGCTTTAGGCCTTGTTAGGTTAAACTTCTTTGTAATTCTGGTGGCAAGAACTAAATAGCTTAAAACAAGTGTTTTGAGGTAGGCTCCATGCTGATTGGGGTTTGTTTTGGTATTTTGTTTGATTTTTAATAAGGAAGAGCCCCAGCTAGAAGCTCTGAAATGTTGAAATTCTTGCTTCCAAATATAACTTTTCATCACATTGTTTCAGTGTCTGCACAACAGCTGCATGACATCTTTTTTTCCCCTGTTTTTCATCAGACAGTGCAGTTTAATTCAAACAAAGATTTGGAACGAATACTCAGGTTTGTTACAGTGTTTTCACAAGGAAAAGCAGGAGTCATGTATTTATCTTATCAAGATGCTAGTTTTAAATACTAAAATGAAAAAGTCAGAAAATTAGTTTTGATATTGTTTACAAAATATAACTGATTTTGATAAGATAGCAGCTCTCCTCTCTATCTGAAAATTGGTAGCCATATAATACTCTAATTTCAATATAAATTCAGCATGAAGTTTTTTAAAATATGCTCTATAATAGCCTGAATAAGATTAAGTAGACATTTTCAAAGCAAAAAATATATTTTTTTTTACTGTAAAGAGGCAATTCAACACCACTGAATTAGGACAATTTAAACCAAAGAAGAGGAAGCAGTATCATATTCCTCTTCCTGCAATATCATATTACTCTTCCTTAGACCTAGAAAACACTCCCAGCTCCCCACAGAGTCCTAATGTGGGCATAGCCTGTCTCTCCCCCTTCTCCCCCTTCTCCCCCTTCTCCCCCTTCTCCCCCTTCTCCCCCTTCTCCCCCTTCTCCCCCTTCTCCCCCTTCTCCCCCTTCTCCCCCTTCTCCCCCTTCTCCCCCTTCTCCCCCTTCTCCCCCTTCTCCCCCTTCTCCCCCTTCTCCCCCTTCTCCCCCTTCTCCCCCTTCTCTGTAATTTCACTGAATAATTTTCAAACAGGTGCCAAAGATAATCTATGAAGATAGCTAACATGGTGTACGAGCAGTGAATGTATGAGAATGCACAGAAAGGGGTGTTGGGGAAGTGAGTTAAAATACCTAATCTCAGTCAGTCCTTCAGTCCACAGGCCTGCTCAGGCAATGTGCAATGTAGTACTTCATACAAATTTCTGTTGGCCCAGAGTGTGTTTTGGTTTCAACAAAAATTCCAAGCAAAACCAAAACAAAACCACTCTGAAGTTTCCCTTATAAAGGCATACTACCCACTGATGCCTTCTCTTGCAAGAGAGTTTGTGAGACTGTAGCTAGGAGACTGGACTCACAGCCAGCTCTTGCTCCAACCAGATCAATTCACTTCATCTCTGTAGTACTACAGATATATTTAGCTACTCAAACCCTGCTCTTGCTTGTGCTTGTGACCATTTGGGCTGCAGGCATGTTCAGAGTTCACCTCAGAACTGTCCAAAGGTCAATGTGTATAATGCCTGTGTGTGACCTTGTGCTCTTTCTCTCCTCCAGCTTCACTCAGTTTCGGATCATTCTTGGTGATTTTGACTACAATTCCATTGACAATGCCAACAGGGTTCTCGGACCCATTTACTTCGTCACCTATGTGTTCTTTGTTTTCTTTGTGCTCCTGGTAAGCAAGGAAGCCCTCCTTGCCCTAGTATTTTCAGTAGTGTTTGAGAGGCTCCTCCTGACAGTCTCTGAGTTAGACACAGTTTCTGTTATGATAACTTTGCAGTGCAAATAGACCAAAGTGGACAAAGCACATGACACTGCAATTGAGGATTGATGATCGGGGTGATTAAGTGCCACATTCACATCCTTTAAGGCAAAGACCAGAACTGACTGGGAATATCACTGGTGTGGTAGCTGAATTCAAGGGGGTAGGTTTAGCTCCACTCCTTTAACTGGATGGACCTCCTACCCACTGAGCAAGCATGGTGTGGCTGAAGTGGGCCTTCCCTTCACCCACTTTAATTTGCCCAAGGGATACCCCATGTGGAAACAGTTCCTTCTTTAAACAAGCCCTGCACATCTATTCCTGACTTTTGTTTATTCAGCTGCTGAAGCGAAAAAATGCCTCATGGTTACTCATTTCTCTTCTTCCCCTTATTCTAGAACATGTTTCTGGCTATCATCAATGACACCTACTCAGAAGTTAAGGAGGAGCTTTCAAGCCAGAAGGATGAGCTGCAACTCTCAGACATCTTGAAGCAGGTGATGAATAGTGAAAGGTGTGGTACTCTCTAGCTAAAGTCTGAAGCATCTTCTGCAAGTCCTTGACCTACGTAAATTTACTAGAGAGAAATGGAGGTTGCCGACTCCACATCCACCTTCTTGGTACATTTTGGAAGCACAGTTCCTTTCTGGGACAAATGAAGTTCCCAGATCTTATGGCAATAGGAAAATGAGAAAGCAGAGCTTAGAGGAATCCTGTTACTTGAGCATGCTGGTAGCACTTCAGTGAGACATTTCTTCCAGGGTAATCTCTAGATGAAGCTCTTTCAGTCCTTGGTAGAGTGTACTTTGATCAATGAAATGGTAAGTCCCATTTTGCTAAGATGAGCATATTGCAGTGGTGCAAATCTAGAGGGTTACAGCTGGGTTTCCCATGGGCAAATCCCAGAAAAGGTGTCAGAATGTAACAACTCTTTGTGCTATGGGACTAATACTCTTAAATATGGGACTAATCTTATATAGCTGAGTAATTATCTTAAAGAGGGAGATTTGGGAGGAGCAAAGCAGAGGGCAGACTTTGTCATGGGGACCCTGGCTACCATGTTGGTGTTGCTTTGAAGGTGTGATCCTTAGAGGTGGAGCTGATTCAGCAGTGTTGTATTTTTGCTTCTGGAAAGCTTAAAATGTCCCTATATTACTTAGCATCTGCACCCCCATATTGCATTGTCTGGTCTGCACTGTTCTGCACAATTCTGTGTCCATTTGCACCTTTGGTGACAGAGCTACAATCGGACACTCACAAGGCTGAAGCTGAAGAAGGAGCGGATTTCTGATGTGCAGAAAGCACTGCAGAAGGGAACAAAGGAACTGGATTTTGAAGACTTCAAGAACAGCTTGAAGGAGTAAGTGAGTCAGCTCGAGCCACTTAACCCTTCCTCTTGCTAATACAGACAATTTGCATTCTGTGTGAATTGCTGGTAAACTTACATTTCTAAACTTGTAGAGCAGTTAGCTCAGATCTGGGCCATGTAAGAAGAAAAAAATAAAAGGCAGTTATTTTTCCTCACATGTTTATTCTCTTGCTTTAAAGAGGTTTATGTTTCTCTCTCATTTGGGATGTTTAAGTTTGTCACTGGCAGAAGGAAACAATACACTGATTTCAAAAGGGGTGCTCCTGCGCTGTTAGAGCCTAACAGTGTCTTTCAGAGCTTTGAGCTTTCTATTCTTCTGCAGACTGGGCCATGCAGACCATGAGATCACAGCAGCCTTCTGCAGGTTTGACAAAGATGGCAATCACATCCTTGATGAAGAGGAGCAACAGCAGATGAAGCATGACCTAGAGGCAAAAAAGGTAAAAAAAAAACAAAACCACAAAAGTGCAAGGAAAGAAACCCTGTGTTTGATAGAGATCCCTACAAAGTAGCTGCAGGATTCTTTGGGTTTGTGGTGTAAACTTAAGTCCAAGTCCAGCTCTGGCAACTCAAATACAGCTTCAACTCTGCCTGGATATCAGCTCAGTCTATCATTGCCTGTGAAGCTCTGTGTTATTCACAGTGAAGCTGACACAGACTTAGTATGATACAACTTTGCAGGAATTTCTTTATCTGTCTTCTAGGTTGCTCTGAATACAGAGATTGAAAATTTGGGGAAATCCTATGGTGACAACTTGGATGAGAACCTGACCTACAGGGAAGCCAGAAAGGACAGCTGGGTCTCCAAAGAAGAGTTCCAAGTGTACGTTTGTGCTGGCAGTAGTTTAATCCCTCTGCAAATGAGGGCTCTGATTCGTTGCTGCTTTCCCTGGACGAACTGTTTACACTGTTGCTGAGCAGCTTCAGTAACATCTTGGCCCTTTTTATGCTGCACACACATAAATGACTACCTCAGGAGAGAACTGGGACAGTAATTTGTTTGTTTCTCTAAAGATTAAGTTAACAAATTTAGGGGTTTACCTCTTGAATAACTGCTGGAGCTGTCAGCTGGGCACTAGGCAATATGCTGTCATGTTTCAGCTCTGAATGTAGCCCAAATAACTCATCCAGGGGAATTTGATACCTTTACTGAAGGTCCTGTGTGAATAAATATTCTTGACTTATGGCCTAGTTGGCCTTTGGCCTCCAGGTCTGACAGCAATACTTGGCTGTTTCTTCCATAGGAAGAGTACAGGATGACTACAGCACAGAGAATCAGGAGATCCTGATTCTGTTGCTGAGAAGCACTGAGCAACCCACATAGTTCCACATAAAATGAGAGGCAGGTGCAACAATTATTAATTGGATTATATTGTGGCTGGACTGTGATCTAAACTGATTGAGATTCATCTGATTACAGATGAAAATATAGTGTAGCAGGGAGTTATGCTGTTAGTGGGTATGAATCAATTATCTGATGTGTTGCATTCACTCCTGTTTGAGATCTGGTCCATTGTCTGCTGTAAATCCTATTGCTCATCACAAGAGAAAGCTTGCAAATACTCTCAATGTCTCTGCCCCCCCCCCCCCCCCCCCAGCACCCTGCAACGTCTGCTGCAGCTGGAACAGTCCATAAACAGCATTGGCTCCAAGATTGATGCAGTGGTGAGCAAGCTAGATGTGCTGGAAAGAAACAAGTTGAAGAGGAAAGACCTGTTGGGCAAACAACTGGATAGTGTTATCAAGGTTGGTAGCCATCCACCATGCATATGACCCAGCTTCAGAACAGGTGACCAGCCTTGCTGTGTGTAAGGGCCTTTGCTTTTCCAATCCCCCTTGACATAAGACAAAAGGGTTGAGCAGAGTCAGCATTTTGTATGATCAAACCTTTTCTATTCAAGCAAAGTAAACCTTCTGCTTTCATGTACCCCCAGTTAACCATGAAATGCATCTGCTAGCTCCTTTAAAGCTAAGTTTATTCCTGTGGATACAATTCACTTGCGTTCATTTGCTTTGTACCTACTTATTCTCAGACATAATTAAAAGAAAAAATAATTCTAAAAATCATAACATCTCTCCCAGCAAGAGCAGCTCATGACAGTGCTGTGGGCTTTGATCCTAACAACATCTTTGCTCTGGATTATTTATCACACACAAGGTGGAAGATTGCTAGCAGTGTGCCTGTAGCATCCCATTGCAGAACTGTGACTTTTGCCAAAGACTGTCTATATGCAGTTAACCAGCAGATTGTATGTCTTCATCTTTAAAGTCAAAGGCAGCAAGGCATGTTTTTATGGCTTTGAAATGAGAACAGCCAAACAGCACAAAGTGCCCTAGCTGAGTCAGAGAGATGCCTCGTTGCAGAGTAGTCTTGTGATCCTTTCCCATCTGAAAGAGTGAGTGTTTTGGGGTGTCTTACTTCTCACGTGAACATACTTGAAAGCTTATTTGAGTGCTTGGTTGCGGATTTGCTTTGCCACAGCATTTCTGTGAATACTCTTGTGGAAGGTGAAAAGGGAAGAATCTTTCCTCATTTGCCTAATGCTTCAATGTGCATTCATCAGTGTATTGCAGCAAACAGTATATTGAGTCTTTAATAGGCAGACAGGCTTGTACTTGGTCTCTTCTCACAGGTAATTAGTGATGGAACAAGAGGGAACAGCCTCAAGCTGCAACTGGGTAGGTTTAGACTGGACATTAGGAAAAAATTTTTCATAGAAAGAGTGGTCAGGCATTGGAATGGGCTGCCCAGAGAGGTGGTTGAGTCACTAAGCCTGGATGTGTTTAAGGGCCGTTTACATATGGTGCCTAGGGATATGGTTTAGGGGTGAACCTTGCAGTAGGGTTATCGGTTGGACTTGGTGATCCTGAGGGTCTGGTCTAGTCCAACCTGACTGTTTCTGTGATTGTGTGATACTAATTTCTGGAAGTATGTGGGAGAATGTTTAAGTATCATGCACACCTTGTGTCTCTATGAGAGTGTTGTTAGATTTCTTGGCAGCGTGCTAACATTGTGGGTCACTTTTTCTCCTTCTTGTTAACAGGAGGAAGAACCCAGTCAGGAAGAGCAGCTCCCTCAGAGCCTAGACCAGCTGAGGAAAGAAGAAGCAGAAGGCTGCAGAATGGAACACATCCAGGGAAACAACTTGAGTGGCAATTCTTCCCAAAATGGTGTCTATCCCATCTTGCCCAAGTCAAGCATGTCAGGGTCTTGGGTGCCCAAGAACATCCCGCCACGTGTGTGATGTGTCCTTCTAGTGAGCAGCTTAGTGCTTCCAGTCTGGCTCCCATGGTACTAAAGTCAGCATTAGTTGTTTCCCCACTGTTAAAATAATCCAGACCGCTGGACAGAGACATCACTCTTGCCAGGAACCAGTGATGTGAAAAGCCAGGGATGCTCTTTTCCAGTGTTATGATGTATAATGTCACAGACCTAGAATTTCTGCCCACACATCTCTGGACTAGGTGGAAATTTGGAGCCAGGTGATGTATTATTTTTCTGCCTCTAAACAGGGCAATGCAAAGTGTGTTAATCTGTGTTTCCAAAAAGCAGAGACCTTTGAAGTCTGTGAACACTCACATCCTGAGTGACATGCTGCAACTTGTTACCAACGCACACAATTGTCTGCAGGACAAAGATGTGGGACTCACATAAACAAAGCAGGATATAATCATTAGTGTAAGATAGAAAGGAGAAACTGTTTGTTTCTGCCAGGTTTCCAACTGTTTTGTTCTGTTGTATTTTGTTTCCAGAATGTTTTGTCAACCCCATCTGTGCAGATGTTGAGAAAAGAAGATACTAACACCTAACTCTGGACAACTGAGAATTGACTCCCAGTGTAACTGGGAAGAGATCTGAAATATAAATGAAGAAGAAGTTGTTACTGGTAGCATCCTAGGCCTAAGTGTTAGAGAACAGATTTCTGATTATATGGTTCATAACACAGTATTTGCCCTAAGAAATACTTTTCTCTATTTTCACACTCCTTAAATTGCATTTTAAGGTACTTCACAAAACTAGCACCATATTTATGAAGTTATGATGCTTCTCCTCTTTGTCAAAGAAACAATTTGGTTTGCAGTTGTGGGTGTTGACACCCACAACTTCAAACATTTCTTCAACCATTTCAGTTGAAGAATATTGTGAAAATGAGATGAATGTAATTTTTTTTTCCAACCACATGCTAAATGCCTCTTTTCCAGCATTTTTCACTTTGCTGAGCCTTTTTTTGTATTTCTTCTCATTTGGTGCAAAGTATTGCTGCTCTTACAAGATCACTGTAAGTGCATTGCAGATATTTTAATCACTGGTGTTCTACAATAGTTAACAAATGGGCGCTGTAGACTTAAAGCTGGAAATGAGCTGTATCACAACTCTCATTAGTGCTATGCTGTTTGGTGTGCCATGCAGTGAAGTGGCATTTTGTGTTACTACTTTTTTAAGATGGATGTGCCACTGTGTTCTGGGGAAAGCCTCCCCTGGGAATGTTTGAAGGACCTTGAGACCAGTCCTGTCCCCACATGGCCCAGGCTCGAGGGCTGTCACAGCTACAAGATATCATTGATAAAGTGACACAGAGGGTCATTCAGCTGTGAAAGCGTAGCAGGGGCTGTGAGACCTTGTCACCCAGCCCACAGGGAACTTAGATTTCAGGAGCTCTGGGTGCAGGAACTGCAGGGTCTCACAGGTCATTTCCCATCAGTTGGTTCTGCTGTTGAGGACAAGACTTCTCACATGGAGAATGCAGCTTTGCTGTTCTGCTCAACAGAAATGTGGCACAAGACACCGCCTCCCCCACGACTTAGCAATGCCTATTGTTTCTGTTCCCCTCCTGAGCTGTGCCAGATATCCAGAAGAGCAGCCCCACAGGAGCTGTAAAATCAGCTTGCCAGGGCTCCCCGCTTCCCACAGACAAGAACAGCCTGGCAGTGTACTCTCTCGTGTGGTGTTGGGTAGTAGTCAGCCTGCCCTGTTGAGACCTGAACCCGCTCTGGGATCAGCCAGGAACCAAAGGCTGCGTTAGTGTCCTAGGTCCAGCAATAGCCTGGCCAGTAAGCTCATTTCCCCCCCTTTCTGGCAGAAAGATCACTCCCTTCACCCAATACTGTGGTTTTGGTAGTACCAGTGCTGCTCAGTGTAAAAGTTCTGTCACTGGTATATACCTGTGCCTGCATTAATGTCTTCTCTCATACATCTCCATGCAGCTGTTTTGTCTGTTCCTTGTCAACATGCTGTCAGGTATATAATGCACCCTAGAGTAGGGCAAGGAAATTAACTGTCCCCAGCAGTTGCTTGTGTATAATTGTCAATTGTGTCCTCAAGCTGGTTGCAAAATAACATCAATACAATGAATACATAATACAGCTTCTCTTTTCAGATGTGTGTTGTCAGGCCTCCCATCAGGAGCTGGTATTATATAGATGATATATGTCTGATGGGCAAAATAAAGTATTTTTTTCCTTGATGGCAGGTGCATGGCTGTGTTTTCATCCAATTTGCCTTCCAAACTGCAGTGTCACATCTATGCCTTGAGGTTGTGAAAATCTTCAGGAGAAGGTTTGGAAAAGTATAAGGTGCTCTGAAGAGGTATCACCACCACAGTTATTTGTATTGGTTGTTACAGCGTCTGGGGTCTGTTAAGCATTGCATGTGATCTGGAGGAAAGGGCTGCCTTAAAGCACACACTCTCAAATCCAGCCAACAGGAAAGAAAGCAGTGTCCTAACCATGTTGTCATAACATAAGTGAGGCATGGTGAGATTCACTGATGTGCACAGGGAGGAGAATGGTAGATGTGTCTGAAAGCAGGCTCAGACATCTGGCAAGGGGCAGCCTCAACTGGCTGTGGCCATGAGCAAGAAAGCTCCTGGCAGTTTCTTCTCTCCTAGAATATGGTGCATTTGACTCAACAATGACCAAGCCTAACTTTTCATGCTTAAAAGAGACATGTAAATGCCCAGGCACCCCTCAAATACAGCTAAGCTTTTGGAGTTACCTTAACAACCTTGTTTCTTTTACCAGTAGGTGTCAGTCAGCACCACTCACAGCCCTTAGCCCTCACAGCTTCTCTGCTTCCTTTTCAAAGCAGGTTGTTAGCAAATTTCCTATTTGTTATACTGAGGAAAGCCAGACAGAAAATTTACTTTCCCAGTGGCAAAGAGACAGAAGCAGAACCCAGGGTTTCCAAAATATACTTTATGATACTAGAACCTCCCACCTGATGATTTGTTGCAGACTTTGCCTATCTCTGGCAGGTCACAGTTCTTCTCTCTCCAACCTGCAAATAGGTTTAGAAAATATTTTTCTCATTTTATGCAGTGTTATGAAGAGTCCACAGCAAGTACTAATATTAGCTGACATCTGCTGTTAAAGGCTCAGCCTTCAGCAATGGGAGGTTGTTGGCTGGAGATCACCCTGTTCCTGCCCCTTTTACTAATACCTCCTAACAGGAGTGGCTTATAAAGAAAACAGCAACATCAGGGAACAACTATGGATATTCATGGAATTTATTAGTAACTAGCAAAAGGGGAGGGGAGAAACCAGCATTATCCAATGAGCCAGCTGATTACAAAGCCAGAGGAACTGCCAGGTGACCCTTTTCCTGCTCACAAAAATCCCTAATTCAGAGCCTCCAAACTGTAAAAGAACTTGCATGGTACTGGAAGAGCAGTAGAAGTGGGTGTGAAGCCCAGCCCCACCTCCTGGGGAATATGTTAAAATTCATATGCTAGGTTTTGAAGAGAGGTGATGGAATTCAGTGTTTGAGGAAGTGACTAAGAAGCCTTGCTCACAGGGTGGTTTCAGAGGTAGCGAATGTCAGGTGTAGCTCATTGCCAGCCGGCCATGCTGCACATGTGGCAAACACCCAAGCGGGTGGCAGAAGAGTGCTAGGTACTAGGTGCAGTCAGCTGAGCCCCAGTCCTGGCTGGGGAGTGCTGAAGGAGGAATGCAGATTCTCAGCTGAGGAAACAATGTGTTGGTTGATGGAGCTCCAGCCTGAGGTTAAGCTGAGGGATGCCACAGCAAGTTACCAAGAAAGACCATGTGGCTGGCAGTGACAGGACTCTATGGCACAGGACACCCCAAACCAGCTCTAGATGGTGCTGTATGCTGATCACTGCCACTCCCAGAAGATACCAGCCATTCCTCTGCTGGCATGCTCAGCTCTAGGTATCAGATGGCACAACAACCTAAGAGACAGTTCAGCAGAACAAGGTATAAGGCAGGAGCTTGGGCTGAGAACCCATCCCAGGTGATAATTTCTGTTGGCTGTGACTACCTACAGGGTTCCCTTCTGCAAAAAGAAGGGAACAACTGAGATTTCTGAGCCTTTCCACTTTGCCTTTTTCTCTCACCTAATGTGATGTCCTGCCCTGTGTTGGAAGCACATGGCATGGTAGTTCTGTGTCAAGGTCAGATAGCACAGTTAGGCATTTAGGAAGGCACAAAGGAAGGGGAAAGACCTATTTTCTTATGTCTTCCATAATACAAGCTGTTCACTGTCACACTACCTCACGTTCTGCTGTTGTGCAGTGACTTTGGAGAAGGACACTCTGCAGCCCTGGGTGTACAGCACCTACTGAAAAAAAAAAAAAAAAAAAAAAAAAAAAAGAAAAAAAAAGAAAAAAAGTCTACCTCTGTTTGGGGCTGTAACAAGAAGTACTAACGGCAGCAGCTCAGGTCTTGGAAGCGGATACAAGGTAAATAGTTTTTAGGACTGGCTGATGGGGCAGCCTGAACTTTGCTCCTGAGGAGGGAGGTGAAATTTCTGTGTAATGCATGTGTCAACATTCAGGTCTAGGAGGGGAGCTGACCTCTGGAGAGCTGAGCTGGGGCAGATAAAATGCAGTTTAATCCTGTTAACATCCTGCAGGCACTGAGGCCCTCAAAAGGGAAGCAGAAGGATGGAGTGCCCATCCCTGACTTGCAAATAGCAATGCAAACTGTATTGAAGGAATTCAGTCTCAGGAACTTGGGCTGAGTGTGAGAGAATCTTGCACTGGGCAACTCGTGCTGCTGCCTCATCTTAGGTTAGTGCTAATTCTTAGTCTGCAGTCTCAGGTTTTGTCCTAAAGGTTTTAAAACATGGGGCAGTCACAACTGTCTCTCTCAAGATCTGCTTTATTAGATAGGACCCAAAGCTTATGTTCCTAGTAGCTGCTGTGCAACATGGCTAAGATACAGTCCTGGTGTAGGTCTCTATTCCCAGTTCTCTCATCAGACCTCATGTTTCTGCTCCCTCTACCTGTGTAATCTCCCTCTCTTCATCTGTTTAGACTGAGGGAATGGAGTGTCCCTATATTTTTATTGTATGTCTTATGGTAGTCCTAGGTTCTGTGTAAAACTAACAACAACAGGAAGTTGGAGCTGTAAGTATCTAAGCACATTTATGATGTTAGCTTTTTAACTACTGAAGAACTGCTGTGGTGGTTTAGATGTACCAGATACTTTAAGTATAGATATTATAACCTTGTCTGATTACTTGGTTTGCTCATCTAATGCCCTTGTGTAGTTCTGTCGGTCTTATGGTTTAGCTATTTGTGGTATCTGTCAGAGTCAAGCCCATGATATGTCAGTGTAGCAACTTAGTTCAATATTGATTTCTTTTACTCTTAGATTTGCTTGAATCCTTTCTTATGTTTAACCAGTCAAGGATTTAGCACTATTATGAATTCAGATAATGGACTAAATCATTAACAAAATTTGGCAAGGTTGCATTTCTTCTACATAATCTGCAAGTCTTGCACAACCCAACTTCCTCAAGGCAAGCACCACTTTAACCAAGTAAGGGAGGCAAGTCAGCACTAGCTTTGACATGATGAGCAATCATGGTTGAAAAGGCATGGTAAGATGGGATTTTGTGCCTGAGGTGATGGATTTTTTGATGCAGCAGATTCAGTACATGTGCACACATCTGTACTGAGTGTGTCTTTCAGACTGGTTTACTGGAGATTTTGGAAAAAAAGAGCTACAAAATTCTCTCACTCATGCACCATGTCTGATACTGCTGTCTTCTGCATTGATCTCAGAGCTGCTTCTTTATAGAGAACGTTGTGATCTGCTTCTTGCTGCATCAGTATGCAATTCCTCCTGCATATATTTCTCATGCACTTTCTTGCTTGCTCAAGTCCCTGCAAAATTTTACAAGCTTTATGAAATTCAGCATTAGGTATGATTAACCCCCCACCTGGGTCCTCAGGGCAATGAAAGCAGCATCCTAAAGAAAGCAGTTGATAAGCAAGATCTGAAAATTTTGTTTCTTGTGATTCTGCTAGACAAAGCCATATCTGACTTGATCAAGTGGTGGCAAGCCTTGGCCCAGATGGAAAGCCAGACTAGAAGGAACTCTCATCACCCCCTTCAAACAGATATTTTTTTGTGATGCTGTGGCTCTGGCTGCAGGAAGATGGGAAGAAGAGACCAGCATCTTCATCAGAGAGAGCAACTCCTTACCTGCTCTGTGTGGATAGGCATGTGCAGGATGTGTCTAGTGTGACTAGACATGTAGGAAAGGAGCAATGTGCAAATGAGAATGATGCTTTTTCAGGAGAACATCTCAGAGCCTGATTTTCTGCTAAGTCACTTCCCCCACACCCAGGACAGCATCATCATCTCTCCTGCTCTGCAATCCTATAGTGGCAGATAGATCACAATCTAAAGGCAGCAGAGGCTAAAGGAGAAAGAGCAAAGACCCAAAACCTGTGCTAAAATGTGCATGAGATCTGAAACATGACCCAGGCTGCTCTTGCCTTGCTCTCAAAGTGCATGGCCTGTAGCATTATTTGTTTAACATCACTCAAGAGAAGCAATAGGTGCTTGGTGCTTACTAGAGCTTTACACTGAGCCTCTGTTGTCTTCTGTAAAGACCACATCCTGTAATCAGAAGGCTAACCGTTTACAAGGCACACGCCTCCCTGCGGATGAGCGGCAGAAAGCAGTGCTTGCAACCACAAGCCTACAGAGTGGTGCAGTGAGAGAAAAGCACAGTGCATAATGTCTGGCTCTCCTCAGGCTTGTTATGAGTATTTGTCTTAAAAATCCCACATTCCTGGCTGCTGTTTCTACCCCCATATTTGCAGAAATCTTCATCAGCAACAGTATGAGCTAGACCAACTAGGTAGTAAAATGATACAGTTGAAAACTACTCCCAAATGAGGTGGAAGATGAAACAGCCTGAGGATCAGAAATCCTTTGAAGAAGTTCAGAAGACTGTTGCTTGAAGAATAGGCTAGAGGAAAGAAAAGCCTCCAGCCACATGCTGTAGTTGGCAGATTTGGGTCCTCCCCATATCTCAAGTCTGTCTCTCTCTCTCCCCCCCCCCCCCCCCCCCCTTCCATCGGGATGTGCTTTAACACAGGGGCAGAAAAGTGGATTTTCCATTCCATCAAGTGTAAGAAGAAAAGTGGTGTTTCCAGAAATTACCAGGATGAAGGGATCCATTATTTCTATCTGAGGAACAGCTAAGCAATTGAAACTGTCAAGAGTAACCCAAACTTTTAATTGTACATTTCCAGTGAGTTGTTCTCTTGCACCACTGTGCAGGCGCTATGTGGAGTAGCAAGTTCATGACTCAAAAATTGCTCACCTCTGCTCCCAAACACACAAGTTGCTTTTCTTGATGTTCTAGGCACATGATGAGATGATTGTCACTGCAGCACATTAAGGGGTAGTGAGTATTTAGGGTCAAAATACGCCTGGAAACAGAGAAATGAGTGCTTGGTGAAACACTAGGGCAAAAGTCTTCAATGTAGGCAGATTTTCCTCAAAAGAGGAAGTTATATCACAAAGGAAACATGAACTCAAGTTTGAGTCTGACCCATACAGTGACTGAAGATAGCATTCTTATTCATTATGTTTGATTCCTGAGTGTACTTATGGCAAATAATACTTATGGCAAAATCCTGACAGATCTCTAAGGTTACTTCAATATCTCCATAAGCTCACCTGCTCCAGACTCCTGTCAGCTCTCTCATGCACAGTGCATCAACAGCATGAAGTACACCAACATGCCTGGAGAGATGCAGTTGTCAGAAAGGGGAAAGGTGAACCTTTGGAGTTTTTATTATTGGTATCAGTTGGGTAGCTAGAAGTATGCTTTGGCTTAGTTGAACCTTAAATTGATTCAGCAAGAGCTGTGTTGGACCAAATGCAATGCTGTACAGAAGTGCAGAGGGCAGTTGAACCGGAGGCAGTTAATGAGGTGGCTTGACAGGTCTGCTATAAACCGTATTTATAGGCTGTAAGGCAGGCTTTTCATGCATTCACAACACCAAGAGTCTAGGGACAGCAAGATTATTTGTAAAGACAACAGCGCTTGGGAGCAGGATGTCAACAAACCAAAGGAAATCCGATTTCGCCGCTTTCACACGTTCTCCTAGCTGGGAGCGCATGGCAGTAAAGGGGCAGCCGGATGGAACATGGGGAACCCCAGCCGGCTGCCGCGACCCGCACGGGCGCAGCGGGGGAGCACCCGAGGAGCACACTGCCTCCGGGAGGTGTGAGAGCAGTGTGATAGTGCCACCCTTGGAGGTGCTCCCGGGACCGCCTCTGGCCCCAGAGGACCCAGAAGGACTGGGACCGTGCCCGGGATGTCATGACGTTTCCAGAAAGCGGGAGAGGGGAGAGAGAACGGGATGCTCCCTCCCCACGCCCCCCAGAATGGTTTTGTACCAAGGGGCGTGCAGGGGCCGCAGGCAATTGACGGGCCACCTCGTGTGGGAAGCCCGTTCGCCCCTCCGTGCTTTCCATTGAACTACGCTGCTCTCCCCCCTTCTCCTCTCCCCGCCCCAGGAGGGCGGGGTAACGGCGCAGGGCAGCCCTCGCCATCCCGCAATCGGGGGGCTCTGCCACGCCGTCACGCCAGGCCCAGCAGCGCTGGCCCGTGCACTGCCTTCACCAGCGTGGCCCACACTGCCGGGGGCGTCCAGTCTCGGCGGCAGTGGCACTACCCTGGGAGTGGCGCAGCCGGGGGCTGGGCTGTGCTGCCGGGCGGAGCGGGGCTTCATACAAACCGCCGCTGCCTCCCCCCATGTGCCTGCGGGGGTTGCGTGACACGCTGGGAACTCCGTGCCGCCGCTTTATGTAACCTGTCGCCCGAACCCGGTTATAAAACGCCACTAAGGCAGCATCTTCACTACAGAGCCTCGACGCCGCCGCTCCGAACGCTGATACAGCCGGGAGGTAACGGCGCAGGGCGGGCCGCGCCTGGGGCGGGGTACGGTGCGGCGGGGCCCTCCGGGGGGAAGCGCCCCTGCCCCGCTAGTGGGAATGGGCTTGGGGAGGAAAGTGGAGCATGGGCAGCCAGCTCGGTTCGTGACTGAAGTTTAGAAACGCACCGGACCTGGCCCGCGAAGCCATGGAGGGACGTTGGAGTGATACTGCTTGTGAAGTGGTGGTGCTGCTACTGTAGCAGCATCTGTAGTCTGTGCTAATCTTTTTCCATCTTTCTGCCACAGCCTCGCATACCCGCGGCGGTGGTTTACCTTCCCAGTGCTAGTTAGTCATAAAAAGGGTTTATGTTCAAATAAACCATAGGACCCATCCAGAATTGATGTGAGGTGTCCAAGACACTCGAATGTTCAAAAGTCTAACCAGGTCTTTGCCCCTGGTGTCACTGTCATCCTGACTTTTTTTTTTCCTCTCCTGGTCTGTTGTGCAACCTTTCAATCATATAAGCCCTCTCTTGCTGATGTAACCAGCATATCCTGTCTTGCTTCCTATAAGCAAGGCTTTCCCAGGGATGATGAGCCTTAAGAGTTCACGGTACGTTTAAGCTAAGTAACACTTCCTTCTCCCCACCACTTTTATTTTACTTATATAGGAAAAAACCTGTTGCAACTTTTAAGTTCAAAACTGATAAGAAGTGGCAGAGAAGAAAGGACAATTCCTATTTCTTCCAATCTGATTCTTCTAGTTCCAGGTTCTTGAAAGGATGACCATCTCTTTCTCTGGGAAGTCACTATTTCAGCAGCTGGTCCTGCTGGCTATCACCCTCTCAGTCCCTGGAGAGAAGAGAAGTGCAAATGGTGGGAAAAGGGTGATTGGTGGCATACATCTACCTTCCACAAAACTTAAGTAACCAGCATTGCCTATCTTTGTGGACACTTCTGTCTCCCTACCCTTGTAGTTATCCACGTAATTACCTTGGCTTTCCATAAGTTCATGGTAAATTTTTACCTTTCCAACAAACACCGTAATGCCAGCAGTTAGAAGGGAAGTAAATGATTAGACCAACTTGTGTTAGTCTAACCTGTCATGTTCAGTTTCTGGAAGTGGCATGTAGCAATTCCTCTCGTCCTTGCTGTAGTTCTTTGGAAAGTGGGTAGGAAGGTTTATGTCTGTGAAGGTACCCGGCTGTAAGTCAATGTACAAGTTATGCCCAGGCCTTGCACAGGCTGCAGAACTTTAAACTCCTTTTTTTCAATGACTGAAGGGGTCCAAACTTGGTCCCTAAACAGAAAGGGAAGCAGCCTCTTGACAAAAGAGCTCTGCTGCTGTGAGTGAGTGAATCTGTATTAATGGTTATACCCATACTTATGCATTTATTATCACGTAGGCTCTGATGTGTGAACAGGGAGAAGAGTTGCTTCCCTTTACTGTTCACATGTCCTCTCTTTCAGGTGCTCCCATACTGAGCCACAGAGGCAGCTTGTCTGCTTGAACCAGAATGCTTTATGACTTTGTGATTAAAAATAGATGCAATATTTAATTTTTCTTACTGTACCAGCATGTTTTTCTGTACTGTGGCATTTCCTAAATTCCTCTTTGTGCGAGGGTGAACTCCTGCTGTTCTTCATGGTAAAAGGTGCCTGCAGACAAATCCAATTTTATCTTCCTATTTCTAGTTGTGAGGTATCTTGATACTCAAGTGACTGAAACACGATAAGCTATGTGTGTCATTTTTATTTTAATCACATGGGTATCTCTGAAGCAAACCTGTGCCAGCAAACAAGGTGGCCTTCATTTTAATAAGCTCAACCCTTTTTCTTCCTGTTCTTAATACAGACTCACTAGTAGATTTTTTTTTTTTCTGCTAGCTTTGTGGGCATGGGAGGGGTGCTAAGGATCTGAAGCAGAAGAGTTTAAGTGATAGCAGCTTGCATTTGTAGTCCTCACCGTATTGAGCAAGATGGTGACCATCACAGATGGTCTTGGTTTTTATCTCATTAGATGGTCTTTGAGCTAGCATCACTTCAAGAGTGAAGTCTCATTTTTGAAGGCTTTGTGTATTGTTCTAAATCTATGGGTTCCCATGCCTTTGGGAACTACTGGCTGTCTTCCAGTGAGGATGTCCATCCTTTTGGAAACTTGGCATGCATAAAGATTCGTATGGCCTGTGTGAACTTGCTTTTCCAAGACACCTTCTGAGGAAATCTTTGCTTGCGTGTCTCCTCCTCAGTATGTTTTTGTGTTCTTTGTCTCAACAGATGGGAACTGCTCAAAATGATAGTGACCTCAAAAAACTCCAAGCAGTGGAGCTTGACCTGTGTAACAAGGACATGATGGCAGACACATCTGATCACAGCATTATTGCTGTTGGAGAAGAAGAGGGAGCGGGCAATTTCCAACGTTCTCTTCCCACACAGGAGTCACTCCGATCCCCTCGGGGCTCTGTTGTGAGTTTCCATAACATCCAGTACTCCATTAAGCAGTCCAGTGGATTCCTATGTAAACGGAAAACTGTGGAAAAGAAGATCCTTCATAATGTTTAGTAAGTTCTTGATTAAATAAAATACCGGAGGGTAGGAATTAATCTGCTGCTGCGAATCAGTGACCTCAGTG
Source organism: Melanerpes formicivorus (assembly GCF_026170545.1). Lineage (NCBI taxonomy): Eukaryota > Metazoa > Chordata > Aves > Piciformes > Picidae > Melanerpes > Melanerpes formicivorus. The sequence continues at coordinate 1,899,620 of NW_027142450.1, read as the reverse complement.
TCACCTTCCAGATCCAGCTGTGCTGCTAATGAAATGACCATCCTTCTGCCAGTCTATAGTTCATGTAAGCACATTCTAATTTGCTTTTAGGCAAAATAGCTGGGATATAGCTGGAGCAGTTTCAGTTACTGATCTGAACAAATTAGGACCAAACTTGGGTGAATGATCCTAGGGTTTCCTTAACTGTGGTTCAGGCTGCAGTCAGAGGAAGTAAGCAGCAGAAAGCAGTTGTTCTCTTCAAGATCCAGCTCAGCAGGAAAGGCACTTAATTTCTGTCTTTTGTAGTTGTTTTTTATGTCCAGCTCTGGTTCTGTTCTGACTGGTGGTCTGGGACAAGAAAGGAAAAATTGTTGTTGATTTCAGAATTAAGGAGAAAGTTTTTATAGTCTCTTAAGTTTTCCTTTCAACAGCATTTTGTTCACACCTTACCTCTATTATGAGCTGCATGTGAGCTGTTTTCCATTTGGAAATAACTTTTTCCTTCTTTCAGTGGCATTATGAAGCCAGGCTTGAATGCTATCCTGGGGCCAACAGGGAGCGGTAAATCTTCGTGAGTACTTTCTTCTGCCTTTTCAAATAGACAGGTAACTGTTCAAAGAGGATTTGAGGTTTTGGTGGTTGGGGAAGATGTGAGGGATCTGCAGGTGTAGACCTTTGCATGTCCATGAGAAATCTGGTGATGCAATTTGACCTCATGTACCTCTGTCAGCCTTGCTGGAGTTCTTCCCCTGCAGTAGTGTCATCTGGTCCAATTGGTCATCTGTATTATTGCAGTCAACTTTGGTGGTGGCCTGAGTTAAGATGCCAGACTGCACTGAGGTGACTGGTGCTCCAGTGTATGCTCTGTCCTAAATATGTAATGGGGTAGGGGGTGCAAGTTTCCTTGGGGCAGGAGAGATGTAATCCCCTGTGAAGCCACTGCAGCAAGACTTCCTTGAAGATGGCTGAATTCCTCTCTGGCAAGTGACAAAAATGTGGTATTATGTCAGACTGTAGGATGCTCCAGATCCTTGCCCTAACTTGGCTGTGGGCTAGTGACCTAGTGGGGAGAGATGCACATGTGCTTGGGTTCTTGGGATGAAAGCACTGAGAAATCCCATGTAAATTATCTCCAGACAATGTTGATACTCTTTTACCATGGTTATACAGGAGAGAAGAGAACTCTTTGCCTCTCTCTGGCCTCAGGAATGTGAGAGACTGGCAGATATGGTCAGGATTCACACGTTTGTCTTTGTGGTGGCCCATGATCTTCCTGTCTAAGGAAACTGATGGCTAATCAGGATGTTTTCAAGAACAGCACTTCATCAGGGTGGTGTTTACTTAGCTAGCAGACAGGCTGGTCTCTGCATTGACAATAAGGAAAATCCAGTGTTAAAACAAAATAACTTTCTAGAATTAATCTTCACTCTAGTCTTGTTTATACCCATTTGGATTAATTTCCTTGAGATCAAAGTAGTCAGTTTTGTGCTCCCTTGGCTGCAGAGTACAGCTGCTTGGCAGGGTGCATTTGTCTCTGTCATTTGAGGTTAGCTGTTAATATAGAGACTGAATTTGTCAGTAGGAGGTTGGCTGCTGTGAAATGTGGGGGTTTGTGTGCTGTCATATTGCTGTGGTACACCTTGTGCTGGAAAACCCTAATTTACACCAAGTTTTTTGTACAAAGAGCTAAAGCTCCCAGGATAGAGAACTCCTTTCTGTGCCCCTTGGTTTACACCATGCTGTGAGCCAGTTGTAACAGTAGTCCTGACTGTTGGTACTTACCCAGTCGAAGGTAAAAGCAGCTGCTGGGTCAAAACCTAATGCCTAGTGTTTTTCTGAAGTCTCCTAGATGTGCTGGCTGCCAGAAAGGACCCAGCAGGCCTGTCTGGAGAAGTGCTTATAGATGGCATCCCACAACCTCCAAATTTCAAGTGCATCTCAGGATACGTTGTGCAGGTGAGTAACTGTCTTCAGTGGAGACTTAAGAATTCTTGGAAAGAAAGACTGCATTAACTTCTAGGTTAGGTACTTTTCAGTCTAATACGGTAACAGGTGTTACAGTATGTAGTATTTTTCTGGCATATGGAAGACAAGAGGATCAAACTGTTAACTTCAAGTGAATCATGGAAATGTTTGTCTTCCCAAAGCCACATGGATACCCAAACCACTGGAGTTGCTCTGCCCTGAAGTACTAGCAAGGGTTTAAAAAAAAAAAAAAGTGAGGAAAAACACCCCACAACATCCAAAGTCTCTTGTTGTACAACACAGAAGCAGGTCTATCTGGCAGAAGTACCTTCAAGCTATTAGACAATAATTCAAGGAAGTAAATAAATCCCTGCTGTTCTTCCTCTGATTCTGGCTGGCTGAGACGGAGCTTCATTCTGCTCAGAGACAGGAAAGGCTGGCTGAATCTGTGGAAGTGGGTGGAGGCCTGGACCAATAATAGACCCTCAAAGCCCTAGGGAAGCTGAGGAGAAGGGGATTCTTGGCAGCCACATGAACAGCCAAATCTGGAAAATATCCAGGCTTCCCGGCTTCTCACTGCAGGCAGTTGTGAAAAAGGCAGCTTTTCTGAAAGCTGTCCGCTTAGAAGGGCTCTGGAAGGATGTATGTGATGAGACTGATGCCAAATCTTGATCCTGTGGGTCAAAGATGCCCAGATCATCAGTGATTCATGACTGGCCATAAGTTCTTTTGGAAGTGGTCCCAGTTTGAGACATTTGTCTCTCAAATGTCCAAAGCAACCAAACTTAACCTTAAAATGATAGGCAACTAGGTGAGATATTAAATGGTCTCCCTCCCCACCCTTGTGCAGTACTCTCTAGATCAGTGAAGATGGCCAATGGACTACAAACAACTCCAAATACATAAATACACACTTACGGTGTCAGTTTTATACAGAAGAACATATAGGCATGCCCCTGGACTAACACCTTGCAAATGAGGGTGACATGCCCCAGTTTGTTTGGTACCATTCAGGTAGCTTAAATTCACAGTTTAGTTTCCAGTGTGGTGACATGACAGTTGTATTGGATGTGAAGATAGGAAATGGGAGGCCTGGGTTGAGAGGCTGAGTGTTGGAAGGGAAGTGATAGTGAGAAATTCCTAAACCAGCTTTGGCTTCAAAGCCAGTTTATCATAGTATGACACTCTGAGTGATTTATCACAAACTTCTAGCGCAGCTGCTCATTCAGTTGTTCTCTGTTAACTCCAGTGCCAAATGTGGCTGGCTGGCACACCCTTTATGCTGCTGATCAACTACATCTGATTTGGATGAAGTCCCAAAGCAGGCATGATCCACTGCCCTGCAGCTTAAGGGCTGTGCCTTCAAAACAGAGGCTTTCCAACTGTCTGTCTGTACTGCTTTCAGGATGATGTTGTCATGGGTACAATGACAGTGAGGGAGAATCTGCACTTTTCTGCTGCCCTGCGACTTCCCAGCTCCATCAGTGTTAAAGAGAAGGAGGAGCGAGTCACCCAGATAATCAGTGAGCTAGGATTAAGCAAAGTGGCTGATGCTAAGGTGAGTAGAGAGAAAACCTTTCTCAGAAATCATACTACCGCTGGAAACTAAACTACATGACTCTGGGCAGTATTGCATATGTAGTGAAGCTACACTAAGCTAAGCAGAAACCTGTCTAAATCATGCTGCACACAAGAAATCAGTCTCCAGCTCAGGAGGTAACTTGGGAAGAGGTATGTGTATTTGGTAAAAGAGGATGATTTTGGACTGTGTCCAGTATGTTGTATAAATTCAGAGGGGAAGAGGTCACCTAGTCATTGCACCTTGGAAAGCTGCTCAGTCACTTCCTGGCTTTGTGGGACAAGACAGGGAAATTGTTTTTACAGTGTTGAAAGCTGTGAGGGATAGAAAGCTGGGCTGTGATGGAGAAGTTCTGTGCAAAGCTTGTTCCTCCCAGCAGCATTTTTACTCTTGCTTTACTTTTACCTACTCCACTCTTATTGGAACAGCAGGCAAACTGCCAACAAAAGGCATCCCTGAATACCAATGCCATCTCTGACTGCTGTGGTTATTCTGGCTCTTCTTTGTCAGTGTCATCCTTGTTCTCTGAAGTCATAAGGTGCCTGGTACCTTTGAAAATCAGGCTCTGCTTACTACTCAGACCGAGTCAGACCTGTCATCTGCCGCTGGCCCTGGAGTTCTCTAATGGGACTCTGAAAATGAAAAGGGCCACTAGGTGTGGAGACTTGAACTCCAGAGGACACACTGACTAATTCTTGTGGCAAATACATGATTTCTTCTGCTTGTAGGTAGGAACTGAATTGATCCGGGGAGTGTCTGGAGGAGAACGGAAGAGAACCAACATTGGGATGGAGCTCATCACAGAGCCACCAGTCCTTTTTCTGGATGAGCCAACCACTGGCCTTGATGCCAGCACAGCCAATGCAGTCCTCTTCCTCTTGAAGAAGTAAGAGTTGTTTCTTCAGGGCTCTGTATCAATTTCTGTCATTTCATCAGTCAAAAAAGGGAATGCTGTTATGGCTGAGTAGCTTCCCTGCACTTTTCTTAAAAATAAAAAAACCAAACCACCAAAACAACCAACCAACCAAAAAACGACAAAGAGAGTCAGAAGTGGTAGTGAATTATTTATTTGAGTCTTGTCCAAAACCTTTTGAAGTTTATGGGAATCTTTCCACAGCAAGCATTGGATTGGAGCCCAAAAGCAGATACAGCTTGGACAGTTTCCCTGGCTGCAGAGAGGAGTTGATTGGGAGGGCAGGCCTTGTAATCATCATTTTTTGACCGTACAGCTGGGTCAGTTACAAAATCTCTTCCTCTGCTCTGGCAACAGCCTTCAACTCAGATCAAACTTCACCTGAAGATTTGCCCTGTGTTTTTGAGATGAGCTGTCTTGTGGTACAGAGATGACCAGCAAGGCTTATTTAATGAGTTTCTAACTGTCCTCCTGGGTTCATAGCACATGTTCTGGTTTTGCCTGGGGAGCACATTTTGGTCTGCTGTTTATGGGTAGAGGTCTTTGCAAGAATACGTGTTGGGCAGTACTAATTTTGACTTACAGAGGAAATTCAGCAGAAGCTGCTCTTACCAGAAAAGCTAAGAGAAATCTCAGCTGGTCAGCCTGCTCTGTAATGCCTGCTACTGCCATTGAGTGCAGTAGGACCATTCCAGTTAGTTAAGTTGAAACCTGGTATAAGAAACATAAAGAGGGCTTATACACAGCTCCGACTTCAACCTTTGCTTGCTACAGACAATATCATTCTTTGTCTACTCAGGCTTGCAGTGACAGTCTCTTGTAATGATGGGTGCTGTCTTGAAGGTTATGCAGCCAGCATCTGACAGAGAGACAGAGAAGGGAGAATACAGCTTTTCAGAGTTGAGACCCTCAGGAGCTGAAAAGTGTTTCACCTTCTTTGCATTTATGAAAGTTCAGGATAACTCAGGGGTTAAAAAAAAAAAAGTATCCAAAGTGTGGTGTATTTGCAAGTGTTTTGTTTCTATTCCAGGCTCTCAAGAAGAGGGCGAACCATTATATTTTCCATCCATCAGCCCCGCTACTCCATATTCAAGCTGTTTGACAGTCTGACCTTACTAGCTTTGGGAAAGGTGCTCTACCATGGTCCTGCAAAGCAAGCCCTGGAGTATTTCAGTTCTATTGGTAAGTCTTCCGTGCCAACTGGCTAATGAGTTTAATCTGTGGATAACAGTCCTGTTGTCATTAGGATACCAGAGGCTGTACACAAACAGTCTGAATAGTGCTAGGTGAGAGCAGGAAAAAAAATTACAGAAAAGAAATTTTTCAGATAAGACAGAGCGAGGCTCTCTCCTGGCTCTGTGTCACCTTGCATCGGGACAAAACCCCAGAGTCACTTGGGCTTTTAGATGCATGATGTACAACAGACAAGATGATACTTGTATTTCTACCAGGCCTAGGTGGCAGACATAATGGGTTTTGAACCACAGCCTGCAGATTGGCAGCAATCTACAGGGTCTGATCCAAGAATCTGCTAAAGTTTTAATGCAGGTCAGCAACCGAGAGAACAAAATCATGGTGTACTTTAATCTTAATTGCACTGTTGGGTGGCTGGCCCCTCTCTGAGTAAACAGGGTGAGGGTTTATGACTATGATGGACAGAGAACGTGGAGTGATTTTTCTAGTCTGATCTACATGGCAGCCATGGACACGTTGGGTTTCAGGCTTTAAGGGAGAGGCTTTAACCTGTGTCAGTACTTCTACTCCTTTTAGCATCCCACTGTGGGGATTCCCAGAGGAATGCTAAGGAATAAGCATCCTTACTGGGTTTTTTTGTTGTTTGTTTTTCCCCCTCCTTGTCGCATAGCTGGTTTAGGACTGGTTTTTTGGTTTTATTTTAAGGATATGAATGTGAACCCTTCAACAATCCAGCTGACTTCTTCCTTGATATCATAAATGGTGATTCAACTGCTGTGGCAGCAAGTAAGAGAGATCACAGACCTGCAGACACAGGAAAAGGTAATTCTGATGGAGAAATCAACTGTTGGCTGATATAGAAGGAACACTGTAAGTGGTGATGGCAAGATTTTATTCTCTGGATTTTCTCCAGGCTAAGGGCACTTCTCTCTCTCCCTCTTTTTCTCTCTCTTTTTCTTTTTTTTTTTCTTTATTCGCTCTTTCTTTTTTTCTTTCTCTTTTTTTTCCCCAGACTAACATATATGTACTTTGCTTTGGGCTTCTTTCAAGAGTTCAGAAAATTCTTTTAAAGTGGACCTTTTTTCTTCCTTCAGCAATATAAGAGAGCAGTGATAAATATCAATTTACTAAACCTCTGTGGAAAAGAGTGAAAAACTAGAATTGCTTAGTTTCAAGAGAAGGCTGACAGGAGATGAGCTTTCAGTCACTTAAGAGGCTGCTGCAGAGAAGACAGGGAAGATGGGCTTGAGAGGTGATGGATTTACAGGACAGTGAGAAAGATTGGAACTAGATTAGAGAATGAACTCTAACAATATAGTGAGTAAAATGTGGAGCAATATTTGTTGGGGGATACTGTAGCATACCCAGGACTGAAGGGAACAGTTTTCATAATGATGCTTTTCAGGGATGGGGAAATGGATCAGCAAACATGGATTTCCCCAAAATTCAGTGAAACAAAAGTTTTCTGGTGTTTCATTCTAAGAATGTGTGACAAAGAAATGGATAGGGTAGTCCTCTTACTTTAGCTAGTCTTTTAAATTCAAGAGATAAGGTTTGAATGGGCATTCCTGTTGGTTTGTTGTTTTTCATTAAGCCTCCAAAGTGGATGAGCACATTGATGGGCTGTGTCTGAAGGTAGAGTTCATTGGGAATCATGTTTTGTCTTTCTCCTTTAGAGCCGGGCAGTGAAAATGGAGTGGCAGATGATAACATGGACAGCAGTGTGGTAGATGTGCTGCACCAGAAATATCTCAACTCCAGCCTTTATCAGAGCACAAAGGAAGCACTGGGAAGAGTGGAGCTTGGACAGGGAAGGAAGCAGTCAGTATCCAAGCAGGGGCATGAGATTACCTATGCAAATGGATTCATCACTCAGCTGTACTGGGTGTCCAAGCGTTCCCTGAAGAACCTCATCAGGAACCCACAGGCTTCAGTTGCACAAGTAGGTAACAATTTCTGAAGTTTTCACGCACCTTCTGCTCTCTGCCCAGCAATCTGCAGTTTGGATGAAAGACTTTTGTATCTTTTTTTTTTTTTTTTTGGTAGGAGAGTCTTGTGCTACTGCCACTTAAGTGGAGGGAAATGTCCAGCTATCATTGTTGCCTTTGAAAAAAACACTAAAAAAAATCTCCATTTTAGTTTAGCACAAGGACTGCAGTGTTGAAGACTGGGGGGACATGCTCCACGCTCTAGCTTGCATGGGGAGCTTCTGGGGTGACACTAATTTTGCATCTCACGTGAAATTTTAAGCTGGGTTATTCTTTGACTGCTTCTACTAACATTTCCCAGCCAAAGAATATCAGAAGAAGGACAGAAGTGAAGAGGATAAATTCAGAAAAATTGCCATAAGGCTTTTCATTGTATGTGTAATAGGTATAGATGGACTCACAACAACAAAGTTTAGGGCAGCTGTGAATCTTGGTGATAAGTTTTTTCTCTTACCTGAAGAGCTCCCTCTTCCCTTTCTTCTTCCCACTTCTAGATTGCAGTGACCATAATTCTAGCCTTGGTTGTTGGTGTTATCTTTTTTGGTGTAAAATTGGATCGAAGTGGCATTCAAAATCGGTAAGTTGGAAAGCCACAGCTTTACTCATTTTTCTTTCTGTAGCAAACAGGTTTCAGTTACAGAGAAGAATCAACTTAGAATTGACTTGTGAACCTAACCATTCTTTGTGGTCCAAGTCTCAATGCACTGCATCATTGTATTGCTGGAGGCCCTCAAGGGACTGCAGTTCTATTGGGCTTGCATGTATGCATAAAAGAGATGTGAAAGGAAAGGTAAAAGGAATAAACCTGGTTTTACAGCTAACATCTATAGCAGCACAATTAAATATTCTGTTGACATAGACAGAAAAACATTGACTTGATGGCACAATGATGTCTGAGGTTGCCAGTGTTCATCTTGGCTGTTTACTTGCTTTTTGACTGTTCTGTTTTGCCTTCTAGGGTTGGATCCTTGTTTTTTGTCACCACAAACCAGTGTTTTGCCAGTGTCTCTGCAATTGAGCTGTTCATCAGAGACAAGAAACTGTTTGTGTAAGTAGTGAGCTGCTTAGACTGTCTTATACCCTGGAGTGAGGCAAGGGGGAGTATCTTACTGGCTAAACAAAGTGATTTCCACCAAAGAGTTCATTGCTGCTTTGCAACATCAGATTGTAATAGTAATGCTAAATCAGTCTATAGAGGAGGGGGCTAAAATGCTAAGAGGTGGGGGAAGGAGGGGAGAAATGCAATGCTTATACTTGCTTGCTGTGTCACAGCTTATTGATAAGTGCTTTACCTACCCATTTTCTGGTAAGAGCTGTTTTTGAAGTCTGCATGTGAATCCTGCAGACTGTGAACCCTGCCTGCCCCTTTGCTGACAGGGTTGAAACACTTGTCTTGCAACGGTTCTTAAGTGGTAAGGCTGCAAAGATGAAAGGAGACTTCTTGGAAAAGCTTCACAAGGGGTGCTCAGATAAAGAGGGTTGCTGGCTGGCTTACAAGAGCTCCATAATCAAGCATATCTCTCTTTCTCTATGTATATGAGTGTGTATTAGTATGCGTGTATATGTATGTAAATGTTTGTATATAATATATATACACACACACATGCATGTTCAAAATGTAGTTTGAAATAGTCTTCAGTTCATGGGATGAAAGAGCAAGAGACAGATCCTACGCAATAAAGAAGAAATTGGCCATTTGTAACTGAAATGCACATGTCCACTCACAGGTTGCTCAGAGCAGCTTAATTTTGCTCCTAACAGCTACTCAGAAGTGAATCTCCCCAACACTGACATTGCTTGCCAGTCTGTCCTGGTTACCAGTTTATCTTACCAGCTGTGTTAATGGGGATTTTGGCACCTTACCAGTTAAAGCATCTTTCCATGAACTCCATTAAGCAACAAAACAGTTATAATGACATTTAATTGCCCTGTGAACTGGAGGTGAGTTAATGTCTTAAAGGTGTTTTCCCATTGTTGAGTGTGATTCCTTTTCCCTGGAAGCAGCTGTGAGTTAGCTGTGGATTAAGCATTTCTCCAGTTAATAGCAGTCTAATACTTTTCCATGCTTTTACATTAAGGATTGTTCTCTTTGAAAAGAGATTTAGGGGCTTTTTTCCCAGTATGTTACTTAGCAGCTATAAAACTTTCATTCACTTTCTTCATAGGGCACTCTGTATGACTGCAGGGCCTGTGAGGAAGATTAGCCCTTGCTTTACAGAGTAGGAAGTGAGAGCACAGAGAAAATAATCAATTTGCATATAAAGTGGTAGGGAGAACAGAAACCTTATCAGGATAAACCAGACACCAGAGCCTGCCTCATAGACAACCTCTAAACCTGTACAACTCCCCTCCTTCCTGTCCTCGCAGCCATCAGTACACCAGTGGATATTACCGTGTGTCTGCCTACTTCCTGGCCTTGATGATAGGAGATCTGCTGCCCATGAGAACTGCTCCAGCCATCATATTCTCATGCATCACTTACTGGATGATTGGTAAAGAATTGATGCTTTTGTTGAACTCATCATCTTCCAACACATTTGATTTCTAACTTACTCGGTTTATTTCCTATATCTATTAACATGAAGCTAGCTGAACCTTCAACTGATTTAAGTGCTTGGCATCATGACTTCAGAGGATTCTGGGGCAGAGATACCAGCGGTCTGTGACAGGGAGCTGCTTGATCACACCTTTCAGTAATGCTCTTTGGGCTTTCAGAGCATATATTGTTCCTGCCATCTCCAAACTTGGTCTTTCTTCCTACTTTCCCTCCTGTATGTGCCCAAGAGTACCTATCTGGGATTTGTAATGTGGTTGTTTACTGGATTCTTATCTTTCTGGGTTGTTTTTTTTTGACAGGATACCAAGCTGTTGCAGGCCGGTTCTTCTTCTTCATGCTGAGCCTCGTACTGGTGTCCTACACTGCCACAGCCATGTCTCTGGCTATCAGTGCTGGGATGGATGTGGTGGCTGTGGCAAATCTGCTCATCACTATTTGTTTTGTTCTGATGCTTGTAAGTATATATAAGGGACTGTGCGCTCCTTTGGTAGACGTGAAGATGCAGCTGAGACAGGCTGAGAAGACAGGGTCGAGCCAACCTTAAAAAGGCTGGGAATCTACAGTCCACTAGCCTGGTAGCCCATGCCTGTGATTTTATTGTCAGTATAGTCAAAAGCTTGCTTTTTTATAATCTTGCATTTCCAGTATTAGAAATTTAATTGATCAACTAGATCTTTTTAAAGGACAAAATCTTGAAATAAACTTTAGATTGATTTTTATTGCATTATTTTTGGTTGCCCAGTGGAGGTAGCAGGAACATAGCCTGATTCTATTTGAATTCAGTGTTGCCCTTGGGTTCAAATTACTTCAATACTCTTCTTCAAGGACTTCTAAGGAAGGGAACAAATGAGAGAAACAGAAATTTTGACTACTCATCTATGAGGGATGTGAATTCTTTTTCAAAGAAATAATGTTAGTGATGAAACTTCCTGACTGTGAGGCCTGTCAGGTTACCTTAGAATAAAAAGTACCTCCTGCCAGGGGATGCCTGCTAGCTGTCTGCCTAGATAATTCTGAGCCCACAGCACATCCCTTATTCTTTGATTTGCAACTTAACCTGCTTCTGCAATGAGTTAAGTGATAAGTGATACACTCAAATGCTCATTGTGGGTGAGAAGTGTGCATGCACAGTGAAGGGCAGCTGATATGCATTGAGTTAACTCACAAGGGCATATGCAAGTATCATGTTTAGCTATGAAGTCCAGTGATGCTAAGAATTAAAAGAGAGAACCTTGTTCAAGACAGGAGAGAGCACAGATAGATGTAGGTCACAGGAGAAAGCTGAAATAGTCATGCCACCTTTAAGGCTCCCCCTGGTTTCCTTCTTGTTTCTCCACTTCCTCATCTCCCAGTCAGCCTCTGGGTAGTGCTACCATAGGACACAGTCCTCCAGCACACGTGCTTCTTAGCTCATACGTGGATGTAGAAAACTTTAATGACCTCTTTGCAAGCTGTACAGCTGGAGAACTTAAAGAGTGTGCTCTTGAGGCAGCTGGCTGGGACCGCTGCAAGGTTTGAACCTCATATGTGTCAGCACATGTGTAATAGCAGTAAGAGGTACACTCAGAGCACCTCCATTGGGCAGCTGCACAATCTGTGTAGCGGTGGTGGTGTTTGCAGTAAATCAAGCTTGTGACTCATGAGTCTCTTCTGTTTTATTTCAGATCTTTTCAGGCCTCTTGGTAAACCTCCCTTCTATAATGAGCTGGCTGAACTGGCTCCAGTACTTAAGCATCCCCCGATATGGCCTTACTGTGAGTAGAAGTAGCCTAAGTCTCCTGTGAGCAGTGCAGCCACACTGCTGCTTCTTGGAGGGGTTTTGAGTATACATGAAGTTTTCTTAGAAGTTAGATTTGTTTTCTTTCCTTGCATAGACATAGTAAAAGAACAACAAACCAGCCAACCCCTCAAAGGAGGCAAAAGTTAATCTCCGTGTGAGAGGTGGAAGTCTCAGAGTGAGCAAATCCTTTGTGCCACAAATAAGTGCTGCTTGGACAACAGCAGAGTGAACTGTCCAGTAAGGCACTAATTCCTAGCATGAACAGCTGATCCTTCTGATTTAGAATAAAATCAAATATTGTGTGGCCTCTCCAGGGAATGCTGCTTCCATCTCCTGTCTTCATCCTGGCCAGGCATAACTGGGGGGAAGAGTTCCCTGTAGGAACAGATGTGTGAGACCTCCACTGTTTCAGTATCACTGAGAAATTTTATCAGTGTTGCTGCACACGGAAGTGTCCCCTGAGATTGCAATTAGCCCAGGATGCCAGTGCAGGGGAACCCTTCCCCTCTTGGCTGTCTGTGCCATCTGCTTCAGTGTGCTGGTGCTGGGGTGTTTGCATGCAGTTACATGGTTTTCCCGGTCAGTAGATAAATCCAAATATCACTAGCGAGACAGAAACCTGGGGCTGAATCACTGAAACATGACTTTGAAGCCAAAGACTCAGACACCAAACTGTTCTGCATGTAGAACTCCTAGCAGTTCTTCAGAAAGATGGTGATTAAGAGCTTCAAAATAAAAAGGAACATAAACATGGTTCCAAGAATGGTGACATGTCTTCTTATAATCCTTTGAAGCATCTCAATTTTAGCGTCTCAAATCACTACTTCTGTAAAAATCTGATGTCTGCATCTTTCTCTAGGCTCTCCAAGTGAATGAGTTCAGAGATCTCTACTTCTGTGGTGAGAATTCGAATGTTACAGCATCTGTGGAAGATGCAGGCAGTTGTCCTCCCAATATTTCAGGAGAAATGTAAGTCTTTAACTCATGCTAGTTCTTGGGCCTGAATTGTGACGACTTGCTTAAAAAGTCTGTCTGTTTCAAATGTCTTTATTATTCACAGAATAACCACTTGCAGGCCAGTCTCAATAATTGTTATGTCCCAAAAGAATGTATTTTAGGATTATATAGTGAAAATTTATATAGTAAAACTCAATTGCCCAAGACAGAAGCGGGGCAGATGAACTAAATTAAATGTTGGTTTTGATAAACCTGGTGTCATTTAGCAATGGAAATTCATGTATGGGCAACTACATAGTTGCTGGAAAGCAGTAGACCTGTGATCAGAAACATGCCTGCCCCCAAGAGCTTGTTGTAAATATTCACCTCCCTGCAGATACAGCAGAGGAGCCCAGTTATTAATATCCTAGTGCTACTGCCCCATTTGAAATAGTCTTTGACTATGGATACCTTAAATTGTAGCAATGTAAGTATTTCATGGTACATGCTAGAGCACTGGCAGACTGAGGTTATTGCAGTTAACAGTGCTAGAGCACTGTTTCCACAGCTTTTGGACCCCAAATCCCTGCTATGGACCTCCAGTGATTGCTGTGTGAAACTAATGTCCCACAATTTAATCTGATTCTGAGGTTCACTCATAAATTGACAGCTTTTAACAACAAATGGGATATTACTGAAAAATTATGAGAACCAGAAATCTAAATTTGTCCCTTACACCTTTTCTAGTGATAGGTTATGAAGTTACTCTATTTCTGTCACCTGTTCAGAGTTGAGGGTAGAGGAATCTTTGTGGAACAGGAATAAAAGTAACTATCTGAAGACCTGCACTACATACTAATACCAACTTCTGTCCCGTGCTTTTCTGCAGATGTTCTGGTGAAGCATACCTGTGCAGCCAAGGAATTGCACCTACCAGCTGGGCAATGTGGGAAAACATAGTGGCTCTCTTCTGCATGACTGTTATCTTCCTTATCATTGCCTACACAAAACTCAGGTTTATGAGAAAGTTCACATAGACTCCTATGTTGCCTTGTTCTACAGCTTTTGCAGCCAAAAGACTTCAACTGACTTTACTGAACTTCAGATGGGAACACTGTCCCCTTGTTTCTGGAGCATAGTCTCCATGTGATTGATTGATTTCAGTGCTTAAGAAGAAATGCATTAATGTACATTGCTTAAGTGATATTTTTTCAACTTTTTTTTTTGTAAGAGAATATAATCCTCGTAATTCTTTAAGTACATTTCAAACTATACATTGTAAAGTACTATTCTTCTGTGACCAGCTTACACAGGAACTACTCAAAGGAAGAGGTTTTGAACATGTGAGCTTCTCCATCACAAACATGACGATAGTATTTATGCATTACTATGTTGTCTGCTGTTGGTTCCTCTTCTGTCTGAGGAGAGCCAGCCATAGCCTGTTGAAGATGCATTTGAGTTTGAAGTCAGTACATGGAATGAGTGCTTCTTGCCAAGCAAGAACAGTTACACTTCTGGTGGCTTCTTAATGCAACCTACTAGCAGAAACAACGTTTGCCTGATTAGAGACTGAAGAGCAGGGGTGGAAGACATCTAAGAAGACTGATAAATATATGCTGTTATACTGAAAAACAAAGCAAAACAAAAAATCCCCACAATCTACCAACAGCAAAAAATACATGTACTACGTAAGAGGAGGGGAGGATTTTTTATTTTTAATAAAAATGTGCAAACTTAGCAATAGCAGGTCTTTCTCTAGTCTTAATTCTCAGCCCCACCATCTCTATATAGTGCTATTAACACTACAGACTGAAAAAACCCGTGTAGGTGCTGCCGAGGCAGCTACAGCAACTTGTGACCACACGATGGACTGTAGCATGGCAGCAGCTGCCTCCCCACCGCATTAGCAAAAGGAGAGCTGATTTTAAGCTGCATTGAGACCCTTAGAAGCAAGAGGACCTGCTAAAGGAAAGAAGTAACAAAACATCCTCAAACACAAGGCTAGAGAGTTTGTGAGGGTCAGGCTAGCAGAAGCCCTTGAGCCTGGCATGCAGAGTGCATGTGCGTCTGGTGCTCTCATAATAAATGGTTGTTTCGTGCAAAGGAAGCTGGCACCCATCGGACGCTTGCTGTACCCGGTGACGGAGAACTTTCGCGATACGGCCGGGGAGAGGGCGTGCAGGCACCAGATCGGCGCGCCGGGCGAAATATCAGGCGCCGGCAGCTGCATCTGTTACGGTCACCCAGCAGGGAGAAGGCTGGTATCCACAGCACGCTACTCTCCCTGCCCAGGGTCCGGCGCCACAGCCTGGCCCGCAGGACCAGTTCCGCCCCCGCCCGCTGGCAGTGACGCATGCGCCGCGGCGGCGAGGGGCGAGGCTTCGGCCTGGCGCTGGCTCGAAGGCGGAAGCGACTGCGGCGGGAGGGGGCCTGTCGCCATGGCGACCGCCGCGGAGGGGCTGCCTGAGGCCAGCGCGCAGCCCGCCAAACGTAAGGGGCCGGGGCTAGGGCCAGGGTCGGGGTCGTCTCCAAGTTCGCCCCTTAGCCGCGTGATAGTGGCCGGGTCCTGCCAGGCTGCGGCCTGCGCGAGGCGCAAGGAAGAGTCGCTCGGCGGGGCGGCAGCTGCCCCGCGGTGGAAGGGCTTCGGCAGTGGGGTAGGAGCCGCGTGCGGGGCAGACCCGCGGTCACCTGTGTCGGCCGGCCGGCCGGCTGCTCCCCTGGAGTCGGTGGCTGCATCCCGCCTGGGGTTTACTCCTGTCGTGTGCCCATCACCCCCACAGCGCAGCCGCTTTAGCCGGCCAGAGCCGCGGGCGTCTGGACAGCCTTTTTGTTCAAGCCGTCAAAAACTGCCGACAAAGGAAAGATCAACATGTGTAGCCGAGGAGGCGCTAACTTCCTTCTGTGAAGAGAGAATTAGGGCAGGTTGTGGTAGAAATAGATTTGGAAAAGAAAAGTGGTTCTTGCTTCCCACAGGTGAGAATGTGTTATAGGCTGTGAAACGGATAAGGGATCTGTCCTGTTCGGAATCAATGGCTAGAAATAAACATCAGTAGCATTGCGCCCAAAGGCCCTCAAAAGCTCTCCCCATATTCCTTTCCTGCGATCTATGCGCAGGCAGGGGCTGGTATTTGCAAGTGCGGTCACCCCGGGTGCCTGTCCCTTAAGTACTGCCTGCAGTATTATTTTGATGCTACCTCAAGGAAACTGCTTAGGTTTATTACTCCTTAATCTAAACCTATATGGAAAGTAGGATCGTTTAATCTTTATGCTGTGTTTCTGTACCTGCTTTTACTTAATCCTGTGATGTCTGTGCCCTGTTTAGAGGACCCCGCTGTTGAAACAGCAGAGGAAGCTAAGGAGCCACCAGAGGCAGACATAAATGAACTCTGTAAAGACATGTTCAGCAAAATGTCCACATATTTAACAGGTGAACTGACAGGTAAGGCACTTGCAGTACTGACCTGCAAGTAAGTTTTTTGTTTCTTTTAATTTTCTTTTAAAGAAATCTGTTGTGTACTTTGTCAAAACTGTACCTGTTTAAAGCATACCTCTTAAGAGAGGCAGCTCAAGTCTTGCATGTTGCTGTACTACTAACAACACTGAGATTAGTCATATTAATGAAGTCCTAGAATATCACAAATATTTGTCAGAACAATTCAGCATGATCTCTGCAACATAACAAAAAATTCTTTTTAGTCTTGTGAAAGCTTGTACATGGAGAAAGAAAAGCAGTCTGGATTAAGAAGAATTAGAAGAGAAGCACAACTGCAAGTGTGCAGCTGTTTTGTTTCTGAGTGAAAGCAAGGATCATACACATAGTTTCAGACTTTTGTGCTTTAGAATAAACTGCTGTGCAAAGTGAACTACTCAGAAAGTTAGTGGATTCCATAGGCTCTGATTTGATTCTGCAGCACTACTGATTTGCATGGACTCAAGGGGTATATATTACAGATTACCAGTCTGGATTTGTGCTGTTAGTTTTGTAAACACAAGATCTTAACTGAAAGAATAAGACTAGAAATGTGAGGGCTTAGTCAGGCTCTAAAAATAAATAAATAAATATTGTAAATTAATAAGTATTCATCAGTCCAGTTGATTTTTACAATCCATAGAATGCCATCTCTCTTTTTGTAGAGCATTTTTCTAATACCTGTATTACCATCTACTTTAAAATCTTTTGTCCTCTTGAACAGTCTGCACCCAATTCAAACCACATTGTCTTAATTAAGATAAATTCTGTTCTTTTTAAGCCACCAGTGAAGACTACAAACTCTTGGAAAACATGAATAAGCTGACTAGCTTGAAGTACCTGGAAATGAAAGATATTGCTATAAACATCAGTAGAAATCTGAAGGATTTAAATCAAAAATGTAAGTGAACCAAATAAAGTAGAGGGATAATGAATGGTACATTTGTTTGGGGAATAAAGCATCAAGGAGTCAGTTCACGCTCCAAGAGGTGCTGAAGGAAAGAAGACTCACTGAAACAGGCAGAATGCTAGCCTTGTATATTTCTTTACAGCTATAGACTATGAGGATTAAGAAAACACATCTGAATGTGTCCTGTTTTACCTTTTTTTTTTTAATCTGATAGGAAATAAGACTTCTTCTGATTCATATTGTGTTGGTACTTGAGTCTAGCTAGTACTCTTACACATTTCATTCTTTACTGGAACATGTCTATCAGTATCACCACTTGATTGTTGGGACAGGGGAATAAAGGTGCTTCTAAACTGTTCTGCCTGAAGAATGTATTGGGAAATTCTTGTGTTTCAAGTGTGAGCTGTGTCTTGGAAGTGAATTACTGAGAACTGACAGATAGGATTTTTCTCCTTTTTTAAGATGCTGCTCTTCAGCCATATCTGGAACAAATCAACCTTATTGAGGAACAGGTTGCAGCTCTGGAGCAGGCAGCTTATAAATTGGATGCATATTCAAAAAAACTGGGTAACTATTGTGCCTTTACTGTTACTACCTAGCAGCATAGTGCATTGCAAGGGGATTTAAATGCAAAGCGCCTCTACTTAACAGGTGTGAGCTACAGTGTTGCCTGTGCTGCTTCTGAGCAGCAAACATTGTACATGAAATGCTAAGCATTGGGAAAAGATTGCCAGGTTATATGGAGGTGGTCTAGTACAGGTATTATTGAACTGTAGCTTATGCTGAGGCTTGTGTTCTCTTTTACAGTATGGACTGACCCAGATTTTAAAGGCAGATGTTTAATCCTTCAGATAGGGCAGTTTGTAAAGTTCTACCAGGCACCCAAGTCCCCTTGGCTTTAATACTAGATCTCTGACTTTAGCACCTGGTTCTTAAAACAAAAATTATTGTACCAGTATATTTGCCTAAATGCTTTAGTAAAAGGTTACCCTGAGTGATGCTGTAAATTAACTTGAATTTTAAGATACATGGTAGCTTACAGAATTCAAAGCTTTTACCCAATCCAGTCCTAAAATACTGCTATTTTTCCTTTTGCAGAAGCCAAGTACAAAAAACTGGAGAAACGATGAAATCACAACAGTCTTTAAGTTGGAGTTGGGCTGAGTCAGACTGATCTCAGTGTTTAAGTTGCACAACAGCAATTCTGTATGTTGACAAGAATTTTGTTACAGCTAACATCAAGACTGGTAAATTTTTCTATCTGTTGAATACACTAGGCTGTATTCAGACTTAAGGATGAACAATGTTTTCCCCTTCTCAAGAGGCTCTGCTGCCTCACTTGTTCTGCAGTGAAAAGTAGAAGCCTGTACACAACCTGTATGTTGATACTGGCTGGCTGTATGTTAGTTAGTCCTATGTCCCACACGAAGTGCTCTATCCAAGAAGAGCCCTCCATACCCTATAAGGACATTTCCACATAGTACTAACAGGACCTAAACTACATTTTTTTTTTTTCCCCTTAACTGAGCTCTACCTTGAGAAGATACCTGGGCCTTTGCAGTTATGAGCATGGTATTTAAAACAACTTGGTTTTGTATCCACTTTTATCTGTTTGAAATAAGAGAGACTAATTATTGTAAATTTGCAATAAAACAGCTTGCTGCAACTGTCTCTCTGGAATCTCAAATTCCTGTTGGAAAGATCATGTAAGTTGTCTTCTTGCTTTTTGTAAGGATCTGTTAACAAAGACAAGCTCCTTCCAGCTACTGGCAATCACAGAAGAGAATATGTTTTAAATCGTGTCAAGCATTCCTACAATTACATTCTTTGATTGTCCTGGACCTCAGGTGAAATTCCAAGAAGTTTTGTTTTGTCACATGCTTAGTTAACTTGTTAGAACCTTCATCTACTTTACCAATGAATTTTGATCCTAGTAGTTTCTGAGGAGGCACGCCCAGCACAAAAAGCTGCTTCTACACCAGATTAACAGTGTTCCAGACTGCTAATTTAGCAGAGCCTTTCTTAAGGAACAGGCACTCCCACTCCAAGTTTGGTTTTCTTTCCCCTGCACCTATTGACCCTGGGTAGTCCAAGCTGGCTTTCAAGTTGCAGTGTAGGATAGTACAAGTGCTGATGTAGGAAAGAAATAGTTCCTTCCTACAGGCAGTTTACAAGAATATCTAGTCAGGTGCCAGTGTGGTAAAGATCACAGAGCTGTCAGCGTATGGCCACTGTAAGTAGTCAAGATGGACACTTTTCCCTGGTGTTATTTAAAAGTAATGAAGCAGATGACCTTGAAGAGTCTTCACTGTCACTTTAAAGATAATGGCTTTCAAATGGAAAATAGTTTGAGAGGATTGTGTTCACTCTGAGGAAAGACCTTTCTTGGAATGGGCACCGTTAAAGACTGCAGTTAAGTCTCCCAGAGCTATCCAGACATTTGTATCTCTGTTGCTTTTACCTGTAGTTAGCTCACTGATCATTTTTCTAGCTGTGAAATAAAGTTAGACATTTTGGTATTGTTATCAAAGCAATATCCTCCAACCCAAGAGGAGGAGTTACTAACAGATGAGTTACCGTTTCTGTGTTGGCAGAAATTACACCATGTAGAGTAGCAGCCTGTTTTAAAATCTGATGGAGCACCATCTTCTCAGGATTCCTGGTGTATTTGCACTTCTGCTGGAAAAGAGGATCTAGCCAGCCAAATCTAAAATTTTCATGCCTAGAGACTGGCATTTGAATGACAGCCTGAGCAGTGGCCTCCTCCGTGATCTCTGATGCTGCAAAGTGGTCTGTCACAAGGTGACAATGTGAAAGTCCTGGTTCTCCAGTGTTCCATGCATCTGTAGGTTATACAGGAGCCAGATATGATCAGCTATTGTGGAGGAGAATGACAGATTTTTAGCTGTTTGAGGGTGTTCCTCAGAGCTTCTCTGTTTCCTGGACTAGTGAGGCTTTTCACTACAGCATGTAACACTTGCATGTGGATTAGAGCTAAGTCACTGATCCCTTGTCAGTCTACCCATTGGCCCCTACCCACCTCTAAGAACAGAAAAGTTACTGGCTCCTATAAAGTTGGAAATGGTTTTGTATAGATGGACATCACCAGCCACTGAAATGCTTACTGGGGCAGTTTTTCTAGGATTGAAACAAGACCAATGATCTTGCAGCATAGTGATCTCATTGATTTTCAGCTCTTTCTGGAAAGATGGTGCTAGAGGCACAGAGCAGATGTTGGCAGACAGAGTGATTATTCTTCCCTGCAGGCATACAGCTGGCCCTGCACTCTGGCTTGGTGCAGAGGCCAAAAATAAGGAGCAAAAGAGTTGTATCCCCAGGAATTACATTAGAGAGCTGGCTGTCTGCTGTCTGGAGAAATGTGCTCATCTCCATGTGATAAAAATGGTATCAAGCTCCAAGTGCCAGTGACTTGTCCTAGTGCATAGCAACAAGCCAAATAGGTTCTGCTCATGGCAGATAACCTGCAGATCAAGTACTGAACATGGACTTGGACATGGTCTGTGCTCTTAATGGTATCACAATGCAATTGCAAGTTCAGTCCCTTATTGGATATGGACCATGTGCTGGGAGCCTCAGTTGGAAACAAGACTCCATGGATCCAAGCTGAGTATGGAACTGGATGTATGGCAGCCCTACTCTGTCTTAAGATCAGTACCAGGTACTCTCCCTTTAACAGGTACTGTTTGCATTCTATTTGGGGTGCCAAAACTCATTCCATAGTAAGAAGGATTCAGTGTTGCTGATGTATAGCCTTGTGTATACTCATGAAGTGGGCAAGAACAGCACAGCTTTCCTCTCTGTTTTTACGTTTTCTAGCACTTCCAGCTGTCTTGGAACTGGTAAAGGGTAAAGTACCTTTTCATCTTGAGACCATGGGGAGGCATATAACAGTGAAGTTGTTTCAGGGGTGCTGGTCTTAAAAGCAGAGAAAATTATGTGCCTCGCACCTCTTAAGCATGGTTTAATGTGTCAAGCTTGTCCTGCAGCAGCAAGACTTTCCTTCCATAATGCATGCCTGGAGCATAGTATGTTGCCAAAGGTAGCTGTGGATATGACAGCAGATTGTAGCTGTGAGTAACACCACTCTGGGGAACATGTATACTAGTTGTAAGCTCTAATCAGCACTTACTAAGTCTCCAAAGCTATCTGAAAGCCGAGAATGCTGTCAGTGCCATGAAAAAAAATTGCATGATGCCCTCTAAAACACCATCCATGCAGCAGTTGTTAACAGTTATTGCTCCTCACCCCTGAAGGCCACAGCTTTCAGGAGGACTGAATTGCAGTGGGTAAGTAAATATGGTCACATGAAAGTAAAGTCATTGTATCTTATTCTTTCCATACTTGCCTCACATGGAGAATGCACAGTCTGCATGCATCTTCCTGGCCTGTCCCCCTCACCTCTTCACAGTCAGAGGCCTGCTGTCTGGTTTGTATGTTTGTAGCAAGGCAAAGGGCAGGCTAAAGCGTAGGTTTTAAATATATTCCAGTGACACTGCTGTCTGAGTCTGGTTCTGTAGAGCTGCTTGCATAGCCGTGTCTTGTTTTAAGCACAGGTGTATTTGATAGGTGTTTTGATGAAGTGATCCACTTACCACGTGCAGCCCAGTATGCATTTGGGAAATCTAGGAACCTGTGGCATTGGGGCATAGAAACTTTCACAGAAAAATAACAGGACATTTCTCTGCTCGTTGTCTTTCCTTGACAGCATTGCAGGAAGGCCACGAGGGGGAGATGTGTCAGCAGAGAAAAATTCCACAAGGTAAATCCGTGAAGGCAAAGACCAAATCTTGTTTCTGTTGAAAAAGCTGCTTCTCTGTGTATAGAAAATACAGTGCTATTTTTACACAAAAAAGATGAAAATCTCCAGGATACATGAGGATGGAAATCCTAGCCATGCATTGCCAGCAGCTGCTTAGTATTTTCACATAAGAGAGATAGGAAGTAACAAATCCTTTCACAAATTCTTGAGTACCCCACTTCCAGGAAGGAGAAACGGGAAGAGAACTTTGTGCCAGAGTGACTGTTGGAAGGAAAATTTTGAGACTGACTACCCAGCTGGCTAGAGGATTGTATGGCAGTAGCATCCCAATTACACCAAGACCTGACATCTGTGTCCCCAGTTCAGGGAAGAAGTGTCCAGCTCCAGAGAAGGACTTTTTTTTTTTCTGCCCCCTTAAGAGAGTTCTGCCCAGCTGCTCTAACAGCTTATTCTGAAGTCACTCAACTTTCAGACCGGTACTTTGTGGGGATGTCAGCAGTCTTCAGAATGGGTTTGTAAATCTTTAGTGAAAACTGTGATGAAGTCAACAGCTGAAAAGCAACTCTTTTAGAATGGAGTATATACTTTTTAACCTGGAACTCTATGTTCAATAGGAATGTTAAAAGATATCTAGTGGATGAAACACTAGAACAGGTTTCTAGAGAAGTGGTAGAAGCCCCATCCCTGGAAATATTCAAAATCAGGCAGCTTGGGGCTCTGAGCAACCTGTTCTAGTTAAAGATGTCCCTGCTCACTGCAGGGGGCTTGGACTAGACGACCTTTAAAAGTCCATTCTATGATTCTGTGATAATCAATGCAACATCCCATCAGAGCACAAGCATATAAGCAATAGTAATAGGCAGAAGAAAAGCATGCTATGAAAATATGACAGGCTTTATTAATGCAAGATTTGTTAATGTTTGTCCCTGCTTTCTGATAATATAGTAGAACAAGGTGGCTTTACAAAAGGTCACAAAGACTTAAAAATTAAACCAGTTCATTCAAGTTTGTTATCAGTCAGTGATTTTTCTTTCTAAGCTGTATGTTTAACTGAGGGGAAACAGTACCTACTATACCTACTGGCTAAGTTTGCACTGTTTTTACTGCAGGCTTTGTAAAGTGAGACTTCCAGGATGCAGCTTCAACCCTTCCTGATCCCACATCCCTGTTCCACATTGCAATGGATCCCCTGGGAGATAGTGTCCTTTTCTTGGTGGTTTGCATTGGCTGCCTCCTTTTCTATTCACTGTGGAGGAAGGTGTCTGAAACAGGGAAGCTGCCTCCTTAGCTATTTCCTTTGCTCCTCATAGGAAACAACTTCAGCTTTAGCTGCAGAACAACTTGCCTGAGGCAAGTAGATGTAACTTAGAGGCTGTGGGTTTGTGTGGTAAATTGTTTCAGCTCAATAAGTATGGTCCCATGTTCATAGTGTGTTATGCTTACTATGTACAGTGGTTTTGTATGAACCATATGTTGTGAAAGAAACTCTGATTGGCAAAGTTCTCCCCAAAGTTCTCCAGACAAACAGGTACTTTTCTGTGAGCTTTTCTCTAGTAGAGATGTTCTTTGGGGAGAGTAACTGAGAAGTTGGAACTGGGAAGAGTAATGTGTGTGCTTGCAGCCCACAAGGCCAATCATATCCTGGGCTGCATCAAAAGATGTGTGGCTGGCAGATCAGGTGAGGCAATTCTGCCACTTTGCTCTGGTGAGAGTACTGCATCCAGTTCAGGAGCCCTCAAGATAGGAAGGACATGGACCTGATGGAGCAGATCCAGAGGAGGACCAGGAAAATGATCAGGGGGTTGGAACACCCCTGCTGTGAAGACAGGCTGAGGGAGCTGGGGTTGTTCATCCTGGAGAAGAGGAGGGTCTGGGCAGACCTTCCAGTACCTGAAGGGAGATACAAGAAGGATGGAGAGAGACTGTTTACAAAGGCCTGCAGTGATAGGACAAGGGGCAATAGCTAGAAAAGAGCAGATTTAGATCGGATGTTAGTAAGAGGTTCTTTACTATGAGGGTGGTGGAACACTGGAGCAGGTTCCCCAGGAAGGTGGTTGGGACCCCATCCCTGGATATGTTTAAAGTGAGGCTTGACAGGGCTCTGTGCAGCCTGATCTAGTTAAGGATGCCCCTGGTGATGGCAGAGGGGCTTGGACTAAATGACCTTTGGAGATCTCCTCCAACCTACACCATTCTATGATTCAATGATTCCAGGACACAGCTTTAGCCCTGTCCTAATCTCAAAGCTCAGTGCATATCATGGTGCAGTTTTTGGAGCTTAATTGGTTTTTCTTGTTGATTTGCATTGATCACCTCCTTGACTTTTCAGCATGGAGGAATGTATCTGGAACAGCAAAGCTGTTCTAAGGCCGTTTGGTTTAGTCATGGCACAGCTGGAAAGGAAGTGTGGAGTGCTTTCTTCTTATCTGGTGAGAAGATTTGTGGCAGTGGTGTGCTTTGATACATATACATGTGTACTATATGTCTTTCTTTCATTCATATTTCCATGATTCTGTGATACTTGTGGCTTTTGCCTTTGCAATGCCATGCTGCAACTCGTGGTGTATCTGGCTTATTAATACTTGGAAAGGAAAGAAGTTGTGTCTGTTTCACATAAACAGTTACTGATATGGTAATAGAGTTGTTTCCTTTTCCCATGTAGCACAGATTCAGCTTTCCGTTTTTCCTGTAATCACTATAAATTATACATTACAAGGAATATGATCAAGTTGGGACTTGCCAGTCCTGTGTCTGCATATGAGCGCTTGACAACTCATGTAAACTCACTTTACACTTTTTAGCATGATTAGAATAGAATAAACCAGGTTGGAAGAGATCTTCAAGATCATTGTGTCCAACCTATCATCCACCACCGCCTAATCAACTAAACCATGCAACCAAGCACCCTATCAAGTCTCCTCCTAAACACCTCCCATGATGGTGACTCCACCACCTCCCTGGGCAGCGCAGTCCAATGGGCAATCACTCTTTCTGTGTAGAATTTCTTCCTAACATCCAGTCTGAACCTCCCCTGGTGCAGCTTGAGGCTGTGTCCTCTTGTTCTGGTGTTGGTTGCCTAGGAGAAGAGACCAGCCCCCACCTGTCTACAACCTCCCTTCAGGTAGTTGTAGAGAGCAATAACATCTCCCCTGAGCCTCCTCTTCTCCAGGCTAAGCAACCCCAGCTCCCTCAGCCAAATTGTAACATTGCTCTAATGAACTTTATGTGCATCATAAAATATGATGCAAACTGCTGTTCCTCTAGTCAGTGGCACTGGGGGGATTCTAGTATTATTTAATCTGTTCTCTTCTGCCACAATGGTCAGGTTTGTAATGACAGTTGGGGTTCTGGTAGGTGTCATAGGGTCAATATAGTCTTCTGCTATTGAGAGTGGAGGTTTTATAGGTCACTGGCTATCTCAGTCTTCAGGCCATAATACCTTTCATATAAAGTAATTAAATACGCTGTCAGACATATACAAGCCTTGTAAGACATTTGGGAATGTAACCTTTCTAAAGGCAGGTTTTTCACTAAAAGATGTTCTTCTAGGATCTCAGAAAAACAACAGTTCAGTGTACTACTTCTTTATTTTGCAATATAAATTTGTATTTCACAGGCCTTCATTATAATCACACAGGACATCTGCCCATTCATCACTAAAATCCATTCTCACCATAGGACACAATATGTATTGAGGCAAATATACAGTAGATGGTCATCTTCTGACAGAAAGAAAACCACTGTTACACGCTTTACAAACAGACCACAAGCAAACTGAAAATACAGAGGAGAGTCTGTGGAAACCCTGGGGTACGATTGCCTGCTCCTGCTGAGAGGAACAAATGATAGGGGACAGCGGCAAGAGTGCTCTTAGAGCACTAGTCTACATGCACTGACATGTCAGTATGCTAGGACCCCAATTAGGAACTTAAAGCTAGGTGAGGTAGGTGCAGAGGAGAGCCTGTCGAGAGCTGGCTGTAAGGATTGTGAAAGCACCACAGAATTTTCTCTCAATGAAGTATCAATCAAATGATCTGAGAGTTTCAGGCTCAACAGATTGTGAAATGGCTGTCTTTCAACCAGAACTTTTCATGAGGTTGGCAGCTGGCAGCTGGCTTCTTGTGGCTAACGTGGAAGAAAAGAGACCTCATAAGGTTGGGGAATATTTGCAAGGGTGGTGATTATTGGGGAAAGGTCAATGTCCTTGCGATCTGCAACAGATTTCAAAGTGAAGTTCTGCAGGATGGCTGTTAAAAATATGAATAATTCCATGCGGGCCAGACCTTCTCCTGCACAGACACGCTTTCCTGCAAGCAAAATGAAAAAACATGAGGTGACTGTAGTGTTTTATGGGTAACTTGTTTTAACCACTCTTCCATGAAAGTTCAGACGTCTCAGAATGGACAGGCAGTACTGCAGCATTTTGGGGAAGGAAATGAATGAAACCAGAGGCTGTCTATAATGATGAGAGTGCTCAGTGGGCAAAAGCAGTTTGAAGGCTTTGATTTCTTGTTTTGCAGCTTTTTGATGGTAAGTTTGGGGAGAGCAAAGTTGCTTGACTGAGTTGCACTTCATACATCTTTTCAAAAGCATTTGAGGAAATGTAGTGATTATTAAAAGAGGAAGTCAAATGAAACTCTAGTACAAGGGTTGGAGGTGCCCAGAAGTAACTAGCACCTCACCAGACATGACTGTACAGACCGTGGTGATGGAACCACTAAAATCTTCAGAGAGGTTCTAGGGCAGGATAGACCTAGGATCTGAAATAGAAAGAGGTCTTACCGGCAGAAAATGGCATGAAGTAGTCACTCCTTTTAAAGGTACCATCTGCATTCAGGAAGTGTCCTGGATCAAATTTTTCTGGATTTGGAAATTCCTTGTTATCATGTAGGATAGGATGCAGCATAGGGAATATCATAGTGCCCTAAATTAACAAAGAGAGGAGAAGAAAGTTAAAATGGAGACTTGTTACAGCAAAAGTGACATTAAGAAGTTCTCAGAACTGAACAGAGGGGTAGTCAAAGTTTAATCAGTTTAAAATGAGCAGTTCATGAATAAAAATATGTACTTTTGGTATGGCAGAGATATTTTAAAATGAATTTTAAGGGTAAGTCTGATTAGAGCATTTAATATTGCTTCCAAATAAATGAGAACTTTGCTTACATTTACATAAAAAGAAAGCAAGCTCTATCTCCCTTTTCACTTAGAGGATGAAGTGTAGTTGTCCTCTTTTTTTCCCCCTCCCCCCCCCAAATAAAAGGGGGGGGTTGGACTCAATAACTTCCAGAATCCCCTTCTAAGTATTCCAATTCTCTATCACATTTCAGTGGTTTTGAAAATAAATAAAATTTAACATCAATAAATAAGCAAACAAAAATAAGCTGAGTAGCACTCATCATTGCTTTCAAGAGATTATGATCTTTCTCAGACACAGTGGAACAGACCTTGGGGATAAAATAGTCTCTGAACTTGACGTCTTTGATCACAGCATGTGGGACATTCATTGGAAGGAAATCAATGAATCTCTGGATTTCATGGATCACAGCATCTGTGTAGGGCATCCGGCTCCGGTCTGCCATGGAGGGACTTCGTTCTCGGCCAATCACAGAGTCTATCTCTTTTTGAACTTTCTCTGTTAGGAAACAAATAAGTGTAGGATGGAGAAATCCCCCATCTGTCCACCTAAACCTCTCCTCATAATTACAGCAATTGCTTTTGGCACACCAGGTATATATAAATGTGCTTAGCACAAACATTTCCTTCCTGTGAGTAGAACTAAGACCAATACACATTTCTACAGTGCAAATACAGGTTTCCTTAGTTAGGAGACCATTGCTCCATGTGGTAGTAACAGGAATTGTCCACAATGATCCCATGATCTATTAAGTTTTCAATTCTTTATTTTTGCTTGTATTACCTGCTATCTCTGGGTATTTCTGAAGAATCAGAATTCCATATCTCAGTGTGATGCTGGTAGTCCCTGTTCCCGCAAAGAACAAGTCAAGTGTGGTTTGGCTCAAGGACTTAATGGTGAATTCTGAGTGAGCATTTCCTTTCTCCTGGAAGGCAGAATGTTTTGAATGACAAAGCTAAGGAGCTCAAAAAACCCCAGAATTCATGATATTGGAATCATTGGAATGGGCTGCCCAGGAAGGTGGTGGAGTCACCATCCCTGGAGATGTTCAGGAGGGGATTGGACATGGCACTTGGTGCCATGGTCTAGTCATGAGGTCTGTGGTGACAGGTTGGACTCAATGATCTTTGAGGTCTCTTCCAACCTTAGTGATACTGTGATATTTTCATTAAGTAATACTATGAACCTTCTTGAACATGGTAAAAGCATTGAATTACATCAACCAGACTGGTCATCAGTTTTCCTAACTTGGGCTAGTGCTGCTAATTCTGTGTTAAAAATCCTCAATAGGAAAATGGGGAGGTAAGAATAGGATAGGATAGGATAGGATAGAACTAATCAGGTTGGAAAAGACCTTTGAGATCATCAAGTCCAACCTATCACCCAACACCATGTAATCAGCTAAACCATGGCACCAAGTGCCTCATCCAGTCTCCTTTTAAACACTTCCAGTGATGGTGAATCCACCACCTCCCTGGCCAGTTGACATGCTAAGAAAAGCAAGTTGCCCTCTGTATTTGCAAAGGCCCTCACAACTGTGCCATACCACAACTGAAAGAAGCTGGGATTCAAGCAGTGGTTTTCTTATAATACAATAAATCTCTTGCCCTTGCATTACCTGTTCCATTTTTTTAAGGAAAGCATCAATAAAGTCTCGAGGACAAGTGGGATCCAGGGTTTTCTGGTGTTCTGCTATGATTTCCAAAACAAAGCGATTAACTGTTTCAGTATTTTCTATCAATTTCTGATGAGGCCCAGGTATGTGGTCCATGAGAGTTGGGAAGAAATTGTATAGCTGTAAAAATGAAATAGTGGAAAAAGCACATTCTGATTGGTGTGGGTACAATAAAGTCTTCTAAGTGCAACTATGAGAATGAGGCAATTAAACTGATTTGGATTATTATCCAATTAGATGTAAATGCCTTTACATTTTAGCTGTATTCAGGGATAGACTTCACTTGAACAACTTTTGCAGTGATATCCTTTGGCTATACACTGGCAATTCCACAAGGTTAAGAAAAAAGAATGTGAATTGGTTATTTAACTGCCTTGTGGGATTTCAGGAAATGTCTCCAAATTCATCAAAATCAATAACATGAATAAATAAATGTTCATTAATTAAATGGTTTATTTATTAACAAAATTCTTCAGTAAAACAATGCTCTGCATACCTGTATATGTGTAGAGTTCTGGAGATGGTTATTTTCTTCTAGCAAATCAACTAAAGTTAGGAATTTTTTGTCCTCATAGTCAAACCGATCCCCAAAGATGACAGAACAGATGATATTGGAAACAGCGTGGATTATGAAGTTGCCAGGGTTGAAGGGTCGCTCTGCAACAACAAAAATGGTATTTTTCTTGCAACATTATAGGCATCTCCTCCTCTTACACTACAAGCTTTACATCTCTTGAGACCTGGAGTTTTGCATGCCTTGAAAGGATGGTGAAGGGCTCATCCAATTTATTCTTATCTATCTAGTTGAAGTGAACTAGTTTTCCATGTATGACTGGAATGTGGTTATGGATGACCGTGTACGTTTCAGGAAGCACAAGACTGACAAGGCAAGGTGGTGGAGTTGCTCCCTTTCCCTGAATAAGCAACTGGAATGTGTTTAGCTTAACCCAGGGAGAGATGATAGAAGCATTGAAAGCTTATGGGTAAGAGAGAAGGGACATACAAACATGGATGATATGGTTATGGGTGTTTACTACACACCACTGAACCAGGAGGAAGCTATTGATGAGACCTTCTATGGGCAGCTGGAAGTAGCCTCAAGATCAAGTGCCTTGGTGCTCATGAGCACCACTCTGATATTAGTTGGAAAGATCGCACAGCCAAGCACAAACAGTCCAGAAGGTTCCTGCAGTGCACTGATGACTGCAAGTAGTTGGAGAACCAAAAAGGAGAAGTGCAATGCTGGACCTGGTGTTAACAAAGAAAGACTGGTTGTAGATATTAAGGTTGGGGGTAATCTTGGTTGCAGTGACCATGATATGTTAGAATTTAATATGAGTAGACAAAGAAGCAGGGTGATAAGTAAAATTTCAACCCTGGACTTTTAAAAGGGGAAACTTTCCACTCTTCAAGACTCTACTTAGAACCATCTAGAAGGCTAGGGCTCTGAAAGGAAGGGGAGGTCAAAGAGAGCTGGTTAATATTCAAACATTACTTCGTCCAAGCTCAAGAGAAATGTATTTGCTTGAAATAAAAAATCAAGTAAGGCAGGCAGAAGACTGCATGGATAAGCAAGGAACTTTTAGTAAAAGTCAAAAAGAAAAAGGAGGCTTACAGTATGTGGAAAAAAGAAAAAGGAGCCTTACAGTATGTGGAAAAAAGAACTAGTCAATTGGGAGGATTATAGAGAGACAACCAGAGAATGTAGAGATGCAGCAAGGAAGGCCAAGGCCCTCCTGGAACTGAGTCTTGCCAGAGGAGTGAAAGAGAACAAGAAGAGTGTTTTCAAATACATCAATGACAAAAGGAAGAGCAGGCAAAAAATGTGCCCACTACTGAATGATATGGGAGACATTGTAACTGATGATGTAGAGATGGCAGAGTTGCTGAATGCCTTCCTTGCCTCAGTCTTTACTCCTAAGACCAGCCCTCAGGAACCTCAGTCTCTAGAAGCAAGGGAGCAGAACTGGGGAGATGTGGACATTCTGCTGGTCAGTGAGGATTGGGTTAGAGATCTCTTATACCAGCTGAAAACAAACAAGTCCATGGGCCCCGATGGGGTGCATCCATGAGTGCTGAGAGAGGTGGCTGATACTGTTGCTGAGCCTCTCTCCATCATCTTTGAAAAGTCATGGAGAACAGGAGAGGTGCCTGATGACTGGAAGAAAGCAAATGTCACTCCAGTCTTCAAAAAAGTCAAGAAAGAGGACCCAGGTAACTACAGACCAGTCAGCCTCACCTACATCCTCCATCCCTGGAAAGATACTTTAGACTAGACTAGAACAGAATAGAATAGAATAGAATAAACCAGGTTGGAAGAGACCTTCAAGATCATTGTGTCCAACCTATCATCCAACACTGCCTAATCAACTAAACCATGCAACCAAGCACCCTATCAAGTCTCCTCCTAAACACCTCCCATGATGGTGACTCCACCACCTCCCTGGGCAGCATATTCCAATGGGCAATCACTCTTTCTGTGTAGAATTTCTTCCTAACATCCAGTCTGAACCTCCCCTGGTGCAGCTTGAGGCTGTGTCCTCTTGTTCTGGTGTTGGTTGCCTAGGAGAAGAGACCAGCCCCCATCTGTCTACAACCTTCCTTCAGGTAGTTGTAGAGAGCAATAACATCTCCCCTGAGCCTCCTCTTCTCCAGGCTGAGCAGCCCCAGCTGGTGGAGCAGTTCATGCTGGATGTCATCTCTAACCACATGGAAGACAAGAAGGTTACCAGGAGTAGCCAACATAGATTTACCAAGGGGAGATCCTGTCTGACTAATCTGATAGCCTTCTCTTGAGGTCCCTTCCAACCTCTAATGTACTGTGATACTGTGTGAATCCTCTTAGTGTCTCTTTTATCCTGTTCTCAGCAGAACACTGGTCTGAGTGCCTTCATTCCTCTCCAGATGACACATGCCTGTCTGCCCTATAGACTGTTTATTAGCAACGGCCTAAAGATTGCCACAGAAATCCAATTTAATCATAAAGACTTTGAGCTATGTCACTTGGTTATTACACCTGTTTATGAACTGTATTAGCACAGCCTCAGTTGGATAACCCTCTTCTAAGGGTTTGAATGATTCTGCCTAGCTTTGATAACACAGCTGCATAAGCTTCTAAGCTTCTATAGCATGAGAAAAAAAGCAAGGTTTGACCCAAGAAAGAAAGGAAAGGTATCATTCCAGACAGTGATAGAGTGCATCTCAGGGCTTCAAGAGAAGAAATAACAACACAAAAAGGTATAAAATACTAAAAGAAAAACAAGAAGTCACACAATGGTAACTTGTCATCATTGAGGAATAGCCTGTTCCAAGGACAAATGGCATAATCCCTTCTCTGTCTGACTGATAGCTTCCTGACCATTGAAGACTCAGCAGATGTCTCATCAGCGGCGGGGAGTATATTAATGCTGAGCTTAGTAGATAACAACTCCTAGCTATTTATTAATTGCATTAAGAGTAAGCAATGGCTTTGTACTTTTCAGTTTTATGTAGCTTGCTTACAAAACCTTTTAATACATCATAAACGATGCCATAACAAGGTGAGCTAAAGATGGAGGCTTGCAGTAGGACATCATGGTAGTGAAAGAAGGAGAGCAATGCAGGTAGGAGAGTGTTTCTTCTGTTTGTTGCAGGAATGCTTATCAATGAAGCCAGACTGAATTTTGTAGTGACTCATGGGAAACAGCAATACTTCAGCACTATTTCAGATCCATCTTCCCTCCTTGAAGAATAAGCCCACACTGAAAAGGAAAGTACTTAGAAGTAACATTCTTCTATACTACTAAAAGATGGCTTTATAGGTTGCATGTAGATTTGGTGAAGCAGCCCTAAAGCACTCCTTGTTCCATTGCAGATACACATGGTGCCCTAGCAAGGCATGAAGTCCATATCCTACCTTTTGTGTTTCTGATCCTCTCCACCAAAAAACGGGCTTCCTCCTGGATTCGCTCCTCAACGCCCTTCTTCCCCATCCCAAAATCTCGCAGGGTGGTGAGTGTAAACCGTCGGAGCTGCCTCCAGGTCTCCCCATTGCTGGTCACAACACCTGCCACAGGAAGGAAAAATAGATTTCTGTGAGAAAAAAAGTTTTAGGGTGTTTTTTTTTCCCTCCCCTGAATGGGAGCTACACATTAAGTACTCAACATGCAAAAACAGACACTCTTCTGTGGAGTTACACTGCAATTGCTAAATGCCCCAAACCATAACTTCTCTGCAGTTCTGAAGGTGACAAATCTGATCCCTCTGCCACAACACTTTAAGTAAGACTGAGTTTATTTGCAGTATAAGAAAAACTATGTTAGGGTGCAAATAAGATGGTAACGCTAATACTGGATTGATCTTGGCCACAAGCACATGGCCTTTGCACCGACATAACTGCTCAAGTTTTCTGCTATTCACCTTCACACAGCATATTGTTATTAACAACACCATTAATAATGTAATATAGTACCATGGAATTGGTAGTATTTACCCAGATAAATGCCATGCTGGGAACTGCCCTGGTGTCCTGCTCAGGGACTAATCTTCAATGTGGCCTTCAATAGGGCAGCCTATATTATCTTGTCTTTGTTGTGCTGTGGATTTACCTTTTCCTGGCTCCTTACCTGTAAGTATGTTGTCAATATTTTCACAAAAGGAAAAATGAATGTAAGATCTTAGGGGAACATTTAATGATGAAAATTTTAGCCAGGATTTGAAGCATGCTGAAAATAGAAAGGCACTCATTGAAGCCAGTCTAGGACCTTAAACAGTTCTCCAGGGGTCCAATTTACTCAGAAGTTCAAGCAATGAGTTCAGTCTGTTATTGCTACTTTGTATGCATGAAAGTAGTAAATGAAATCCACCATTCCCTCCACCCTTGACATCTCAGCTGTGTTCCTGAAGCACTGAAAGCATCAGCTTTGTATGTTAACATTATGAGGGATGTACCTGTGTCTTGGAAGAGTTTTTTAATCAGTGGTAGACTGCCTCTTCCACTGAAGTTTTCTGCCTGATCAATCAGAGCTTCTTTCACAACATCATAGCCATATAGCACCACAACTTTTTGTGGGCCTAAATCTACCGTGAAGACAGGACCATACTTCTTGCTGAGCTGTAGGAAAGAGCAAAGTGTCTGAATGTTACTCATGAGAAAAGAAATTTGTAGCAGAGAGATCTGAGAGGTGATGTGCCATTGTCCCACCCTCACTGAGACGTTGTATTGATTAGCAGCCATGCAGAGATCTTTCAAAAGTGAACTGCAGCTAGGGGAAGAAGGAATTGTATAAGAAATAAGAGATGTAACTGGAAATGTTGAGGTTTCAAGTCTGAAACCAAGAAAACAAAATATTATTCGAGAGTTGGCAAAAGAGTTCTGCTTTTCTACCAGGAACATTGAAGAACAATTTACAATGGCTCAAAAAGCAATTACATAGAGTGTGGAAGCAACTGCCCAAAGTGTTAAGTCTAAAATCTCCTGGGCCACATATCTCTGGAAACTGCACAAGTATATGAGATGAGGGTCACTGACCCCTTGCACACTAATCACACGCTCTTTCCCAAGCATCTGCTCTTAACTACAGTTACAGGAAGGTTCTTGAGCTACTTGGTCCAACCTGAAACACTTCTTCTCATGCTCACTTTTAAAGACCAAAGGATCTACAGTCCCAGAATTTTTATTTTGATTTATTTTTTTCATAGTGGGAAATGGAACCACCTAGTGCTCTGAAACAAAGCAGAGTAGCAGAATGCCTGAGGGTGCTCATGATCCTATGTGTTCATGAGCACCACAGCATAAAGGGGCTCGTGGGGGTATGTCTGCGTCTGAACAGGCAACCCAGCTGAACTCCCTCCACCTATCCCCTCCCAGGCCTTGTTCACACAGGGTTCTTTTGACAAGATGAGTGACAACAGTCAGGGAAAGGCATGGACAGCACAATTCACCTCCAAACTGTTTCGCTTCTATCCCTTCACTCGTTACTTCTGCTCACAGGATGTCCTACCTACCTTCTAGGGAGCAGAAGCAGCAAAATGGAGAAAGGGCCAGGTTGCGTTGACAGCATGGACACAGGAGGATAGTGAATACTGCAGTAGCATTAGTGTCTTGATGGCAAATCTACTGCAAGAACTCAGAGGGAGAAAAAGAGTGTACCAACTTTGGAGAAGGGGGCAGGTGACCCAGGAAGCATTTAAGGATATTGCAAGGTCATGTAGAAAGAGAAGTAGATTAAAAGCTCAGTTTGAACTTAATCTGGCCAGTTGCATCAAGAATAATGAAAAGTGCTTTTATAAATACATTAATAACAAAAGGAGGGGCAGGGAAAATCTTCATTCCTTGTTGGACAAAGGAGGGAACGTAGTAACAGAAGGTAAAGAAAAGGCTGAGGTAATGAACACCTTCTTTGCCTCAGTCTCTAACAGAAAGACTGACTATCCCCAGAGCAGCTAGGCTCTTGAGTTGGTAGATAGGGATGGGGAGCAGAATATCCCTCCTGTAAGGAAGTAGTTAGTGACCTGCAGAGCCACTCAGACCCTAACAATCCTATGGGTCCAGATAGGATTCATCCTAGGGTGCTTAGGGAGCTGGCTTAAGAGTTGGCTAAGCTGCTCTGCATCATTTATCACCAGTCCTGGCTAACCAGGGAGGTCCCGCATGACTGGAGGTTGGTCAATGGGACACCCATCCACAAGAAGGGCCAGAAGTAGGATCCAGAAAATTATAGACCTGTCAGCCTGACCTCAGTACCTGGCAAGATTGTGGAGCAGATCATCCTGAGTGCATTGAGCAGCATGTACAAGAAAATCAGGGAATCAGGCCCAACCAACATGGGTTTTGGAAAGGAAGGTCCTGCTTAACCAATCTGATCTCATTCTATGACTGGGTGGCCCACCTGGTAGATGAGGGGGAGGCTGTGGTCGAGCTAGGCTTCAGCAAAGCCTTTGACACAGTCTCCCCCACAGCATTCTCCTGGAAAAGCTGGCAGTCCATAGCTTGGACGGGTGCACCCTTTGCTGGGTTAAAAACTGGCTGGATATCCAAGCACAGAGAGTGGTTGTGAATGGTGCAGCATCCACTCGGTGTCCAGTGACCAGTGATGTCCCCCAGGGATCAGTACTGGGCCCAGTTCTATTCAACATCTTTATCAATGACTTGTTTGAGGGGATTTAGTCAACTGTTAGTAAATTTGCAGATGACACCAAGTTGGGAGGGAGTGTGGATCTCCTGGAGGGTAGGAGGATGCTGCAGAGGGACCTGGACAGGCTGGGTCAGTGGGCTGAGGCCAAAGGGCTGAGATTCAGAAAGGCCAAGTGCAGGGTCCTGCACTTTGGCCACAATAACTCCATGCAACAGTACAGGCTGGGGGATGAGGGGCTGGAGAGCGGCCAGGCTGAGAGGGATGTGGGAGTGCTGGTTGACAGCAGCTGAACATGAGCCAGCAGTGTGCCCAGGGGATATGAAAGGCCAATGGCATCTTGGCCTGTATCAGGAACAGTGTGGCCAGCAGGACTAGGGATGTAGTTCTGCCCCTGTACTACGCACTGGTGATGCCTCACCTCGAGTACTCTGTGTGGTTGTGGCCATTTCGGGAAGGATATTGAGGTGCTGGAGTGGGTCCAGAGAAGAGTGACAAGACTGGTGAGGGGGCTGGAGAGAAAGTGATAAGAGGAAAGGCTGAGGGAGCTGGGATTGTTCAGCCTGGAGAAGAGGAGACAAGTACCTAAAAGGAAGTTGTAGTCAGGTGGGGGTTGAGCTCTTCTCCCAGACAACTAGTGACAGGACAAGATGGCATAGTATGAAGCTGCACCCGGGGAGATTTAAGTTAGATATTGGGAAGCATGTCCTCACAGAAAGGGTGATTAGGCTCTGACATGGACTGCTCAGGAAGGTGGTGGAGGCGCCATCATTGGAGGTCTTTAAGAAAAGATTGGATGTGGCACTTGGTGGCATGGTTTGGCTGATGCCGTGGTGTGAGGTCATAGGCTGGACTTGATGATCTCAGAGGTCTTTTCCAGCCTCAATAATTCTGTGATTCAAATTACAGTACTACTATCAGGTCAGCACAGCATTCATCATTGGTGTGATTATTGCAAATATATAGACTTACACTTGCAATATATAGACTATAGAGATTATTACAATACATAGACTTCAGAAGTATGTATTTCTGAGAAACCTTTTGTTTGCGCTTGAGTCTGACACTTGATCAATGGAAATTAAGTTTGTGGATTAAGCTGAGAAAGTGTAGACCAGACTTAGTTTCATATGCAATGAAGACAACACAGGAAAGAAGAGAGAGTGCTTTACCTCCTTCAAGCTTTCAGGCAAGTTCCGTGGGTTCAGCTGGAGCATGCTTCCAAGAATGGGTAATGTGATGGGACCTGGAGGCATCTTCCCTTTTTGTGATCTGCTCCATGTGGCAATGAGAAGGCATGAGATGCAAACCAGCAAGAAAATAGTGGTCGCTCCCAGGAGCTCCATGGTGGGCTCAGGAAGAGAAGTGTCAGAAGAGCCTGATGTTGGATATGTAAATCCATGCTTATTTATATACTGTTATACCAAAGCACATGGATGAAATTAGCCAATGGTACATTCCTATTCCTGATGAGACATGAGATTACTTATTAATCTGCTCAAGATAAGAATGAGCAAACTAGGGATGAAGTCCTTGTTTGCATACTGATTATTTACTTCTCTGGGTTGCGTTCTTTTGGATAACCATTCATATAGGACAAAAGGAATCACATTGCAATGCTGTCAAAAAAACTCAAAACACAGAAGGATTTAGAGTCTAGCCACTGCATGTATACTTAAACGCTTGTTGTTTGCCGTCTTGTGTAGATTGACATCTGCCAGCCCCTCTAGTATCTGAGTACAGTTGAAGCGAGGTGGTATGGTTGCAAAAGGGCATCATATACCAATTTTTTCCTAGGCATTTAATCGCCTTTCCTGGAATAAAATTATGTAATAGTACCCAAGTCACACACACAGATTTTGAAGAATATTCTCAGTTTACCCTAATCTGATATTTTAACCCCACAAACCATAGTGTCTACAGCATTTGCATTGTCACAAGTTCTCTCCAAACCACAAATACCTTCAGCAAGCTGCAATCTCCTTTCTGATGTTTCTTGAAACTGCTTGAATATTCATATGAAAGTTAAAGGCATCCTGAACAGAGCTTAACAGAATCATTTGTTTAATTAATATTATTTAATACAATGTAAAAAAAAAATTAAAAATAAAAATGCTTCCCACTCCCCTTCCCCATAGGAAACCAGAACCCTACTAACTGAATGAGAACTATGTACATTCTCTGGCAGAGAAGTACAGTAGAACGGTGATCCAGTCACTTGAAACTGAAATGCTAACCCCAGGACTCTGGACTCTGTTGCCAAGTCTTGTCTGAACATCACATGTAGTGTCTGTGAAGTGCTAATGATCCTACAGCCCCTTGGCTCCAATGTGCCTCTCCTGCCACTCCTTCACTCCCCATTCAGTCCCAGTTACAAGGTATGATATCAGGCTGTATATTTCCTTTTTATGTGACTTTATGGAACGAGCTACTGGTCCTTTCTTGGACCATGTTTCAACGCAGTAACAATAGCAAGATTACTGGGGCAAATCAGGGAAGCTTGGAGAAAGCATCCCTGTACAAGGGGATGTGAAAGGGACCGCACATTCAGCAGGTACCCAAGTTTGCTCTATAGAGATTATGAGAGCAATGTATAGGTTTTAACCAGGCAAAGCAAGGTAGTTTTTCACACACCATACCCTTGATCTGCGGAACACCATTCTTTATTAGAATAAACCTTTATTAGAATAAACCAAACCAGGTTGGAAGAGACCTTCAAGATCATCGTGTCCAACCCATCAACCAATCCAACCCACCCAAACAGCTAACCCATGGCACCAAGCACTCCATCAAGTCTCCTTCTGAACACCTTCAATGACGGCGACTCCACCACCTCCCCGGGCAACCCATTCCATATCTTCAAGATATATGTGCCCCAAAAAATAACCAGGAAAAATCATGGGAGAAAAATCACAGAATCACAAAATTATTGAAGCTGGAGCAGACCTCTGAGATCAACAAGTCCAGCCTATGACCTAACTCCACCACATTGACCAGACCATGTCACTAAGTGCCACATTCAGTCTTTCCTTAAACACATCCAGGGACAGCAACTGTACCACCTCTACTGACAGTACTCAAACACAGAGACAGCACTGATGTCTCAGGAGTGACTGGAGACTAGAGCAGTCTGAAAGCATACTCCTCTGTGTTTTTCATGCTTTCAGTCTGTTCCCTGGGAACTAATTGTTAAAATACTGTTGGACAGGATTCTGGGCTGGCTTAACCATTGCTGTGATCCGGTACATCCGTCCTCAGGCTCCTGTGTCCTTATGTTGTAATGTGACATCTCAATGAACATGCTCAGGGAAAAGATTAACGGAGTAGCCTATGGAAATCATCTTGCCTGTTCTTCTACGTATAACATC
The DNA here is from genome assembly GCF_026170545.1 of Melanerpes formicivorus. Classification (NCBI taxonomy): domain Eukaryota; kingdom Metazoa; phylum Chordata; class Aves; order Piciformes; family Picidae; genus Melanerpes; species Melanerpes formicivorus. The sequence continues at coordinate 1,860,281 of NW_027142450.1, read as the reverse complement.
TCAGCTACTACACTTCTACTACTTTCATACCTGACTTCCCCTAATACCTTGTAGAAAAACACAATATCAACCTCTGTTTTATTTTTATCAGCAATTTGACAAAAGATCTGCCGCAATCAGCAGGAATTAAAGTTCAGTGGTAACTTCAGCATTCAACAACTTAGGTAATAACTCTATTGATAATGTGCTGCACAGATAGCACTAGAGATAAGGTATGAACCACATAATTGTTCTTCAGAACACAGAAATTACATTTTAACAGCTAGCTCAAAAAGCTTGGTTAAATATTTGTGTATGGGCTCAATTGACTTTGAACATAACTCAGAGGAAAAAGGATGAGGCTGCTGAAGTTCATCAGTCGTTTGCAATACACGGCAAATTACTTGTTCAGTCTAATAAGGAGCAAAGAGATGAAGCTGGTAACAGTCTTCATGTAACCTGTACTGTGACTCAACCAACAGTAAATAACTATGTTGCTTCTGTATCCCATCATCTTTGAATGAAGCCAAGCTCTAGACTATGGCCAGCATTAAGGAAAAACAGGCACTTCCCCAAGCCAGGCAGAAAAACATCAGGAAATGGGAAAAACCAGTGCCATACACGGTAAAGAGAAGGATGGAAAGTGAAAGCTGCCAAATTTCGCAGAAGCTATCTGACCTTAGCAGAGCTCCTAAGAGTGCTTCTTCTAGATGCCTGCATGGGCAGTGGAGCTCCTCCCAAACGAACTGCAAAGCCATGATGATTTACACCAGCCATCTGAAAGGTTCATGCCCTGAGAGATATGGAAGCAAAGGGTCAAGTTTATCAGCTGTCCCCAGCTGTAACACCATCATCACTGGGCATAATGCCCAGTGCACCTTTCCAAAGGCTGAGCAGGGCATCTGCAGTACAAACAGGACCTGAACTCAGACCTGCTGGAACTTGGGCTTAACTAAAGGCATTAAGTAACTTTTAAAAGTTGCTTTTCATCATTGCAAGAGATCATAGAAACTTGAACTTGATCATAGCCCATATGTTCTGAGAACAGAGCCTATTGTAAAGAAAAATGATGATGGAAAACTTCACCAACAATTTAAAATGAAAGAAAAATTTGGCAATTGTCAAGCAACAAAACTTTGGCTACACTTTGTCATAACAAATAATTTCAGTGATAAGGAAAACTGATGAGAAATCATACATTTTAAATGTGAAGAAAATAAGTAACTTATGCTGATGCTGAGTGATATAATACATGCTGTCACTATGCCCTTCAGTCCTGCTGGAGACAGAATCACAGAGGTAACAGAATGGTTTGGGAAATTAAAGAGGAAATGAAAGAAACAAATCAGCTCTAAGAACTGACTCCACCACAGTGATACAGCTAGCACTAGAAGATGGTGGTGTAGGAGGATTTTGCACTGTGGTGACGCCATCTCCCTGTTCATTGTGTAGAAAGTCAGTCTACAGTAATTTCCTTAATGTCATGCAAGGAAACTCTAGTAGGATTCGACACAAATGTCTGTAGGAGAACACACTATTGGCTGTTCTCATCAGCCTAGTTTCCCAAACAAGTTCCCACAGACAGATTTACACGTTTTCTTACCACCTGGGTGGCTAGCTTCTTTGCATGGAGAAAAATCCAGAAATCAGCAGCGCTGCTATCAAGTTTACAGGTATTATCTGTCAGTCAGGCTTTTCTCCTAACCACACCAAAACAGAGCAAGTGCAGTAAAAATGTAAATCGTGTTTCCCTACTCCAGGTGGTGACTGAGAAACGTAGAATAATGTCACAAGTAAGGTTGTATCATAAAATGAGAGTGAGGAAAGTGTGTTTAATGTACTCTGAGTCAAAGAGAAGTGCAGAGAGACGAAGGCAGAGGGCTCCCAGGGCACTGCCTGGGAGGGATATTTCTCTGTAGAAGTTGGCGTCAAGTTGGTGAGCATGCAGTGGGTCTGTGGGTGCGAGGATAGAGACAGGTGAGAGATGGAGGACCATTAGTTGCCTTGGTCAAAGACTTCAAAGCCATTCCCTATGTGAAGTCCTTCACCAGTCACATGGTGACAGGGGGAAAAGGAAAATTTTCACAGTTGAGGGGGATTTTGTGGGATGTCTTTTTTACTTAAACACAGAATCACAGAATCACTATGGTTGGAAAAGACCTTCAAGATCATCAAGTTGTTATCTATTATTGGGTTGTCCAGGGAGGTGGTTGAGGCCCCGTCCCTGGAGGTGTTTAAGACCAGGCTGGATGAGGCTCTTACCGGCCTGCTCTAGTGTGGGGTGTCCCTGCCCATGGCAGGAGGGTTGGAACTAGATGATCCTTGTGGCCCCGTCCAACCCTGACTGATACTATGATCTAACGCCACCAGCACCACTACTACACCATATCCTTGAGAACCATCTCTAGATGGCTTCTAAACACATCTGGAGATTTAACCACTTCCCTGGGTAGCCTGTTCCAGTCTTTGATAACCCATTTGGTATAGAAGTTTTTCCTAAGGTCTAAACTAAACCTCCCCTGGCATAATTTGATTCCATTTTCTCTTGTCCTATCAGCTGTGACTTGCAGGAAGAGACCACCACCAACATTTTTACAACCTTCTTTCAGATAGTTGTAGAGAGCAATAAGGTTTCAGCCTACTTTTCCTCAGACTTAAAACCCTCCACTTCCTCAGCCACTCCTCTAGACTTGATCTGTAGAACTTTCACTATCTTTGTTGCCCTTCTCTGGACATGCTCTCAATGTCTCTCTTATACTGACAACTCAGTGGATAAAGAACTGCCTTGATGGCTGCACCCATAGAGTGGCTGATAATGGGTTCATGTCTTTGTTGGTGGCATTGAGTGCACCCTCAGCAAGTTTGCTGACTACACCAAGCTGTGTGGTGCATCAGACACGCTGGAGGGAAGGGATGCCATCCAGAGGAACCTTGACAGGCTGGAGAGGTGGGGCCAAGCCAACCTCGTGAGGTTCAACAAGACCTAATGCAAGGTCTTGCATGTGGGTTGGGGCAATCCCAGGCACTGATAAAGGCTGGGCAGTGACTGGCTTGAGAGCAGCCTTGAAGACAAGGGCTTGGACGTGCTGGTGGACAAGAAGCTCAACATGAGTCACCAGTGTGCACTTGCAGTCCAGAAAGCAAATCGCATCCTGGGCTGCATCAAGAGAAGCATAGCCAGCAGGTCAATGGAGGTGATTCTCCCTCTTTACTCCATTCTGCTGAGCCCCCACCTTGAGTACTGCATCCATTTCTGGAGCCCCTTTTACAAGAAGGATCTGGACATGCTGAAACGTGTCCATAGAAGGGTCAAAGGATGATCAGACAGCTGGAGCACCTCTCCTATAAGGACAGACTGAGGGAGTTGACTGCGCTATTCAGTCTGGAGAGGAGAAGGCTCTGAGGAAACCTTATTGTGGCCTGCTGGCATCTGAAGGGGGCCTACAAGAAAGCTGGTGAGGGACTTTTTAGGGTGTCAGGTAGAGATAGGACTAGGGGGAACGGGTAGATTCAGACTGGATGTTAGGCAGAAGTTCTTTACCATGGGGGTGATGAGACACTGGAATGTGAGACAATGGATGGTAGAAGCCTCATCCCTGGAGGATTTTTAAGGCCAGGATGGATGTGGCTCTGAAGAGCCTGATCTAGTGTGGGGTGTCTGTAGTGGTTCTAGGCTATGCCTTTAAAATTTAGTTTAGATTTTGAGCAGAAAAGTAGAAAAATATGAATAAATCACTATTGGGTGTAAAAAGAAAACCAAAAGATTATCCTAAACAAATTCATTGGAGCCATCTGCCATAAAACAAGCTGCTCCTAAACAATTCTTTCTTTTCTCTGATCTCTCCTGCTTGCTTCGCTCAAGAGAGATTAACCTGCTTTTCAGCTGACCTTGGCTGAATTGTTTGGTTAAGTCTAACCCACTGCTTTCTCCCTGCTCCTTTCTCTCTTGTGGGACAGGGGGCATGTAAATATCTGTATAATATTGCAAATACTGTATATTTTGTACATATTCATTGCATACCATTGTAGAATGGAGTTCTTGTTTGTAAATACAGCATCCATTTGCTTCTAACTGAGTTGGTCTGGCAAAGTAAATGCTGGGTGGAAACTTCAACCCACCACAGGGCCCCTGCCCATGGTGGGGTGTTTGGAACTAGATGATGCTTGAGGTCCCTTCTAACCCTGACAGTTCTATGAACACAGTACTCAAGCTGCAGCCTTACCAGTGACAAGTACAGTGGGACAATCTGCTGGCCATGCTATTTGTGATACAGGCCAGGATACTGGTAGCCTTCTTGGCCACCTGGGCCCACTGCTGGCTCACATTCAGGCAGCTGTTGACCAACACCCACAAGTTCCTTTCTGCCAAGCAGCTCTTCAGTTGCTCTACCCTAAGCCTGTAGTGTTAAACGGGTTTATTGTGTCCCAAGTGCAGGACCCTGCCCTTTGTCTTGTTGAAACCCATATGGCTGACCTCAGAACATTGATTTCATCACAGCAGAAATCAGCCAGGAAGTGCTTAGGCAGTGATTGGTGAACTGACATAGCATTCATGACCTGCATGCCACAAGGAACAAGAACTTGCATAAACTCACAAGCAGTACAAACAGTACCTGGGTGGCAAATAACAGTGTTTTTCTAACAGAACACAAGATGCAGTAGCTTGGAAGGTAATGTAAAAGATGAACTTGTGTATGAACCAAAGCCAAAGTTCTTTGTGCACTTCATGCTGAAGGGAGATTTTCTAAGCTAATCACTGTATTTGAGTTTCATTTAATGTTTGATAGTAATTTGTTCAGAGGCCACATTCTCTTCTGTGACAGCTGTCCAGATCTGGGTCTTCATTCTCCCACCCCATCCCATAGCCAAAGCATGTAACAAGATCTTCCATTTCTTCTCCAATACAGGTTTCATGTGTGTGACCACTGGGTGAACAGGGGCCACATGAAGACTCTTCTGCTGTGGCTCTCACTCCTGAAGCATGATACATGGCTCGTTCCCTTGTCCCAGCCATCATCTTCTCCTGCACATATCACTTCCTCTGGAAATTATGATACCTAATGCATTCTGTCTCACAAACATGAAAGATGTCCCCTATTCTTTGGCTTATACTCATTTGTAATAGAGGAAGATAAGAACATGAACAGTGATTTATTTTCCCCGCTTTAGAGGTGTGCAATGAAAAACTGTCTGTAAAAAAAGAAGCCTCTGGAAGCAGAACAAAGTATAAATAAGAAACTAATCAGACACATTGCACACCCTGTCTGATATTTCATGAGGACCTGGCAAGAGGGTTATTCGATTAATCAGTGCCAATGAGTGGGTTAACTATTTCTTGAACTCAGTTAATCCAGGCAACAGCTGAAAATGTCCAACATCAGACTTCTAAATAGCTTTTGTTGAAAACAAAGAGTGAACACCCATGATATTTTTCAGTGTACCTTTCAGTGTACCATGACCTTTTTCACTGCACTTTTCTGTGCAAGGCATATTGACTTTTCAGACTAAAAGGTATTAAGGAAGGGCTATTATTTGATATTTGATCCAGATGTACTTGAGGGCACTTTTAGACCAACTGAGGGTAAAGGGCTGCCTTTTAAGTATTTCAGACTTAATAAAGGAAAACTTGAAAAATAATTTTAAAAAAGGACTCCATCATCTTCTTTTTACATCATGAAGTCTGAACCAAGCTTCCCCAAGCCCTAGCTTCAATACTGGATTCATCCTTATGACATGGTAATTTGTGCCACAATTGGAGGCAGAATAGTTTGCTTTGCTTTCCACGTGTCCCACAAAAAAAGCAATACAAGTTACTCTTTCTATTGTCTTCTCCTCTCACCTCTTTCCATGTTTTTCAATCCTTCACTAACAAAAAAATATGAGATTTTTCTTGTATCTCAAAAAATAAAGAAGAGGCTCCACAGCCAATGTATCTGCATCCTAGATAGTTGCCTATGTGCCCCCTAGAGTACGTGGAGTCAGACAGGTATGTCTTTGGAGGATTGAATCAAAGGTGAGGTTACTCCCATAAATGTTAATTTATAATCACTCCACTGATGACTATAAAGGTAAAGCCACCAAGATTAGTATTGAGACATTTCTGGCTCTGCTTTCTTCTTAGGCCTCTGACTGAACACGTTATTTGCCCCAATTATGATAACGTGTTGTACAATCTAACTAGCCAAATGCAATGTAGTTACGTCAGCAAAGAAGGGTCACAGAGACCATATAGAAACCTGCAGCTTTGGAGTACATGCCCCAATGTGTACAACAGGGATACAGAAATTTGGACAAACCTGTATGATGCTTGTGCTAATTATCATATACTCCTTGCCAGAGTAATTGTACTAAGAGATGAATAATTCTGTGCCAGTTGAGGCTGGATGCCTACACAAAACCTAAGATCCAGGATGGTGCTCCTAAGACAAGCAGATCAGACAGGAATTTATCTTTTGGCTGAGTTCCCAGTGCTGCCATCTAATGCCAAACAACTGTCTCCTGTTCTGCCTAAGAATTACCCTCAATCTCACAGGCTAAACAATTAATCTCATTGAGAGTTATGCAACTGAAACTCTTGCTACGGTCCCTCACACAAGCTTATTCTTCTCCTCATCTCCACCCAAGTCTGGGACTGAAGGGGTGCGCCAGGGGAGGTTCAGGTTGGATGTTAGGAAGAAGTTCTATACAGAAAGAGTGATTGCGCTATGGAATGGGTTGCCCGGGGAGGTGGTGGAGTCGCCGTCATTGAAGGTGTTCAGAAGGAGACTTGATGGGGTGCTTGGTGCCATGGGTTAGCTGTTTGGGTGGGTTGGATTGGTTGATGGGTGGGACACAATGATCTTGAAGGTCTCTTCCAACCTGGTTTGGTTTATTCTAATAAAGGTTTATTCTAAAGGGTGAGGAAAGCCTTGTCCTCTCTCTCAAACTTCACAGTTTTGACTCTTTGTTAATACTGAGCTAGAAGTATGTGCCATAGACACATTCACAACCACTGCCACTGCCAGATAGGCTTTGGCACAGATGGAGCATTGGTTTGAGCCAGGTTTGACTGCTGCCTCTTCTTACACTCCTTCTGCACACATTTCCAGCTGTGTGTTGCTATACAATTTAGCATGTGTTTAATTCATCTAGTGACAGAGCTGATGTAGTGAAGGGATGGAACTGTAACTCTCCAGTGGGAAATTAATTTACATTTTGTATTCTAGCTTCCATCCAAATCTACCATCAGCTTTTTTGAAAACAAACCAAGCAACCCAGCTTGTTAGGACAGCTGTGTTTCAGTAAACGAAATAACTCAGTTGTATTTCCAAAGGTCATGTACTCATATGTTAACATTAAAAATACTTTTAAAAAGTAAACAAAAGCTAAGTTCTCGCAGTACAGTCATGGAGGTAGTTTATGGGAGGTTGCTGTTTTTCTGCTCACTGCTTATACTTTCTTCTTGCCATGGGAAAAATAATATGGACTAGAGTTTGGAAACAGTGTCATTATTAAACAGACCATTGAAAAGCTGGTAGGTGGCTTGTGGCAAAAAAAAAACCCGAACAAAACTCTCATCACTGAAAGAATCCTCTGTGTGAACCAGCACTGTGCTATTTTGAGAAATGAACAACCTCTGCTGCTTGGCTGGTTTGTTAATAATTTCTGATCAGAATGGGAGGATGCAGTAGAGAGGACGTCCTTTTGCAGTTCAGTCCCGCCAGCAATTGTGTAAGGTGACTCACAGACCATCTCCCCCCATTTGTCTTGCTTGGAGAAATAAAGATCAATAACTTCTAACAGCTGGACTTTGGGATTATTGCCTACAAGTTGCCAGCACTCTGTGGGAGATCAGAGTCTAACTCTAGAACCATGTCATAAATATAGTTGAAGGGGATCTTCTGGGTTTTTTCTTGCAAAGTAAACAGTTATACTTCTGCATTGCAGCACCAGAAAGCACCAATGCAAGGTTGACAACCTCCAATTCCCTTTAGAGAGAGAAGAGAAAAAGTGACACCCACATCCGGCTGCTGGGGTGTGAGCTGGCCAAGCGCTGGCCCCATTATCCCAGAGTTTATAAATATATGAGGGCTGGGTGTCAAGAAGGAAGGGGCAGTCTCTTCTTGCTTGTGCCCTGTGATAGGGTGAGGGCCATGGATGTAAGTTACAGCACAGGAGGTTCCACCTCAACATGAGGAAGAACTTCTTTACTGTAAGGATCACAGAGCACTGGAACAGGCTCCCCAGAGAGGTTGTGGAGCCTCCTTCTCTGGAGACTTCCAAAACCTATCTGGATATGTTCCTGTGCAACCTGCACCAGATTATATGGTCCTGCCCTGGCAAGGGGGTTGGACTTGATGCTCTCCATAGGTCCCTTCCAACCCCTAACACCCTGTGATCATTGCAGCAGCCTTACACACTGTCTTTTAGTTAAGGGCTTCTATTTTTAGTCCCTGTGTTTTCTGTACCCTGCGTTCAGATTTGAGGAGGCATTTTCCATGAAAAGCACAGATAGAGACAAACAAAAATCTTTGTTAGCTGTCCATTAGGTTAAATGCTTCCTCAAACAGGCAGCTCTGCAGGACTGTTTGATAACCATACCTTAGAAAATGCACAGTAAAACATACTATACTAACATGCACACTTGTCACTATCAAAATTCACACAAAGAAAGTGGCAGAAGCTTGCAATTGCAAAATGTTAGAGATGTGTGTAAAGAGAGAGCCTAGGGACCGGCTGCACATGATGTGCCTGAGAGTATTCTTGTAGTCAGAAGAAACTGGGACAGACCTGGAGGCCCTGCACTGATTGCTGTACATTATGGTCACAACCCTGCTGCCATGGGACTATTGTTATCATCACTTCTGGGGGTCTCCTCAAGCTAACTCACTCCGGAAATGACTGCTTTGATGTTTCTGCTGTGAGTGAGAAAGGAAGAGAATCTTCCATGTGGAGGAAGTGATAGGGACAACTTCAACAGATGTCATCAATGTATTATGTCATGATCTCAGATAATGAGGAGTCAACAGGTTTCATCAAGGAAGAAAAAGACAAAAAAAAAAAAAAAAAGCTGTACCCACCCAAAGCATGGGAATGGTGTAATGGTGTCTACACAAAACAACTCAGTGCTGTTATACTGATAACCACTGGGGGAGAGATGATGTCGGTGGTAGATGCGTAAAGTGATGTCTGTGGGATTATAACTGGAACAGTAACTGTACCAGGGGAATGTCAGACAGGTCTAGGCAAAGCCACAAGCTCTTGGAAACTCTGAATCTGAGCTCAAAGGTAATTGCAAGGAAAATCATACCAGCAGGGATCATAAGGGACAACCCCATGACTTGCTGAGATGTAAAGAATGAAGGTCTCGGTGCTGTCAGCAATAAAACTGTATCAAAGAGGAAAATTCTATCCACATACTTACATATACTTTCTTAGAAATACTGTAGCAAGATACCAGTGCATTCCTTTTTACCAGGCAGTAAAGACTCACTGGGTTGACAAAGGATATGAACTATTCTTTAAAAATGCTTGATGTGACCGAGGGGATCTAGCGGCAGCAGAGGGCACCAGTCACAACATCTGCCTTTCTTAGAGCTAAGAATAACCTTATCCAAACCAGTTCCCTCCACTGCCCAAGGTTCCTTGGAGCCTCAGGCAGTTCTCTAGGACTCCCTTTGCATCTCTACCAGGTTGCTTCACTTCTCTGGTGGCTCAGCATAGAGTACTGCTCAGTTACACTCTTCTCTCAGAATATTTACCCCACCTCCTCCCTTGGTGATTCTTGCCCACTCCATGGCCATTCCCACCCTCACAGCTTGTCCTCTGAGCCCCCTCAGCACCTTTCTCTCCTTGCTTCAAGTGCCACTGCCCCAGATGGAATGAGCTCCATTGCAGGTGCATCTCCCTGCCTGCCCCACACCATGTGAGATCTCCCTGGAGATCTTCCTGCCCCACAATCCCCACTCCAGGACTTCCATCACTCCTTCCTATACTCTGCAATGACCCACATCTGGAGTTTGACAGGTCATGGCCACTGTGACTCTCATTTCATAAATTTATAGAAAGACACTCTAGAGAACTCTAATCTCATAACTTTTCTATAAAGAGTTTATGTTTCATAATCTTCCTGATGCTCTCCCAAAACACAGTGAACTATCTAATACAGTCACAAAACTGCTTCCAAATCTTCCACCTGAAACAAGCAGAGTTTTGGGAATGCAAGGGAAAAGTGGTGACAAACCGTGGAAGACAAATTATCAAAGGAGTAAGATTCATATGAGAACTCACATCATAGTAATATCAGATATTTTTCTCTGGTTTTCTTCAATGACTCACACCCAGACCCTCAAAAGCTAAAACCTTTCTACAGCTGCATCCCACTTGCCCTCTCTCATCTCCTTTGCAGGTCTGAATGTGCACTAGCACTCTATGTGTGGGAAGCCAGCCACAGACATTGCTCACTTGGTGACACAGAGCCCTGGCAAAGCTCACCCAAATCATTTGTGTTGCACTCACCTGTGTAGAGGTCATGGGCAAGCAGATCGTTATTTCTTTTACCAGGAGTACGTCTTCATGCTGTAGTGTGTGAAAGGTTGTCTTCCTCATACAGTTCATTCTGAATAATACCGACTCACACAAGCAGTCATGCTGTAAGAGAGCCTGAAAATCAACTACCAGTAGCAGGAAGATTTCACCATCCTTATGGAGAAAGGGACAGAATTTGAATCTTACCAGTTATGGCAACAAAGAGCCAAAATCTGCCTTCAGTAATTTTAGTGAAACCCAACTGACTTTTAAGGAATGACTAGAGAATTACAGTCTTTGTAATAGAAAAAAGTTGCATTTACTGCTCCTATCAATTTAATTAGCTTCTTGAATGTCTGAGGAGTAAAAGAACAGCATGATTATTTACCTTTACATTAGGAAGAAACAAGTGAAATTTTCTATCTTAAAATGCTCCAAAATTTGGAAAACTCAAAATGCACATCCAAAATGTATTCTGAAATGCTATTGGCCTAACAAGATTTGGTGTGAAAATACCATTTATTACTCATACAAAACTTGTTACTTATAGGAAATCCAGCTTTACATGCACTTTTGGGGGGTTTGCCAGGGAATGTACTCAAAGTGAAAAGAGTCATCTTATCTGTCTCTGGGACTTTGGAAAGGTAAAACTATACCAAAAGGAATAAAGAAGTATCACAGAAAGGCCACAGATATGTAGCTTCCCCCATCAGATTTCTTTTTCAGTTGTCCAAGGATTTTGCCTTATTCCTTTGAATCCTCATTAATTGACTTCCCCTGTTAAAGTGTGCATTTATAAATGATGAAGTCTCAAAAACAAATGCAATTTGACTTGACTGTCTCTGCAGCACAGACAAAGATTTTTTTTTGCTTTGTTAGACTGCCAGCAATCTTTAAAGATTCACACAGGCCGAGTTCAAAAATTGCCAGTGATGATGAATCTACCACCAGTCCTATTTCTTATCTGATTTTTTTTCTATCTCTAGCTACTGGCTTTTGATGTGATTTTGACTGCAAGGTTTATTTCTATTGATAAAGTTTTAGAAGAGATAAAGTGATAATAAAGAAACCGAAGTACTACCTTTTGCTCAACAGTGTCTTCACACTAGTAGTATTTTGAGTGACTCCCTCTTCTTGTAGAGGCCTGCAGAAACAAGGCAAAAATACAAGGAAGCTTATTATTTCTCATATGTATGCCAGTTGCCTGTTGACATACCGGCATGCATGTCTGAAAAGTTGCTTCTAATTTATTCTTATCAAAGGAAGATCTGTATCAGTCCTCAGACTTCTAAAGTGTGTTTAACTCTCCATCATGGCTGAGCCAGTCACTTCACCAGCGCACACTCTTGCAAAAAAATGACTCACCAGAAGAGGAACTTGTTCAGAAAAAACATCACAACAGAAGACCAAGCTCTCTTCTCCCCTCTGCAGGGTTTCCATTTCCAGCACAGCATGTTCTGCCAAGTAAAAATAAGGTAGCACTTATATACTTCCTATAAACACACGGGCTCAGCAAGGCTGCTTCTGACCTTTTGTTTCCACATGGCCACAGAGATTGAATCTGCTTGGTTTAGATTTGACCAAACACAGCTTTCTTACCATTCGAAGTTCACCACTGACCAGACAAGAGCTAGACAAAGCCAGACCGTTCAAAGATTTACACAAACACTTTGTGAGACCTGATCATCAGAGGATCAGACTGGATTTCTCAGCATGCATATGTGGTTTTCAACATGCCCTCTGGATAGATGATCCTGACATTATTAAGATAATGTTTAATGTTGATTATTCAGTAACAGTGATTGCTACTAACCATTAGTGGATATAATGCAAGTGGCAGCAGCCAGTGCCATAGACACCACTACTATAGAACACACAAAAAGGATATTTACAACATTGCCAGATCTGAAAAACTTTCTATGCAGCTTTGACAATTACCCTCACAGTATCTTCCTCACAGATGGGAGAGAACTGGCTCATTATGTCATGTAACTTTTCCTGAACAGATCTTAGGAAAGAGAAAAAAGATTGGAGTTTGAATTTGATAGAACCAAAGTCCTCAGGGCAGAAATTAGAGTTGCCTCTGCTGTCATGGCTGAAATATCTCTGGGGCAAATTACATGGTTCTGCTGAACTGAAAGAAAAAAGCTGCTTTAGAACTGCAGGCTGCAACTGAAGAACACTGTGCTAAAGGTAAAGTATCTAACAGTCATTGAAGGGAGATAAGAACAGTGTGTTATATATTAAATATCTAACAGTCATTTAAGGGAGATAAGAGTTATCCACATGCTTCACCTGCCCCAGATACAGTGGCTCTTCCATTGCTGTGTTTCCAACATGGATAAAAGGACTCAGAGAATTTGCTGCCAAGTCTTCAGGAAGACCAATGTAACACTTGCCTACAAGGACGAGGCAATAAGGAACGTATGACAGCCAGTAGTTTGCACATGATGTGTGTCACAATGCATGTGAGGAAGATGCTCAGACAAGGTACTTTAAAGTGAATAAAGAGCTCTACAGACAAGCATCAAGTTGGGAAAGAAGTTACCTTCAGTGGCCCATACAAAAGCATATTCTCAGACTAGTTCCCACCACTCACACAAACTGTAGTATTTACATTGAGTGTAAAGTGTTCCTCTGCTGTATCTGTGCTGAACTGTCTGGCCAGACCTCCCAGAACTTTCTTCTGTATACTGGTATATGCAGGCACCCAAAAGCCTGAATTGACTTTAGAGTGAGCTCTATTTTAGTTAATTAAAGGTTTAATATTCCTAGCATCAGAGGTTAACATGTGTTGATTAAAATGTCCTACAACTCCTGAATCAAGGGGCTATAGCAGCAGAAACCACCATAGGCATGTTCCCATATTAAGTGAGCACTGTGAATAATGACAGGAAATGGAAAGGTCTAGGCTCCTTCAAAGACCAGTAAGTTCCTCTTTGAACAGGAGGCTCAAAATATTTCCAGCTCTGTGAATGGTTTTATCCATCAGGGTGCACTGTAACCAGGGAATTGGACCATAAGCAGGGAGAGTGTCTCATGTTGCTATGTCTATAGGACTCTTTCTGGCTATTCTGTCAAGTTGGAATTCATAGTTATAACCTGAGGAGTCTCTTATTAAATAGCTTCTGTAATAAAAGAGAAAAAACTCAGCCAGGGAGCTAAAAGTGTACACGAGCAGTTCCCCTGCGGGGAAGCACACTATACTGCAGGAATGAGTTGCTGAAGGAAGAGGTGTGGGGATGTCTCCAGTACAGTCTGAAAGAGGACATCTTACAAACATGGAGCACAGGCACATTAGCTGGCCAAATCCACCTCTGCTGTCCAGCAGACACTATTGTTCACTACTTGGGAACACTGTTCAGAATTGCTTTTCTGCCTCACACATATCAGGGCAATAGCCATATCTAAAATTTCCAAATAGATGACAGCAGCCTGCTTATGACATTCTTGCTCAGTATCGGTAAGGGTTGTCCTCTGTCAGTGCTGTTAGGCGAGACCACGTGCGAGAAGGTGGCCAGCAGGAGCAGGGAGGCAGCCTCAGACGGGCAGATCTCTGCAAAGCAACTTGAGCATAGAGGGAGCTCCTTCATGGTTTTCCATCTAAGCCCCTATTTAACCGACAAAGTCTAATGCCAAGGCAGAGGCACAGAGTGCTAGGGGCAAGGGGTGCTAGAGAACAGCATGCTCTTGTGAGAGATTTGATATGTTTAAAGTCTGCCTTAGTGTTGCAAAGGATGAATGAGGACTCGTCAAAGAAAAATAAATTTGAAAAAAATCCCAACAGTGATACGTTGTTTGCCCTAGGAATCACAATTGTGATTGAACAAGATCACCAGCTCTGGGGGGGAACCAGGACTCGTCCTGTTGGTACTGGCACTGTCCAAGGCAGGGAATTTATTTTACTATAATTTTGCTGCCCTCTAGTGCTTCGGGAAAGGATCTGCATGCAATTACCAGCCAGAAACCCATTGCCTAAGCAGGCAAGGGAAGTATGTAATTTCCAGGAATGAACAAGAAAGGATCAAAATAACCAGCAATATCTAAAAAGGCAAAATTTAAAGACAACTCTGAGGGGGTATAGATCTATATGGTCACCAATTATTTCGAATTAGCTATGTCTGTTCAGGGCACCCCTGGAATTTTATCCATTTTTGTGTCCAGAATCAACAAACTACCAACAAACAGATCTTCTACCTTCCCTTTACTGTATCCTGAGGAAAATGCTTTCATGAAGAGACTGGTAGTTGCTGAAGATAAGGTGGCAATGGCAAATAATCCATGATAACTACAGCTGCTTGACACTGAATCTGACAGGGGCTCCTTAATATATTACAGAGACTAAATTATCTTCTGGCCTTGATAACTTTAGGCCAGCACTCAGAACATTCCTCATCATCTTCAAAATATGCTCTATTCACCTCTGCCCTCGCTGGGCCTTTTCTGTGGCTAAAGAAAGCTCATTAAAATAAACTATGTGCAAAAATAATCTCTACTCATACTTACTTAGGGAAAAAAAAAAAAAGAAAGAAATAGAGACAAACAAATGAACCAACTCTGAGGAAGTCACTCTGCTGCTTCTGATCTTAAAAGTGATAGCAGTGGTCTGTGAGAAGCAGCTGACAGACTACCCACCCTCCTCCCCATTCTGAAGAAATTTATTGTGTACCCATTAAATTAAAAAAAGAATAAAACATTATTGTGTTAGAACTTACCTCACTAAACCAAAAGCTGTACATTTCCATTCTCTGGGGAGACATGTCAGAAGCAGCAACACTTTCCTCAGTATCCTCATCTCAGAGCACAGGGCAATTAACTTTTCCAGTGTTTGCAAGAACAAGGTATATTCAGACTGGAATTTAATTCTTCAACAGATGAAGCTCCTCTCCCCTGCCTCTGCTGAAGACAATCAGCATCTTGTGCATTGTTTTGTCCATTCCTCTGGACATTCACAACATCAGCTTTTGCTTTGCAAATTCAGGCCTTGTGGTCAGATCACTCACTTGACACCCTCTAATTTTCTGAGTGGTTATGGACAAATCTCTATAGGGTATAACTGCTCCCTATGTGCATAGTTGTCATAAATGCTGTGATGTCATGCCATCTTCCTTACAATGTATTTATGTCCCTGTGCATGTGCTTGTATGCATGTGAATTAAGATAAGCTGGTGAGTAGCCAGTGCCTCCCTTCCCTGCATGCTGGCTGCAGCAGTGATGGCAGCACGTGTGTCAGTGCATGTGTCTCTGCTTCCGCAGGATCCTGGAGATGAGGCTTCCTTGATGTACACACTCTGCTTCCCCATACCTTCTTCCCCTTCCTTCTTTGCAGTGTTCAGACTTGATCCCCTGCCATCTGCATAGCAGAGTTTACAGACTTGAGGAGGCAACAGCAGCTGAATTTGAATGCCAAAACTGGTGCAAAGAAGAGGTTGAAGATAAACCATAGAAACACAATAGTGACTGGAACTAGTAAGGCTGGTCCACTGGGATCCAGGTCTGGATCTCTTGAGCTGCTGGTTGTAAGCACACAACCTGTTGTTTTGATTTTACAAGTAAGAGACCTAACTCCATAGACAAACTGCAGACAGGCAGAAATGCAGCTTGAAATAATGACTGATATAGCCATTGAATCATGGGTGTTGTCCACTGTCTACATGCTGTCCACACAGTGCTAATGGGTAAGATGTTTAAAGAAAGTCTTACAGCAAAAGGCTTCAGTAAATGTATCTATTCAGTTTACCAAAAGAAAGGGGAAGGATGTAGCAGGGAACTGGTCAGAGGAGGATCTTTGGTCACACAAAGTCCCTGCAAGAAGCTTTTGTTTGCAAGAAGCAAAAACTGAATGCACACAGAATTAGAAACACAGCATATGTCTTTCAGAGCAAGAGAGATTCACCAGTGAGGCAATTGACTCAGAGTGAAGCATGTATTTGGGTAAACCATGAATGGATGTTTTCACAGAAGACAGTTTCCCAGATCAAGCACCTCTGTATTGAACTTAGAGAGCTAAATGCTTCAGGGAAATCTAAAGACCTGTGCCGTGCTGGCACCAAAGTAAGTAATCAAAGCAAGTAATCAAAGCCACATCTTTTGGCCATAAAGTTTCATGTCTCAGTTAACCTCTAAACTTAGCAGCTGTGTGGGATTGTGCAATATTTATTCCTGTTTATAGTACAAATAAAGCAAACCAAGCACTCTGTGCTACTATCTAAGTATGTGCAGTTGCTTCCTAGTTACCATACCATGTAGCCTCTACTGTAGCAGGACCGGCTTAGTTCCTGATTGAAACTTGCAAGTTAGGATCAGGTCTGCTGGGTTCTGCTCCGGTTCTGCTCTACACGCAACAAAGCAAATAATTCTGAGTGTACAAGTTGTTCTCTAGAAGGTTAAAATTAGCAAGCTGCAGGTAAACACCTTTCACACAATCTCTATAAATTAGCTCAAATCAGAGCTGATCTGCTGCATTTCTTTGTCCTTGTTCCATTTCCCTGGGGATTGACTGCAAAAGAAACAACTGATAAATTTGTAGCTTACTTCACATGGGATGACTGTGAAGGATGTGCACTTTGTTTCCAGGGCCAGAGAGAATCATATTATTTGAAAGGAATGCTTGGGTGCTGGGAATGTTCCAAAAAGAAGTTTACAGGGGTAAACTCACCTCACAAAAAGAGAAAACAATGGGAGGTCAGTGATGAGAGCTAGGCTGGCTGCAGAGGAATAAATCTTCACTGTCACTGATGAGTCCAAAGTCTCAGAGACTTTGGCAGGGAAATTCCTGCCCTGTCCTCTCATTAATGGGCTCTCTCTGTCTTGAGGCCTGCTTTTCTTCTTAAAGAGAGGCTTTTTAAAATCTGCTTGGGGGAAAAAGATTAGGCTTTCTCCTCTGTTTGTGACAGCCCTTTAGGAAAACCCTTCCCTGTTAATTTCTCCCTAGCACTAATGGTGTTTTACAGCTGGAGTGTCCTCTCCTGTGACCATACACTAAGAGGAAGGACTGAGGTGCCAGAGCCCCCTGGATTACTCATAGGACTTTCTGAAGTGGACATCTTCCAGTTCAATCTTCTATCTGATTGAGAGTCTCGGCAACTAGAAAAGACAGC
This sequence comes from Melanerpes formicivorus, assembly GCF_026170545.1. Taxonomy (NCBI): domain Eukaryota; kingdom Metazoa; phylum Chordata; class Aves; order Piciformes; family Picidae; genus Melanerpes; species Melanerpes formicivorus. Next base: position 1,842,696 of record NW_027142450.1, on the reverse strand, counting down.
AAAGAAGTTCCAGTTGAAGAGACAGACTAAACTCCCTTGGAGTGGCCAGCAGCAACAGCCATCCAGCCAAAACCCATGCTATTGGCTGTCAAATCTCATTAGATGTGGGATAATGCTCATCAAACTGCAACACCTATCACAAAGTTGAGTGCATGACCCACTTTGGAGGGAGCTGATCCTTTAATTTTCACCTGGGAGTGATCCTGTAAGCGGACACTGTACCTTAGTACTGTGACTTAGGAGATACCTCTGTGCAAGTCATGGATAAAGATGTAGGGAAGGAACCCATGTCCCATGGATAGGAACATGATTTTCTGGTGAATGGTGACTGGTTGAAAAGGAAGCAGGAAGTGGAATAGCGACATGTGTGCCTAGACCCCCCTGGAAGAATAAGCACTTCATTATTTCATAGAATCATTAAGATTGGATAAGACATCTAAGATCATCAAATCCAACTGACAACCAAACACCACCATGCCCACTATTCCATGTTCCAAAGCACCATGTCTACACATTTGTTAAACACCTCCAGGGATGGTGACTCCACCAGCTCCCTGGGCAGCCTGTTCCAATTTCTGACCACTCTTCGAGTAATGAACTTTTTCCTACTATCCAATCTAAATCTCCCCTGCTTCAGCTTGAAGCCATTTCTTCTCATCCTATTGCTAGTTACATGGAAAAAGAGACTGACCCCCACTTCACTACAATCTCCTTTTAGGCAGTTGTAGAAAGCAAAAAGATCTCCCCTCAGCCTCCTCTTCTGCAGACTGAACAATTCCAGTTTTCTCAGTTGCTCCTCATAAGGCCTGTTCCCTAAACCCTTCACCAGCTTTGTTACCCTTCTCTGGACATGCTCCAGCAACTCAATGACTTTCTTGTGAGGGACCCAAAACTGAAACACAGTACTCAAGGTCTGATGTCATCACTGCTGTGTAGATGATCACTTCCCTACTCCTGCTGGCCATGCTATTTCTGATACAGGCCATCTTGATGACCTGAGCACATTGCTGGCTCACATTCAGACAGCTGTCAACCAGCACTTTTCTGCCAGGCAGCTTCCCAGACACTCTGGCCCAAGCCTGTAGCATTGCTTGGTGTGGTTGTGACTAGAGCATAGGACTAGGCATCTCTGGTGCTAGTGTTACTTTTACCCTCCTTACCTTCATCCACAGTCGCTACTGCAGTTGAATCAGACTGGTAATACTGGTCTTCAAAGCTGCGCACTTAATTCCCTAAAACTCCCATCCACCCTGCTTGTATCCCAGGTCCACAGGCTAGAGCAGAGGGAACAGATGCAAGAGAATAGCCATCAGCCTCTCATTCCATATTTTGTTTAGACAGACACTTGACTATGAAGATCATTATCATATGAAAGCTGAAGCAAGAGGACATTCGCGCTACACAAAACTTGGACCTGGCCTGTTGGATATATTGCATCATATCATTGCATTTTTTAATCTTTAAGTTGTGCCCTTTTTTTCTGGGTGTTTTTTGTATGTTTGTGGGGGGGTTGTGGGTTGGTGTGTGTGTGTTTGGTTTGTTTAGGGTTCGGGGTTTTTTGTGACTCATACGGTATGATCTCTGATCTCTTGGTCCTATTCCAGCGTCGATACACAATTGTGTGCCTTGGCTCCTACAGCCACCACTTCTCATGGATTTCAGTAAAAGGAAGATGCACAAGTCTTAAATGTACTTCCCCCAAAACAGGAACTGGTCTTACCTTTCATATTTTTGCTGAAACTCTTTAGCTGGGGGGGGGGGGGGGGGAGGAAGGGAGGTGTAAAGAAAGTGAACCAGTCTGCCACAAAGAGGCTAAAATGAGTTTCTATGCCTGCTCCATATGAAACAGGAAGGTCATACACGTTACTAGTACACTTTCCATGCTAAGTTCAAGAGCTTCATGCTTTTACACAGCACAATGCACTTACTCATAGAATCATAGAACCAATAAGGTTGGAAAAGACCTCAAAGATCATCAAGTCCAACCGGTCACCCAAGACCTCATGACTATTAAACCATGGCCATGTTTTCAAGACATTAGATATTAAGAAATAAAAAGCTAGATGTTCATGCTCAGTTTTGTTTCACTAGCATGAGAAGCTTTATTATCTACTGAGAAAACACACTACAGGTTGGTGAAGCTAGCACAAGGAACAAATTCTGGGAAAAATAAGCAAAACCTGTTATTAACAAAACCACAACTCTTAATTTTTCCAAACCTCATTTTAGTTTCATTATCGCAGTGATTCTGTGAACTCTAACTGAAGCCCAAGTACTTGAACCTAATCAGCTCTAAACAAAACAGATGAAACTCAGTTGTTTCTAAACATGTCATTATGCTCAGATGGCCAAATCTAAATAAGCCTCATAGAACCTGCCAATTAACCCTCCTCCACAACTTTTATCATTATGCAAAGTAGCCTCAATCCTCCACAAAACAGAAGAAACTATCTACAATACCCAGCAGTTTCAGCCACAAAACAGAAATTGAGAGTAAGCACTGCTGGGTCTGTCCTTGTTGCCGTTGTGCTAAGCAAAAGATTTGTACATACACATGAAAGACATTGAGCTCTGCTGGCAAAGGCTAAACCAAACCTTCCTAGTTTTATGTAGAAAATACATAGGTTTATGTTGACATAAAATTTTCATCTCCTATGAATCAGGCTATCTCATTTCATGTGAACTCAGTAAGAAAGTGATAAACCCCCCCATCTGTTACATTAAGAACATGTCCTGCTTCTACCTTCATCCTGATTAGGGCATTCTCAGTTGTGGTGAAAATACTGAACATTTGTTTGAATCAGACTCAAAATTATGCATCAGCTTTGAAGATTACATCTTAATCTCACCAGTGTCACCTATTCAAAATAAGGAGGATTGTAAAGATGTGACTTGCTTATTGCTTGTGATAGTATTTTCCCGGAGTAAAATAAGTTAATCTGTGATGATACTGTTTTGACCAGGAGAGGAAAAGGTAACAGAAACACGAGCATTGATTCCAAGACTAATTTAAAAAGCATGGAAGAATAAAACTTGCAACAAATTTGACCCAGAAGGCTGACACCTAGACTTTGTCTGCAAGATCAGTCATAATCAAATTTGTTTTGAAAGCCCAGGTGGGCTGTGGGTCAGTTTCGATGGCCTTGGTGGCTTTCTGATTTTATCCAGGTCTGAAAGTTCGTCGAAAAGAAGCAGGTGTCACTGGAAAGTGTCACTAACTTTACATGCCTTCAAACTTTCCTGGATAGCTGCTCAAACAGCAACACTGTTGGGAATGCGATCGGGGGAAAGGTAGTAGTAAGGAAGCTTTTTATTCTTGTTGCGCTCTGTGATGGTGCTGACAATCTCATCCAGGTTCCTGCGGAACTTTGCCATGGCCTCTTTCACCGGCTTCTCCACAAAGTGCTCGTCTGGGTACATGCCCAGAAACAGCTAATGGAAAAACACACAGAAATCATGCTTTGAGAAAGCAAAAGCCATTCTGTTTCAGCATTGTGTTGTCCCTCAGATTAACACCCAGAGCTTCACAAATGCCACTGTTACAACAGTACTGTCAATATCTAAGCTGGCATACACTGGCACTGCCAAGGAAAGGTGCTGTGCCACCTCCACCACTGGCTGCTTCTTTCCACCCCTGCATCTTTTGATAGTAGTGAGTCAGGTGTCTATGTGGCACTTCCTCCACCTGCAGGGAGTTGTTTCACTGAAAAATCAGCAGTGTTATTCAGGCCAGTGGTCAGCCAGATCAGCTTCCCAAGACAGATCTTTACATATCCACTCAAACATTTGTGCTGCTAGAGAAAAGGACAACATGGCAGCAGAATGAACAGCCAGGGATGAAAGTGGAAGACAACTTCTTCTGTCAGTGACAGTGAAAGTGTCTGTTGACTTAAAACTGTACTTCAAAGTTCAGCGTCACAGTTGCTTCAGTCACCTTGGACTCTAAGGGTGCCCTGAATACTGTATTGCCATTATGCATACTGGCATGTTACCTGCTTCATATAATCATTCCCCAAAATACTAGCCATGCTACTAGATTCTCAGCTGAAATCTGTTACTTTCTTCAAGAGGAACTTCATTTGAAGTACTGTCTGTCCATCATCTTCCATTTAAAGATCCAAAACAGATCCTCCAGACACAGTCTTTGGGTGAGACAATCGAGAACCTACAACCTCATTTTACATGAGGGAAATGGCTATAGGCGGTGCTTGCAAAGCCTCCTGTAGGCTTGTTGTGTTTGCACTCCACACCAGCCAGGCACAAGCCACAACTGTAGTGCACACGGTATCGGCACAGATTTTCCAAAGAGGCAGGACATGGGAACACAGAGGTGCTATAGCTTCTCCATCAGCGCTACTGTGTCAAAGAGTGGAGAAAACCTCCTTCCTTCCACACCAGCATCCGTACTCAACAATGTTATGCTTGAGTTTAGAAGCTTTCATTTTGGTTGAGCCTAGGAATAAAAATACAACTTCTTGCTCAGAGCTGGTTTGCTGGCAGAATGAGGGCAAACCCACACCACTGGTACATCACCACAGAAAGGCAAAGCAGCGCTGTAATCTCATGAGCCCATGTGGTCTTGCTACAGCCCTTATAGTCCTGTCTACATCTCCACCACCTAGAGAAGGGAGGTTGACTTACTTCATTGTCCTGGAATTGGCTCAAGGCCCAGACAGCTCCAAGATGCCAACATGAACGTCCCCTGTCTGGTAGAGTCTCCACAATTTGCTCTATGGTGACTGTCCCCTTTTGTGTTGGAGGAGGGCAGCGCATTGTTGGTGGGGCATTGGGAATCCAGGAACACCAGTCATACTGCACAACAAAGCAGAAAGAACAGTGAAAAACTACAGGGGCTGGTATTTAAGAACACTGCAAAGAAAAAGGGAGTTTGCTTCTCTAACATGAGCCTCTCAGAAAGAGAAGATACCAGCTGAAGGACAGAGAGATGCTGTAGAGAGGGACTGAAGGAACCAAGGAAATCCCTACTGTCCTTACAAGGGAAAGACTTGGCTTGTCAAAATGGAAGTAATTATTCTGCTAGCCACAGGCATATGCCACACAGCCCAGATTTATCAGCCAGGCTAAGGACTTAGCTATTTTATCAGAAGAATAGAATAGGATAGGATAGGATAGGATAGGATAGGATAGGATAGGATAGGATAGGATAGGATAGGATAGGATAGGATAGGATAGGATAGACCAGGTTGAGATTCTTATTTAATAATCTGAGGCAACCATTGATAAAACCCCTATAATTAATGAAATCCCCTTTCCACCAGTTGCTTTTACTGGCAGAATTTTCTCTAAGCACATGCCTACAGTACTGCGGTAAGGGAATAAGAGAGGCAAAGGATGCTGGTGGATCATGGAATATGGCAAGTGAATGTGGCCACAGTGAGCACTAGATTGGGAACTCAGAATCATGTCTTGCCTGCTTAAATATTGTGGGATGGTGATGTCTCATTTTACCTCAGGTACAACCCCAAGTTTTGTGCCATCTGAGGTGTTGCACTTGCCATAACTCTTCCTTTCCCAAGTACTTTTTCTTTACCTTCATACATATCCCTTGCCCTGCCTGAGAGTCCCATTTCAGTTGTGTGTCATTCTTACACTGCTCATTCTGTTCTCTTCAATGTGTAGCCATCTCCTCCTATCCTCTACCTTCTTATGAAGAGTGGCTGAGGGAACTAGGATTGTTTAGTCTGGAGAAAAGGAGGATGAGGGGAGATGTTACTGCTTTCTACAACTACCTGAAAGGATATTGGATTGAGGTGGGTGTGGGTCCCTTCTCCCTAGGAACAAGTGACAGGATGAGAGGAAAAAGCCTCAAGTTGCGCCAGGAGAGGTTTAGATTGAATATTAGAAGAAAAATGTCCACTTTCACTGGAGTATGCTCCCCAGGGAGGTGTCTGAATCACCATCCCTAGAGGTGTTTAAAAGACCTATAGATGTGGTTAGCACCAGATTTGTTAGAGTTAGATAGTGGTTGGACATGATGATCTTAGAGCTCTTTTCCAACCGAAACAATTCTATGATTCTATGACCAAAGCCTAGATCCTCACAGATGTACTGCTTCAAATGTCTGTGTATGTCAGTGGGAGTTAAGTATCTGGGTATCACTGAAAATGTGGATTCTTCTCCCACTGACTTCAATGAGATTTTACTTTGTAGAGGCTTGTCTGTGCTGCTAGAGAAAGAAATGGAGGTCCTGCAGATGTGCAAGGCAGTTTTCGACTAATTAACTCAGGACCCTTGGTAAATAGTCCATTAGACCAGCTAGATCGATGTAGTGCTGGGACAGAATTGCTGGAAATAGTCAGCTGCACCAGCTCATAGACAAGATAGCACCTGGCTCCTAAGCCACATCTAAAAATGGGATGTATACTCCTCTGGCACAGGCATGCTGCTAAATTAGTGCAGTTTACAGGAACAACCCCTGGTAGTCACTCACGCATACACTCACTGCAGATGTGAGGTAAAGCCCTTAGCATAACTCATTGCATTTAACTGCAAAACATGCCACAGACAGCCAGCACATATCCAAACCAGGCAATTCAGGTGATGAGTGGAAAGCACAGCAGCTAAACTGTGCACCTGAACCCTTCAATATTTCTGAAAGAGGTCTTGAAAACCTGTTTAAATGCTTTAAAAAGTAGTTTTCCATAATACAATAATTAAAATATATAAGTCAGAACCCTTTAAAAAAAGCATTTGAGCATTGGTGCATATTTAGGACTCCAAATGCCTCTCTCAGCTTCCAAAACACTTCAGTTTCAACAGGCCTCATGGAGATTTGCAGATGGCTCTGCAGTTATTTGGACCAGAAAGAAAAATGCAATGTTTGTACATCTACTGAAGATCATTTTTCAGACCTTGCCCTGTTAGATGCACCTCCCAGCTCAGAAAGAAGTCTTCCCAGAAATTCCTACCTGACCAAAATTCACAGCCGCATGCTGGGCTGATGTGGTGAATATTATCACTGTGAGATATTCTGCTAGCTTCTCTCGTGTCCTGATCGTCTTGGGAAATCCTAATTGAGGGAAAGAAAAAGCATGAGTAACCCAGTTATGATGTAACCCAGTAGTAATCACCTACTGAAAAGGCATGAGTTAGAGGACCATGTAGCAGCTACTGAAGAGCAGAGCATTCTCTTTCTGTATCTTGCTGTGTGGTCTAACAGCAGCTACTCAACCTCTCTGTGTCTTGGCTGTTCATCAGAAAATTCACATTTCTACCATCAATGTGATGGTAGATGCAAAATCAACTGGAGAGGGGGAAGCAGCACATGGTAGCTCTAGCCACCCACAAAGCCTAAGGAGGAGGGAGGAGGGGATGCACCATCCCTTCCTATGTCCCGCTATCCAAAGCACACTATGCTCATCTTAAAGGGGCTTGGCATACTCCCAGGCAGAGCAGCCCTCCTAGGGCAGGAATGGCAAATGGAGGGGGAACCCTGAGTGCAAAACTCTCCACTGCTTATCCTCCTTCCATTCTTTACAGACCCAGCCAAGTGCTCCTGCTCTGTGCCCCAGCCCTTAGAGTAGCAGCAGTGCGGACAGGGATGCTGAAGACCCAACAGGTTTCCCATCTGTAGTAGCAGACCTGCCACCAGTGGTGCTTGCAAAATCTCACCCCAGCCAGAGCCTTGGAAAGGCTCGGTACTTGTCCCATATCAAGATGCTTAGGTCAAAGCATGAAGTTCCTGCTAGCAAGCCATTTCTAAGCCTTTCCTAGAAAATAACTACAGAAACAAAAACTATGGCAACTAGGTGTTCCCCAATCCTTTGCTTGTCCAAGCAGGTAGAGCCCAGGAGGCTATTATATGCTAGTGTATACTGGTAATGAGTGGAAACATCACAGCTTTGCCTGGAGGTCTCACAGGAAAATATGCAGGCATGCAATGCCAAAGTTATCCGCCCCAGATCACTGGCCAACAGGTGTTTCCAGATGTAAATCAGTCAAGACAGTATGAAGAATCACCACCTATGTGCATAAATTCATGAAAAGCTCCTTGAACATAATGTGAGCAGCAGAAGAAAACATGCTTAGGGAAAGACAGGAGAGCCTTAACTCAGGTGGGAGAATCGAGCTGTGTTATGGGTGAAAGCTGCCATGGGCAAGTAACAGTTTGCAGCGAATGGCAGGCAGTGATGGGAAACAAAGTAAGGGTCAGAATCTGTGGCACAGGAATATGGTGCCTCCTGGGGGAGGGAGAGCCCGATCCAGAGTGCCACCCATAAGACTGAGCATCTTTGGACTGAGAAGGAAGAGGATCTCCAACAGTTCAAGGCATGCTGTGCATGCAGCACTGCTGTCAGCAGGGACTTGACAAGCTACAGACCTGGCTGGGCAATCATACCTTACCTGAGGCCTTCACGCCCCTCATCCCATAGACATAAATGTCTTTGACAAAGGCCTGGAGCTCCACATCCTCACACACCACTTCATCGTTCTCATAGTAGATGTGAATCACATCTGCTGCAAAACTGCAGACACATGAACAAATGAACAAGACAAAATGAGAAGGAGAAAGCTAGAATGCCATTCCCTGCAGACCTTCTACAGACCTTGCAGATGACTCAGATGATGCATAGGGAAAAAGAGAAGGGCAAAAGCAGGTCTGAACACCCTCCTACCTCCTTCCCACAAGCAGTGGGAATGTACAGAGGTAACTTTGATTCATTTATGACTGCAGCATCACTTCTCCCCCCACAAAATGATACTGGACCACACTGCATTCCCTGAGAGATAATGAGCGCTTATTTGAGCCTTTGCTCCTGGCTGAATATTTGTCATCACACCTACACCCTTTTTTCACTTAATACAGACTCCTGCTGGTAAATCCATGTTGCCTGCACACTAAGAACAAGGATTCCCAAATTGTGATACCCTGTATGTGGGATACTCCAAAGCTGCTTCTGACCTTTGAGGGTCCCTTCCAACCCACGGCAATCTGTGACTCTGTGAATAGTTGATCCCCTCCTACTGCAGATCTTCTTCACAAAACCCAGGTGGCATACTCCAAAGCGGGGGTGGCACAGAAATCTTCCACTAAAGAGCTTTTACTTCCATCCACTGCATACAACAGACATCTCTTCAGGTTCTCTTCTCAAAATCTCTTTCTATAAAAGCTTCCTAGACTAAGTCACCCCAGAAAGAATAGCTGGCAAAACAGTAAGATAACAGAAATAGTCCTGAAAGCAGTAAAAATAGGTAAGCTTGATTTCCTGAAGGTTTGCATTTCATGACTGAATGACTGATGAACCGAGCTATTACATTCTACTAGCTCTGCAGGTACCTATAATCTCTTGCTAAATATTTTCACGATGACCTCTTAGGTGAAACATTTGCCTGTGGAAGCGGACTGATGGGATTAAGAATTGTTATCCAATGCAGATTCCTCCCTCATAAGAGATAAGCAGCTTGCAGTTTGGCTAAGAGAAACCACATTGACGGATTTGTAAAGGTCTCTAATCAAGTTAAGAGTTGTTGTTGAGGCAAACAACTGCATAAGCAGTAAAAGTTTAAGTAACTTTGGCTTCCAGAGGAAGCCAAAGGAAAAGAAAAATCCTTCAACATGCAGAGATAAAGCTGCCCTACGTGAACTCTGCCTCCACCACGTGCCAAATGCAGAAGGTAATCCTTCTCTTACACAACAGCAGTATTTTCCAGCCCTTTCCAATCAAATATAGATTAGTATACAAAGTATGGATGAGGTCTTTTGGGTTGGAATATCCATTCACATTTAGATCAGAAATAAAAAGCTGAGTAGTAGGGAAAAAGTTTTAAAAGTTGAGCTTCATTGTTTCTACAGTGACAACCTCATCAACTTTGTTAAGTCCAGGCCATCTACCACATGTGAAACAATGCTGAGGATAGAACTTACATCATCAAAGGAGTGGAGACGGACACCCCTGCAGAGACATTTATGGTGACTAGACACATATATGACTATGGTCCATGGGTCAGAATATCACACACTCAAAAGGGTGCCCATGTCATCTTTCTCCAGCTAGGTTAACACTCATAAACAGTCAAACTAAATTGAGTTTATTCTATTCTATTCTATACTTGAAGAGGTATATCTTGATCAGCAAAGAAAACACAGGAAAAAGAAGGTGGACAAACCCTGGACTACATCAAGACGTTAACCACAGAAGTTATAACTTCCTTTTCTCTCAACTGGGCACTAACAATTGCAGGAAATATTGCAAGATATCTCTTGCCAAAACACACACATAACACAGCAGACAAAGATGTACCCAACGCTTGTCACATTGTGCTTGCTTTATAAATCCCCTACTCTGTGTACACAAAAGATCTGATTTTTAATGAACACGCTTTTCAAAAGCCATGTGACCAGAAACAGCTGTATAGTTAGCAAGGAATTTATGCCATGCAAAAACACATTGTTTGTTAAATGGAATAAAAACCATGAATCATCCTATTCTGAGGCGGTGTTTCATATGTGAAGAGAAGTCACTCGTGTGGTTGAGCAGCCTTGTAGTACCTCTCCTGACTCAGAAGCTCTGCCCTTCCTCACCAGACTTGGGTCTTGTAATTTTAAGGCATTTTAAGAAAAGTTTGGCTCAAATCACTTGATGTCTAATTTATCAAAGCTTCAAAACACAGCTCTTGTACAATCCAAGCTTACATTTCTGCCTCACAAGAACCTTGATGAGGTTATGTGGCTGGCTCAGAGCTGACTTCTTTCTTAGTTTGTATATAGCTGAAAAAAAAGAAAGGCTAAATAACCTCCCTTTGCAGGGATAAATTCCAATTCTTTTAACTCTGTGAAATCCTATGGAAGAGTACATACATATAAAAGGGCCTCTGAAATACAGAATGCAAGAAAGCAGGCCTGAAAAAAGCAGTAAGAGTCTTCCAAGGGGGTGTGTTTGACTATATATTCTTCCTCAGATGAGATATGTTGGATGGAAAAGGTACCATATGACTAAACAGGTCAGGTTCTGTTCACAGAGTTGTGAAGAAGGGCAAAGACACAGAGACATGCCTCTGTGACAGTGACTTTACTAGACATTTGTAGAACTAAGGTCTCTTACCTCTTTATAGCCTCCCAGACTTTAATGCCATCATCCCGGTAATAATAGTAAGGGATATCCTCTTTGCTGTCCATCCCTTTAGCTTTGATCTCCTCAGGAAAGCAGAGTGAGCTATAAGTCAGATCCTTCATTGCTTTCTGCACCATTTGTACATGTCCTCCTCCACCTGTAGCATTTGCCTACGGGAAGAACGGTAAGAGAGGAATAGTAGGAGATTATGCTCACTTTATGCCAAGACTGGCTTTCCAAATTTGCAGGAGATGATATTCAGAATATTGGTGAACCTTTCAAGAAGAAAACCATATCTCCACACAAACATCTACTGAACAAAGAGGTCTGCTGCAACTGTGTATTTTGCCTTCAGAGATTTCACACCTCTCCCATGAATCACTGTTAAAATCCACATTTCCTCCATAGGTACAGTACCAGCTTGTGGAACAGTAATAATGCCCAGCAATACCCAATTATCAAACACAAAGCACTTTCTGACAGCTTGGTGTTCCACAGCTGGCATGTTCATGAAGACAGGCAGCCAAGAGTATGGTGGAACAGGACTTTTACTAGATCACTACTCCTGCTACTGAGTCTTTTAAGAGAAAGTGTTTAGTACCCATATATTTAAGCCAGGAGAACAAACCCACTGGGTGGTTACTGGTAAAGACTGGCCAGGGTTTCAGTATATAAGATACAATAAATTATACATTATATATTCAGCTACATTTGGAAAACAGTGTGTCAATAGCACTACAAAACTCTTTAGATAATCACTGCACAAAAGCTTCCAAATGTTTTTCTAGCATATGATGCTAGTGATGTAGCAGTAGTCATCTTGTAATTGTTGTTCTCTGGCTGGTTGTTCATCTACATTGGAACCAACAAATTCTGAAACTCCAGGATCCTTACTGGTGGGTCTCAGCCACACATTCATCCCACATGCACAGGGTATGGACCTTATGCTTCTGTTAAAAGGTGTGTGAGTACCAGGAATGTGCCTGGATTTAATCTCCTTTCTACTTGGGTAAAAATCTCTATAGCATGGAAGCTATTTTTGGTCTGGTAACAGAGGCATAAGAGGGACAGAGTTGTCCTGAAACACAAGCTCCCTTTTCAGAAGGACTTCTGAGACCTCCCGTTACTTCTCATTTACTACTAGCACGTTGTGACAGAGACTGCTGCATGCCAACTTGTTGCAGTTCCCCGAGGCAGCATGCCATTTCTGGGAGACTCAAGGGAGGAAGAGCTGGGTACATGCTGAATATCAGTGCAATCAGATTTAGAGCTAAGAGCTACACTGCAGACCATGATACACAGTTATGATTCACTGCCTCAGAAGAAGCTGAACTTTAATCCTGCAGATCTGCTGCTTATGACAATTTAAGATGACAGGCTGGAATCTACACCCACTATTTGTGGCTTAGAAATATATCTGACCTACACATCTTTCTCTGATGCATATTTCCTCTTGCAATTATAAATTCTATTGCTTGCCACCTTGCCCCAAGATGAATAATTATAAGTACTTAAAATAAATTGTTGACTTAACTGTGTGCATACAGATGCAGGGATGTATGTGCTTACTGTATTACCTTGCACTCCTACACTCATATGCCACAGCCATATTAGCTACATGTAAATGAGTTACTGACTCACTATTGACATTGGCCAGTTCTGAATTTGGCTTCAAATAGAGAAGGGCAGATTTAGACTAGATATCAGGAAGAAGTCCTTTACTATGAGGGTGGTGGAACACCGGAACAGGTTGCCCAGACAGGTGGTTGAGGCTCCTTCCCTGGAAATATTCAAGGTGAGGCTCAACAGGGCTCTGGGCAACCTGGTCTAGTTGGGGATGTCCCTGCTGACTGCAGGGAAGTCAGACTAGATGACTTTTGGTGGTCCCTTCTGGCCTGGACCATTCTATGATTCTATGAATTGGCAAATTAGGGGTAAACTATAACACCTTTAGCACAACAAGGCATCAATTCCATGAGCCAGGTACTCAGGTGATATTAGTTTTGTTTGTACTTTAGAAGAAATGGCAAAAAAACAAGGCAATATGCGATGGTTGAAGGATAAAAACACATAAGGAACCAAGAAGAATAATCAAGATTCCCAAAGGGATCACTTACCTTATCAAAAAGGCCACATTCACAAATAAGCTGTTCTCGGGCTTTGGTATTGATGGCTATTGTGAACCGCATGTGTGGCACCAAGAGCTGTGAAATGGGACCAACAACGAAAGAAGACAAATTAACTGACTTAATTCCACAGCAACCAGGTGTTAAGTTTGAAGTCACTGAAGTTCTGGAGGTTTAGCTGTAACCAGGACTTCCTTTCAGTTTGTCAAACTAATATGATAATCTTCCTAACCCATTGGCATTCCTTCATTCAAGAACCTACCTTGAAGAGGGGATGTACAGCAGGCAGCTGCCGGAACATAGCTATGCTGAACACCTCTGAGACTAAGTGTGTCCGTAAGAGATGAGTCACTGTTTGGTGAATGTGGAAATCAGATGAGCGAACCCAAATTTTAGCTAGCAGCCAATCATATGTGTCATCTGAGGGAAGGAATATGGGATTGTCTGGCCCAGGCTTTTGACTAAGCTGAAAGATATAAGAAGAATAGGAAACACCAAGTCATTCACATTCAAGGTGAGGCAACAAATGATGTGTCCCTTTCAAGACCCTGACAGCAAGCCCACCTGGATTGCAATGGGTACAATTTTATTCTCCAGATTCTTATACAGCAGACAGATAGGTGCAGCCAAGTACTGGATTGTGCACGGGTCTGTTTTGTTAGCATCCACACCATCCAGCAGTTCATAGTCCACAATGAAAATGTTTCCTTGCTGGGGGAAAAAAAAAACAACAACAAAAGCATGATGTGTTTTAACAGAGTGCAAGCAGTAGAGCTCAGAACAAAGGGTAGGAAGTCTTAGTCAGAGGCTGGCTTGTGCCCTGTAGTTATGAGCTGCCACTGCTCATGGTGGCTCAGGGATAATGCCATTGAGACAGAAAGCAGCTTTACACAAACCACCTGGACCTGTGTCTGCTGAGTCTGACAGTGAGCCTATCAGAAACGAGCAACTATGTATTTGCTATTCATGCAGTGACAAGTTTCCTGCTGCCAGCTGAAGAGAACTCTGTGCTCATCAAACAAGCAAAAGAAAGGCATCACCCTTGCCAACCCTTCTTCAGTGTGTTACACTCTGCAGGTGGCAGCAGGGTAAGACTCTGCTAAGAAAGAGAGAGGCACTTTTCCCTTCAGATGCAGTTGGTCAATCCCTAACCTTTCAGAGGAAGCCACTGGAAAAGGACCCATCATCTCCTGGTGATGTCTTAACTGCACCTGGAGAAAGGCACAGCCTGCAGCTCCAGAACAGAAGGAGAAAACAGTCGACAGGTGTTGCCATCCTGCAGAGACAACAAGCTTTGCCATGACCACTCATACAGCTTGAAGAGAGGAGGCTGAAGGCAGTTAGAAAGGGGTTTGGAGGTTAGAAGACATAAGAAGGAACAGATGGAGTCCAACCTGACTCAGAGCTGTACCTTCACTTCCTCCTCTAGGGTCAGATTCCTCTCCAGACTGCATTCTACCATATCCATAGTGACAGGCAACTTCTTGGGTATCTCCGTGCATCTCCGGATCAGCACAGGATTGCATCCATTCAGGAACTGGTAGCCAAACATAAAATCTTCCTTCCAGTGCTGCATCACATATTCTAAAGGAAAACCAAGCCTGTAGCATCAGTATCTACACTGCATTGCATTAATGTCCTACTGCATTGTAGCATTCCTTCTTTTATCCTCAACTTTTGTCATGCTGCTATGCAACTTTGACTAAAGATAGCAAGAGAAGGATTCAAAAGATGCCATATAGTTTAAAGACAAATCATTTAAATCCAATGGATGATGGAATCTTTGCCTTTCACTTTGAGAAGAATTATATTCATTTATTATATACAGAATCAATGATGAGTGAAATATTCCACTGCTATGAAAAATACTATCTCCATCTACAGACCACCTTATCAGGACTTCCACAATACTTTTAAATCCCACTTTTCAAATTCTCAAGGCATGCTGTATGGGGGGATGAGTCCAAAAACAATGACATGAGGCAGCAGAAGGGAAATAATACAGTAATATAGGTAGGGCAAGAACAGCAGTGGTTGGAGCAGTTCTCTTAGCTGGAGCTGGGTGAGTGGCATCTGGGGATGGCTTTTTACGTGGACTCAGTAGAACTACTCAATTGTACTTTTGCTTGTTCTGACTTATTTTTTCCTCTGTTTGTTTTTCATCTTTTCTTAGTGAAATGCTAGCTTTGGGTGCTCCATCTCTTTACTATTACATATGTAGTACTGCTGGATGTTTTTCACAATTGTAGTATTCTGTTTCATACTGTCATCATGTTCACTTCAGCCTACAAATTCAGAGACAGAAAAAAAAAACCTGATGAAAACGAAAACTCCCATTGGCATATTTAAGGGAATAATGAAGCAAATAAAGTTTTCCACTGTTTCCTGTTTTCAAATAAGGGAGAACTTTTTCTGCAAGCAATTAATTTTTCTACAAAGGGTGAAAGGATGAAAAAGACAAGCCTCAAGGAATGCAGTGATAATTTTTAAAAAAGTCTCAAAATTCATAATGCTTTCTAACAGAGTGGAAAAAAAGTTAGGTTTCCTTAAACTGACATTTACAACATCTCTGTCAGTTGCTTAATGAGTCCAAAGCTGTATCTGAAGTCTGCTTCAAGCAAAAAATAACTCATCACCTTGGACAGAAAATGTGTGAATAAAAAATAGCTTGATCCACCCTCTCCATTAGCCCTGTTTCTGCCAGGGCTTGCAAATAAACAAATGAGAATTGCACTAACATAACTGAGACACTAAGATAACTGAGAGAGATAACTGATGTTTAAAACTCAGAGTCGAAGCTTTCCTCATGAGTATGGAAATGTTATCAATGGCATTAATTGGAGATCATTTCTAATTCTTGTTAAAACTACTTTAGGAAGGAAGAAATCTTCTTAAATGCAACAAATTGCTGTAATTAGTTTTAAATAGCTCTGGCCACCTTTTGTACTCTATTTTATAACTGAGATAGAAGAAATTACTCTTGTTTCTGTTGACTGGTCTTAGGCAGCCCAGAGAGGAGAAAAACTTCAGAGCAGGAGGAAAAAGAATTTTCCTTTGCAGAGTCTGAGTAGGCTATTTGAGAAGACACATGCTAACCAACTTATAATATCTGTGTATCTGTTATATCCAATAGTACAGGAAAAAACAAAGTAAAATAATGTAACTGTGGGTGACAGTAGAAGGCTGGGTCTAGCTCAGAAAGCCTTTGGCCTTCCCAGTCCTGCTTTACAGAAATGACACCATGACATTTAAAACCCATGTCTGTCTCCAATGTTTTTTTTACTGGGTTTTCAAGTAACTACTAAAATTTCCACACTGAAAGAGATAAATAAAAGAAATGTTTTGTATTGGATATGTTAACACTACATAAATGGAGTTTTGAATGGTATGAAGTTACTGCAGAAACTGAATGGTCCTGAAAGCAAAGATGAAACTCACACTCATAGAGCAGGATTTTTGTCTTCTAGGAAGAAGATGTGAGTGTGAAGCAGCAAGCAGAGCAGGACATTTCATACAGTATGTGCAGCTAATTCTGGCACATTTTTAAAAGGAGATGACATTTTGTGTAGATGCCACAAGCATTTTCAGGCCTAGTTTGCACACATTTCCAATAAGACCCGCTGTTCTTGGGGCTGTGGTCTGATGGCCTGTCCTAGCTGCAGCAGAAAAAGGTGAAAAAGTTCCAGCTCCCAGCTCTTTGCAACTCATCAGCAGATCTGTTGACCTAACAGCAAGGGCTTGCATGCCTGAAGCAAGTTCCGTCAAAATGACCCACTGGGAAAAATTTGTCACCAAAAAGCATTTGAGCTGCTGAAACTGGCACAAATAGCCCACAAGAACTGACTGAGGGGAGCTACAGGTGAGGTTATGACAGCAGAATTGAGGCAGAGGAACCCTGCTGATATTGGGACAGGGTTGAGGAGCCAGCGCTATTAACAGCTATGGAGCCAGAACTGAGCACACAGTCGGGACATTAGGTAGCAGCCTTTGATTTGATCTGCGAAAGAGGAAGTGGAGATCACCCTTGTACTTATCTGTAGGGGAGAACATTTCCAAACATTCCTCTTTGCAAGTTTTCCATGTATTTAGATAACTGAAGTGGGACATACATGATCAAACTTTCAAAAATGCCCTTAACAGCTAACATGCCCTGAAAAACAATCCCACTAAGTTATATCTAGGTTTAGATGTAAAATGCTTTTGAAAATTTGTCCTATGGGACATGCACATATCTGAAAAGATATATTCCTAAAAGTCAAACAGGACTATGAAGCCTAAATGGCCTGACCTTCAGCATAGCTCAGGATAGAGAACATCACTTGGCAATAACCAGTAGTTCTAGTTTGTGTGAGATTATAGCTTCTGGGGGTATGGTCAATAGCCTGAGACTACCATTTATTTATGAAAAACCATGGGAGAGCAGACATGTGGTTCAGCCACTTGCAGTCTGACCAGACATAGACAAGACAACTTATTAGTTATTCTACAAAGCAAATGTGAGCAAATGTTGATAAACCCACCAGAGATTGTGTTGCTGATTCTGACAAAGATCCTCTCAAAATCTGCAAAATCACTCCAGGAAGACTGGAACATGTGCATGAAACGGTTGATATACAGATTCTCCATACTAAAACCAAAACAAACCAAAACATCACTGAAGAGAAAATGCACAGTTTCCTCAATACCCTTCTCCATTCTTTTCCATCCTTTTATATAACCACGCACGACAAAATTCTTAGTGGTGGAATGTGCACTTGATCACCCTCTAGAAAGTTTGCGGGTTGTAGGTTTACCCCAGAACCTGAAAGGTATCTCAAGGACTCAGTTCCTCCTATTACTGAACTCCATTCTAGATTTGTTCTTGGCAGCAATGCTTTAAGACCTATGTAATTAAAAAACTGTAGTTAGGAAAACTAGTGCTTCACACATCATCAGTAGTTGTAGTAGCTGGAGAGGGCTAAGCTAATTATTAGCATCAGTTCCCAAAGGAGCATAGTGACACGCAGAGATCCAGTGATTTGCACATAGAAAAAACACAAGACAGAATCAGTCCAGCCAGCATTCCAAACCAGAGAACAGCTCCTGTATCTGTGTGACTCAAGCTCCCTACCTTGGGAGGCCTAAGTTTTTGAGAGCTTCGTATTTATTTGAGCTGCTGGTTTAACTTGACACTAACCTCTTACCTCAGGAACCAAAGTCACTTGGTTTCAGACGTCACATGAATATGAGGGGCTGGGAGCAGGAAACATCTGACTTAAAATGCTACTTCAGCAAAGTGTTCTGTCTACAGCACAGTCAAGCAAGTTCACTTTACATGAGATGACAAGTCTTAAATTATTACATAAAAAAATGCCAAACTGTTATTTCAATAGAAATACTTTGACTAGAAAGCAAATAATACACTTGAAAATGAATGTTAGCTTTCCACTAGCAGTTCAAACGCACACAAAAAAGCCACACGTCACACAAAGATAAACAGGGCAGAAAACCAGGTAAAGAGAAGTCACAGTGTTACAAGAAATCCTCCCAAACAGATTTTGAGAGAGGAAGAATCCCAAGAGGGTGGAGATATAAGTAAATAAATAAAATTAGACTGAGGAAAAATAGTAGCAAAAGAAAAAAATATTTGTTCATGTTACAAAGAATTATTTCACTGTGAAAAACTGATCCTAGCATGAGAGAGAAAGAAAGAAGGAAGAGCTAAAAATACAGCCAGAAAAAGCATGTTCTTTGAAGTTCCCAATTTTCCAAATTAGAAAACAAGCAGGTAGATTCTCCTGGAACAAGCCATGCAGTTTGACGGTGTTTTGGTAGTGAAATACAGCTGCATAAATGTAAACCCGAGAATTCTGTGACATGTAAGGTTTCAGTCATCATCAGGTCTCCAGAGGGACTCAGACAACCAAGTATTCACTCTTGTTACAAGCTGCAAGTTTCTCAGTATGGCTATTAAGCTTCCTAGTTCTTACCAACCCACTCTTCATAGAATCAATTAGGTTGGAAAAGACCTCAGAGATCATCAAGTCCAACTTGTCACCCAAGACCTCATGACTACTAAACCATGGCTTCAAGTGCCATGTCCAATCCCTTTTTGGACACCTCCAGGGACAGTGACACCAGCACCTCCCTGGGCAGCACATTCCAATGGCTAACAACTCTCTCTGTGAAGAACTTTCTCCTCACCTCAAGTCTAAACTTCCCATGATGCAATCTTCATCTGATCACTTAACTAAGAGGAAGAACATCTTTCCAAAATATGAAGAGTCAATCCTATTAACAGAATCACAAACGTAGACATTTCAGATGACCTTGGGCCAGGCTTGTCTCACCTTAGACTCTCCCACCATCTTATACATGGTGGGATGACTGAGATAGTATGAGACTTGTTGGTGCAAGACAACTCTGAAGGGGACTCATGGGTTAGAGAGGTTCTGTTTGACTCATTAACCCTGTGCTATTTCAGAGATCTTTGTAGGATTATTCAAGCTCATTCAATCACCAGGACTTTGTGTTTGTTTCCATATGATATATGCAAATGGGTGGACAGTAATTTTGTTAGCCCAAGCAGATTACACTCAGATATAGTTAACTGCTGAGCTGCTCAGAACACCTTTTCTTCAGCAGTTTCAAGGGTGCATTGATACCACCTTCTTTTGATCTGCAACTGAAAGGCTCAACTAAGTGAACAGTCAGGGGAGAGAAGCATACCCAGGGGGAGACTCTGAGAACTAGGTCAAAATCCTAAGGCATCAGGTGCCAACAGTTCTTCTTCCTGTGCTTTTTACCACTGCCTCCTCCATCTGTCTACAACCAAACCAGTGTCAAATGAGAATGCAGGGGCTCAGTCAGTTCCTGGTGTGAAAAGCTTAAAATACTAATATTTAAATGAATAAATACCTTCAATTCTGTGATTATCTTGATTGGTTGAAGACCCATCTGGGAAAGATAATCCAATTTTGAGAGTGAAATAAAACATAAAAGGTGATCAAATCCTTACTCTGCCCCAAAAGACATTTTGCAAAACTCTTAAGATTCCACAGATACTTACGCTTTAGAGTAGTTCAGGATGAAGTCGATTCCTTTCTCATTGTCAAACTGGATGTCACGAGGCAGATCATTGTGAGAATGGGCATCGATGCTCAGGGGAAAGCCTGGATGCCACTCCTTCCATCTGAGAAAATAAACCAGGCTGGATTAGCCATATAATCTTGCCAGCATAAGAGCTGTGTCATTCCTTTAACTGCACTGCTGTGACTCTGCAAAGTAAAAATGGAGCACACTCATTTGGGCCAAAAAGAGCGACTTCTACAACATCAATACCTACCAGTACCCTACAGAATCTTGAAGTACAATTGAAGGCATCTACTTGGGCATCCACCTTCACGAATCTTGAAGTATCTTAATATCTGTGATATTTCCAAATACTTGTTGCATTTAGCCAAAACTAGCAGTAGCTCCAAATGTATGGAGAGGAGAGGAGACAGAGGGACAGGCAGCTGCCCAATAGATACTCATTCTTGGGGCTACATTTTTTCAGAATTGAGATACAGCAGCTAAAAATTTGGGTTCCTCCAAAAAACAGCTCTCCAAGAGACACAGATAATGTTGATGCACCTCCTCAGAACAGCCATACTGGTAGTTATGGCACACATTTTCTGCCATGTTCTTGCACTGTGCTCCTTTAAAATGAAAGAAGGTGATTTGCAAAGAATCCCATTTCAATAGCATTTCCAAACTGCCCACCACACAGAGACTGCATTGTGTATTATCAATTACACATCTGAATTGTAAATAGCTATTTCCTGGAATTAAAAATGGTTTTGCCTTCCTTTTTGCATACATAAATAAAATGTTGTGCCACATCTCTTTCTGAACTACATTTTCCTCTGCTCTATTTCCCATAATTTAGAAGATCCTTTCTTAGTCAAATTATATCAACAACATACACCAAGCCTCAATCCCTCAATTCTGAATGGATTCTCTGTCCTTCTGATCCTTGCTCCACTGACAAGGACATGAAGGTGTAAGAAACTTTTGTTATTTTAAGGAAAAGTATGTCTCTAGAAAAAGAAAATATCTAATATCTTCTGGAATTCTGATAAAATAAGAAAAAAAATCTGATTAAAAAAAAAGAAGGGCATTTTCCCATTATGATCTTGATTAGGAAAAAATATCTATGACAGTGTAAAGATGAGTATCACAACTGTGTTCTGACAGCACATTCCAGGCCATTCAAACAGGGCCAGATCTTCCACTGTGCCCTGGTGAAGGAAAGAACTAAAACTAGCTTTCTGGAGCCAAAAAGCTGCAGTAAGAGCTAACATGTACAGATCATATTCCAAACCTGGAGTGCTGCTTGTAAAAGGCAAATTAAATCTGCCTTCAAAGCTTCCTTGAAAGCACCATACTGTACCTCTAAATTCCCACTTAAGCCTTCTAGATAGGCTTATCTGGGGTTAAAATATTTCATAATGCCACGGGCACTAGGATGATCATCACTTACAGTAAATCCTATCTCAGTAAATATGTATATGGTTAACATGGTAACTTAAGCTTTCTTTATCCATCAGTCCAGTAATTAGAGCAACATGATAACCTGAACATACTCTGCCAAACTCTGACCTGGAGAGAAGAGGCCTTGGACCTTCTGGGGGAAACTCACCGGTATGTTTTTTGACGAGTCTCGAGCTCTTTGCGTCTGTGCTGCTTGAGAATCTGGGTCTTGTCATCCCGGGGAAGCTTTGCTGTGAAACAAGGGGAAAAGCATTATGAGATTCCCCTACTATCACTGCCCATGTCTTGAGAAAGGCAGCAAAGTTTCCAGTCGTTCACATTTCTGAGATACATCTTTACAAACTTTCTGTTGAAATGCTTACACTATCCAATTCAGTACCTCGAGTAGAAACACGTGTACCTAGACAATCTGAGGAAGAAGATAAGCTCCTAACTTGGTGCCTCTGAGGGACAGTTAGCTCAAGATAAGAACATCTGTCTCTGTATATAAATCTGTATATAAATCCTGGATTCCTAGTGTAGGCATTAACTGTACATACCTGGCGATAAATGGTCTGAATAGGGTCGTGGGAATTAAAGTTACATTTCAGTGTCTAGGGGAATTTTCATCAATGGGAAAAATCACAATATTGTTCCACCTCATCTCTGCTAAAAGACATCTTCAGAAAACATCTCCTATTCTCTTCTCCTTGAGGTCTGCTCTCTCCTGTCAGCCTGGGCAATAATCATATCTCCTTATCAGGAAAACAGACAGAAAAAACAGTGAGGCTTCATTTCCAGACAGCTTGCTTTTCTGACCACATATTCACTATATCATTTAGTACAACAGAAATTTCTTTAGTGATCAGAGAGAGGGCAAGGTACATGACTGACTTCTTATACACCAATGAGGGGACAGATAAAGCCAGCAGGAGTTTCATAGAAATAGTCATTTGAGGATAAGAGGTTTAGAGCTGGAAATATCAGTGTTAATACAACTGATAATTTATGAGGCTAAACGTTTCCAGCTAGTTGTGTTCAAGTTACCAATAGATTTTCACTTGTTTTTATCCTTTACTTCCCCATACTCTGACAGCCACGCAAAGCTGCTACCCATGAAAGTGTTATCATTGTTATAAATCAAATTATGAAAAAGGAAAAGTCCCTCTGGAGACCAAAAATGGACTGACACATAGTTGTAATTTGAGGCAAAAATGATTCAAATGCAAAATCCCTCAGCAAAGAGTAGCCAAAAGCCTTAATGGGAAGATAAACATTTATTTGCTTCCATCTCATATACTGTTTCAGCTGTTTTCAAGCACTCATGCTGCACACCATTACAGCAGCCAACCTACTCTAGAAAGCACAGAGGATACCAGTGACAAATGCCTGCCTCAACTCTGATCACACAGAATCACAGAATTAACCAGGTTGGAAAAGACCTTCAAGATTATCAAGTCCAATATATTACCCAACATAATCTAATTAACTAAACCATGGCACTAAGTGCCTCATCCAGTCTTATTTTAAATGCTTCCAGGGATGGTGACTCCACCACCTCCCTGGGCAGCCCATTCCAATGGCCAATCTCTCTTTCTGGGAAGAATGTCTTCCTAACATCCAGCATAAACTGCAAAATCGTTTTAGAATCATAGAATTGTTGGGGCTGGAGGGGACCTCAAGGAGCATCCAGTTCCAAATGCCCTGCAATGGGCATGGATGCCTCATACTAGATCAGGTTGCTCAGAGCCGCATCCAATCTGGCCTTAAAAAATCACAGGGATGAGGCTTCTACCACCTCCCTGGGCAACCTGTTCTGGTGTCTCACCACCCTCATAGGGAAGAATTTCTTCCTAACGTCCAATCTGAATCTATCCACTTCTATTGTTTTCCATTCCCCTAGTCCTATCATTACCAGACACCCTGAAAGTCCTTCCTCTGCCCCATTTTCCCCCCTTTTTCCCTCAGATCACAGCAAGTAGGTACACAGAGACAGTTAAAAGTCAAGTTTCAGGTCCCACAAGCCACTTGAAACGGAGCACAAAAGTGCTGTAACGCTTTTCTCAGATGATGATCATTACTTACAGCAGTCATATCCATATCACTTGGCCTTCTCCTGGACTCGAGAGCATGCAAACAGAAGGATTGAAAAGTGAAGCTGTTGGTTTAAGTCAGTCCTTGCACCTGCTAAGCAGCCTACTTTGGCATTTTATTTCACTCTCAAGAAAATCAGACAATTTACAGGAAATTAATTGTGGGCTACTTCCAGACTTAATATTAGACAAAGTTGGGATACCCATTCTAACTATGTTTAAAGGGCTTCCAGCAATGGAGATGTGGAGCACAGAAAAATTTGTCATTAAGTTCAGCCTTGAAATTCAAGACCAGTGTAACAAGCCAGCATAAGGATTCTTCTTTGCATGTGTTTCCCAGAATATGCAATTCAACTGACAGTTCCCATCCTAACAAACTGCTCAGAAATCAGTCCTGGTGGGCAGGGAAAGCCCATTCCTGAGGATGCAGGAAGGGAAGAGCAGTGGGTCTGCACATGAGAGAAGATTGGGACATAAATGGGGGGAGGGGAAGGAGAAGGGGTAGAATTCTGGATGTTCTGCAGGAATCAGGTTTCTAATGGCTCTCACCTCTTCCATCTCGAAGGACAATCTCTTTTTCATCTGTAATCCAACGGTAACATGGGAATTCCAAATAGTCACCCATTGGTGTTTTTACAGTAATATATTTAAGGTACCAATCATCCTGGTACCAATATTTTCGTTTCTCAATTTTTATTAGCTGAATTTCTCCAAGGTCTTCTTCCACAGTCACATCATAGGAGTCAACCTAGAGAGCAGAGTACAGGCAATAATTCACTGCACATGCAGGAAGTGCAACCAGCACTACACAAATTTACATGACCTTTCCTGATACAGCATGGGTACAATGGAACCTTCCAGCTTCTGGTTGGCAAGAAAAGCAAGACTATTGTTTGACTGCAATGCAACAGGAAGATGAATAAATGAACAAGGACATGCAAAGCTCACCAGAAATAGAGAAACATTTTCGTATGCAGCTTAAAAATGACATTACTTCTTAAAATGTTTGCCAGTCTGAGAAAACATGCAGATCATGAAACCACATCTCTTAGCAATAGCTGAAGGGGAATTGCTAGGATAAATCTATTTACACAACTTGAGTGGAAAGATGATCATGCAAGTAACACATTGGAATCTAAAGAACTGTGTGTATTAGTCATGCATGCCTCAAAGGGCAGTATTCAGATCACCTCACCTCAACACAGTCAAGAATTTTACACATAAACCAGCTGCTGCTATCAAAAGGATTTAACGACATGCTGCAGTGCCTGTAAGGACTCACCTGCCTTTGTGAACTTTGTCATTTGGCTCCTGGCCTAGACACCACACTCTAACTGTTCTTTACAGGAGACCTTTCTTGCCTTCTTCAGGCATTTGGTACATGCCCATTGTTACTGTCTTACTTGCTAGGCAAAGGCTAATTCACATAATGACCTAAACCAAAAAGTGAAGCAAGATTAAATTCCAGAGAGGAGAAAGGAGGAAAAACGAAAATGTAGCATCTAAATGCCTCCAGGTGGCACTTGCTTTTCAACTGTTATGAAAGAAAGATTTGTAGCAACATGCATCCATGTGCCTGGAAGAGCACACATAAGAAGGATTCCTCCTGGTGTCCTTTCCTCTCCTTCTATAACCCAAGTTTCCCGCATTATTGATTCAAAGGACCCTTTTCTGTGAGCTAAACACAAATTACCAGTTGTAATGATCATTTTGGAATGAAGACATTTATCTGTCCACCAAAGTGCACCTGTACTCTGCTTTGGTTAGGCCACACCTTGAGTACTGTGTCCAGTTCTGGGCCCCTCAGTTTAAGAAGGACATCGAAACACTTGAGCGTGTCCAGAGAAGGGCAACGAGCCTGGTGAGAGGCCTTGAGCACAAGCCCTATGAGGAGAGGCTGAGGGAGCTGGGATTGTTTAGCCTGGAGAAGAGGAGGCTCAGGGGTGACCTCATTGCTCTCTACAACTACCTGAAGGGTGGTTGTAGCCAGGAAGGGGTTGGCCTCTTCTCCCAGGCAAGCAGCACCAGAACAAGGGGACACAGTCTCAAGCTGCGCCAGGGGAGGTTTAGACTCGAGGTGAGGAGGAAGTTCTTCATGGAGAGAGTCATTCGTCATTGGAACGGGTTGCCCAGGGAGGTGGTTGAGTCATCGACCCTGGAGGCGTTCAAGGGGAGATTGGACGTGGCACTTGGTGCCATGGTCTAGTCATGGGGTCTGTGTTGATAGGTTGGACTCGATGATCCTCGAGGTCCTTTCCAACCTAAGTGATACTGTGATATCAGACATCAGTTAATTATCACAGCATTGTTAGAGTTAGAAGGGACCTCAAGGATCATCTAGTTCCAACCCCCCTGCCATGGGCAGGGACCCCTCACACTAGATCAGGTTGCTCAGAGCCACGTAACCCATCACATAAAAATTCCAGTTTTCATAAAATTTGTCACATCTCATTGACTCATAGAAGTCAGAGAGAAAAACAACACCACCCAAACCCCTTTAGGCTTTAAGTCCATCCTACAGACAATAAAATCTTATCCTTGCTTGACTTTCCCCAAAGATGTTCTTGAATCAACTTTGAAGCTGTCAGGCCATGATTGTTACACTGCAACCTCACGGTTGTTTCATACTACCAAGGATATTGGGATTTCTTCTAACATGCAGTCTAATTTAATTTTAGGTGGTTGTAGCCAGGAGGGAGTTGGTCTCTTCTCTCAAGCAACCAGTACCAGAACAAGAGGACACAGGCTCAAGCTGAGACAGGGGAAGTTTAGGCTCAAGATGAGGAGAAAGTTCTTCATGGAGAGAGTCGGTAGCCATTGGAATGTGCTGCCCAGGGAGGTGGTGGAGTCACCATCCCTGGAGGTGTTCAAGAGGGGATTGGACGTGGCACTTGGTGCCATGGTTTAGTCATGGGGTCTGTGGTGACAGGTTGGACTTGATGATCTTTGAGATCTCTTCCAACCTTGGTGATTCTGTGACTTAAAATGGGCTTGGATGGTGCTTATGTTGATTTGCTAAGACTTAACAAATTAATCTTGATTTAAGCTATATTATTCCTAAGCCTATTAAAACAAAAGACATTGAACTATTTAGTTTTTTTTTTTAAATAATAAGCCTATCATATCTTAAATATAAAATTGCAATGTTTATGTCAATAGCACACTCACACACACCAGGTGGTAACAAACTGCTTCAAAAGCAGTATGGGAGTTCTTGGCAAGCTTGGGATGACAGCATCTGTGTGCTAGATGTGAGCTGAGAGACAAAAATCACAGAACTGAAATTTTAACCAACATATTTAAATGGTGCTTGTCAATTTTCCTTGCATCTCCACAGCAGAAAAGAAATGAGTTCTTTTTGTAGAGGCTGTTAGTATACTATTTTTAAACATTTTTTGAAAGTTTATGCTGCTGACTCTTTAACTCACTCTATCTCTTCCACTATCTCAGAACAACTACAAGGATGATCTGTAAAGGCAAATTCCTTCCACTGATTTTGAAACAACTGTGGAGACTGAAAAATGTTGAGTGGCTTTTCCCAGAAATCACATTAATAGTACTTTGAACTACAACTATGACAGTCAGTGACTGTAGAACATAACCCTGTGCTCCTGGCCAAGTGAATGCAGATTCCTCCCTCACACAATGCTAGTTTCAACCACCACCCGGATCTTTGCCTATCACCAATATTCTTGGCTTCATGCTTGTCAATCAGCGCAAGGAATTTGGGATGATGGCTCGAAAAATGTAGATAATGTGCTTCCCATTCTTCAAATCTTCTTTCCAGACATAAACAGTGCTTGAACCATTTCTATTTCATATTCACTTCCCTGCAAGTCCTGGCAGCAAAAAACAGAGTAAAACTCTTTACAGCGCTTGGGTTTTGCACTGAGTCAGTACTTCTGCAATTTTGTATGTCTTTCCAGGACCAGATGGCACTTTGCAGAAGAGTCCCTCTTCACAGGCTATCACACCATGTAGCTAAAACTCACTCACTTCCTGCTTGTGCACCGTGTTATGCAATTACAACACAAAATTAATTATCTCCTTCAATTTTACCATGATCTTGTGACATTTGGCAGTCAGAAGCAGCCTCCTTGCAGAGACACAGTCCAAACAAATCCATACATCTACATGAGTTATTACCTATTTTTGCTCATTGCTATAAGGGGAATTTAAACTTGTAAAGGCTAATGCAGTAACCTATAGAAACAAACAACGGACTGTATCTGGATCACATTCATTTTGTATTCAGCTCTTTGGTATTTTTATACTCTATCTTCTCGCTCATTTCCAGTTCCAGGGCTAATCACATACAGAGGAAGAGTAACGTGGCAAAGACACTGTCTGGATAGGGGAAATGTGCTGCATTAGTTTTAGCTCACAAAAACATTGCTGTCAAGTAATATGTATGGCACAGAAAGTCTGAAACGAGTCTTATTTTCTAATCAACTCCTTGCTGCCCAAGCTTTCTGACCATTCTTTTCATAAATTCATCTCCTTTAAAGGTTTGGTCAGCAAATTGATTTTTTAAAAATTCTCATTTACAGTCTGGTTTGGTTTTGATTCTTTTTTTTTCCTATAGTTGTTTAAATGTCACATCTATAACTATATATAGGTCTAAGATTTACATGAAGGAGCAATGTGAATCAGTTCCAAATTACTGGTAGAAATGTTATATTAAGAGCCAGTCTTGGACACTGAAGGAATGAGTTTCTTCCAATCACTCTACTACATCCCAAGAGCCCTAAAATAGTTACACAAGTCACTCTTTATAATGCAAAAATGGGCTTTCAATTTGCCTGAATGGTTTTAGTCTTTTTGTGACCATTGTAATGGCACTTTTGGAAGTGAGAGGTCCCTCCTGATGCCTCACCCAACTTTTGCTGTCTCCAGTCCAGTGATGCCAGTAAAGGTATGTCAAGTGACAAAGATGGTACAAGTTCCAGATAAGATCTGACAGTTGGATGCTCAAAGTTTCTGTAATGTTGCTTTTGGTATGAGTTCTTCTGATAACTACACAATGAGCCAGAGATGCTGGGAGTTTTTACACATTTTGAATACAGAGTGAGAGAACAGAATTAACATAGACTACTGGACTGTCCAAACTCATGTAATTTATACTACTATATAGTTTTACCTTATAGCTTACACTATTTAAGCAATTTAACCTCTCACAAAACCTAAGCTAGTTTGTTTTTTTTTTTTTATTGTCTAGTCTAATATTGCAAAAAAAGATGACACAGATGATCCTTCTTTCTATAAGCATAAAGCTCTAAGTTGGAAGAACTGTATTGCCTTTCTGGAAATACTTGTGAGTGCATTTCTTTCCACAAAAGCAAAAAGCAGATGGAGAGGTGTCACGATTCAACCCTGGTTAGCAACTAAACATGGCTGCTCACTTCCCTACAGTGGGTTGGGGGAGATAATCAGGAGAGTAAAAGTGAAAAACTTGAGTTGAGATAAAGGCAGTTTGCTAAGTAGAGCAAAAGCAAAGCAAATTAAGGAATTCATTCACTGCTTCCCATTCCCCCTTTTTCCCCTAGCTTTCTATGCTGAGCATGACATCATAGGGTATAGAATAACCCTTTGGTGAGTTGGGGTCAACTGTGCTGGCTGTGTCCCCTCCCAGCCTCCTGTGCAACCCCAGCCTAGTCACTGGTGGGGTGGGGTGAGAAGCAGAAAAGGATTTGACTCTGTAGCACTGCTCTGCAGTAATGAAAACACCCCTCTATAAGAACACTGTTTCCAGCACTAATATAGAACCCCATACTAGCTGCTGTGAAGAAAATCCTCTCTGGTGGGCGGAAGTTTCCCCCCAGCATTAACTTTCAGCCAGATCAATTAAATTAGAAGCAAATTTAGCTGTGTTTACAAGCAAAAACTACACTCTACAATGGAATGCAGTGAATATGTACAAAAAATACAGTATTTACAATATTATACAGATATTTACAATTAACAAACACCACAAAAATCCCCTTGGTCAAAAGACTCAGGAAGCTGTTCCACTGCCCCCCCAAACTCCCCTGTCCCAAGAGAGAGAGAGGAGCTGAGAGAGAAAAGAAGCCCAAGGCCAGTCAGAAGTACGTTATCTTCTCCTGAGCAAAGCAAAACATCTGAGATCAGAAGAGAAGAGAATGGGGAATGGGAAAATGTGAAGAATTGTTATGATACAGCTCCTCTTATCCCAGACATTTATCCAATTAATTTGTTTAGAATAATCTTTTGTTTCCTTTTTTACACCCAATAGTGATTTATTCACATTTTTCTACTTTTCTGCTTGAAATCTGCAGCCAAATTTTAAAGGCATAGCCTAAAACTACCACAACTCCATCCAAAGCCAGCACAACGCCTAACAGGAAGAAAACAGAGAACTGAGTGACACCGTAACACCTGCATTGAGATCATTCAGCATCAACATGAACTTACACAAAAGACAAAAGCAGCCATGACTTTCTAACATCACCTGTGCCCAGTATTTGGAGTAAGTCCCACATAAAAACTACAACTGAGATATTATTGGTGTAAAACCCTTCGGGTTTTTCCACATCCTTAACCTTCGTCAACATTTGTCATGTAAATTTTCTACTCAGAACTGGCCCGAGCCCTCATTCTTCTTAACTGGTAATGTGCACATTTTGCATTCATTCAAATGAAGATACTAGGAGGATAATGGACTTACTGAGCCTAGCTCAGCCTTTAGTACTGTGTCCAGTTCTGGACCCCACAGTTTAAGAAGGACATTGAGACACTTGAATGTGTCCAGAGAAGGGCAACAAGGCTGGTGAGAGGCCTTGAGCACAAGCCCTACAAGGAGAGGCTGAGGGAGCTGGGATTGTTTAGCCTGGAGAAGAGGAGGCTCAGGGGAGACCTTATTGCTGTCTACAGCTACCTGAAGGATGGTTGTAGCCAGCATGAGAACAAGGGGACACAGTCTCAAGCTGTGCCAGGGGAAGTTTAGGCTTGAGGTGAGGAGAAAGTTCTTCACTGAGAGAGAGCCCATTGGAATGGGCTGCCCAGGGAGGTGGTGGAGTCACCATCCCTGGAGGTGTTCAAGAGGGGATTGGATGTGGCACTTTGTGCCATGGTTTAGTCATGGGGTCTGTGGTGACAGGTTGGACCTGATGATCTTTGAGGTCTCTTCCAACCTTGGTGATTCTGTGATTCTGTGATTTAGAAAAAGAGCTGGAAAGTAGGCAAAGGAGTGCAAGATAATACTGTAACATTCTGGTCGTCCCCTGAAGAAGTGGTTGGTTGGTTGGGTTTGGTTTGGTATGGCTTTTGGTTTGTTCATTCTGGGGCTTTTATTTTTGTTTGTTTGGTGTGTTTGGTTTTGTTTTTCCTTCCAGAATTTAATTACTTTGCAGGGAAAAAAATAAATACAGAGATGTTATTGAAAGAAACACTAAAGGTTGAACTGTGAATCCAGTTGCTACATTTTACAGACAGATCCACCTGAAAGTCTTTTGGTCTGCTTCAGTTTGGAATGGGTTTTGTTCATTATTGGTATTTTCCCTTTCTTTCCTTCTTTCTTTGCATTCTATTAGCAATCTTCTATTAGTAAGAGTGATAGTGGTTTGGGTATGATGTTGCCTGAATAGGTGCCTAGAGAAACATGATGCACACACAACAAAACTTAGCACAGTGTCATGTAAGCCAGACACTTAATGGATCACACTGTTATTCTCATTCTCCACAATAAACACATGATGGAAAAAAGACTAACCCAGATGCGTATTTGTAGTGTCAAACACAACAATTATGAGAAATAAGTAATTTGGATAGGAAAAAAAGTTCAAATCTAGATTTAGTCAAGGACCTTTGCACCTGGAAATAAGTCTGACCAAAAAAAGGACCCAGACAGTCCCTTGCCTCAGAAAGCTTACTTCGCTAAAAACACATTCTATACAAAATGTTAGGGCTCATGCAAATACTTTGAAAATGTACCTTAAAGCCTTCCTGGTTTTAGGTGTACACATCTTGTGCTGTAACATTCACAAAGCTTCATAACATCAGCTATAAATATCTGTGAACCATATCTCCAGATGCCATCATCAGATTCAAAATTCTGACTTCTCTTAACCATGCCTGTGATGCCTCTCACACGCAGATAACTGAATATCTAACCAAATGTCTAGCTCAGGCTGGTAACCCCGTGGTAAAAAACCACACCTAAAGGCAAAGTAGCACTATCACAGTGAAGTCTCATTTGTATAGACAGCAGGTCTCACTTCCAAAATTACTTGTGAACATTTTGTTGCATCTTAACAGACCTTCTGGAAATTCTGAATGAGGTTTCCAAATAAAATACACATTTTGAAAGGTAGAAAAAAAGACCCTAAGTGAACATTATTTCTACAGTGGACAGTAAGCAAATAAATAAATGCCATTCTAAAGCAGTACTCAGAGTAGAAGAGGTTACAGATGGGTATCCTGGATATTGTGATAAGACCACAGAAGACTGCACAGAACTGCACAACACACTACAGAAATCAGGGTTTGAAAGAACAGCTAGTGTTTGTAAAAGAAAGTATGAGAAAATCTGAAAGCCCGTTTTAAGCCAGAACCAGATTGCTTCATCTTTCCCCACAACTGACTGACCACAGCCAGGGCTAACCCCTTAGGACAGGGATGTGAACGACGAGTGGTCGGGGATGGCACCGCAGACTCTTCGATCCGCAGGTCCCACTTCGGAGCACCGGCACACCGGGACGAGGGCTTAAAAAAACATAGCTCTGCCGGAGTACCTTTGGGCACCGGGCCAGGGAGCGGGCGAAGTGCCATAGAAGGCTCTACTGCCCCCGGTGTGCGAGTCCGGCCCGAGGCACCAAGAAGAGGGGGGAGCGGGCAGCGGGCAGTGCTGGGGTGAGGCTGGGCAGCCCCCGCCCGCCTGGACTTACCGCGCCGCGCTCGAAATCGTTGTAGAATGGTTTGTCCAGGAGGTGCCTCTCGCTGCAGCCTGCTGTGCCCTCCAGACTCAGGTACACGTAGTCGTCTGTGCCCGCGAACCACTGGCTGCCCGTGGCCACTGTGACAGTGTAGGACGGCATGATCCCACCAGCGCGACGCGGCTGGCCTCAGCACGGTCCCACCGACCCGACCTGACCGGCAGCTGCTGAGCCGCGCTCCTTCCTAAGCCTGAACGCTGCCCAGCGCCGCCTCCTCTTCCACCACCGCACGCCCGGGCTCGGCCCTACCCACCCTTTGCCAGCGCTCAGAACACGTACTCTGGTACACAGCATAGCACTCCGTGCAGTCTGTGCTGCCCGCATCCTGCACTGCATCCCTGTCCCGATACAGCTGTCCTTCACTGCACCCATATCCTGGCACAGCTATCCCACACCCTGTACATAGCCCTCATAGTGCACCTGTCTTTCCCCTCTTCAGCTCCACAGTAGCATGCTTCACACAGTTCCATGCAGTGCACTTTCCTTTCCATATCCTTCCACAGCTGCCCAATCCAGCCTGGCATCCAGAGCTCTTGGCACACATCATGCTGCTGTGCAGAGAGAGCAATCCTGCTTCTGTCAGGCACACCTCTGTAAAGCTTGGTGTTCTCACCACCTCTACACCTACAGGATTTCAGTCATGCACCCTCAAACTGTTCTGCACTCTGTAACCTCACCTACTGATCACCCTATTCTCTAGGCATACACACTGTTCTGTGAGCAGACCTTACGTATCTACTATCCTGATACCACACTACCATGATCTACCCCTACATGAACACTTAATGTCTCCCATTCCCTTCACTGTCTAGTTACTCTCTACTCACTCTCTACTCATGCCATACAACACCCACTTAGTATACACCAAATCTGTAAATCCATGCACAACTCACCATTTTCTCAGGTCTAGATCCCCATCTGCACTACTGCTGGCATGCTTTATCCCCTGCATTCCTCTAAGCTTCTCAAATGCTATGTTATCTTTGCACAACCATGTATAACATTAACTGTCAGACTGCCTACAGCAGAGCTGTAGGATTATACAAACACAACCGACACCCCTTCAACACAAAGTGCTCTAAAAATCCCACAATTTCACAGACTTTGCCAGTACCGTACCCAGAATTAAGTATCTTCTGTCATTAAGATACTGTCATTAAATAGCAGAAGTGTCAGCTGTGCCCCTTCCACAGTCCAGCTACTCAGCAGAAAACAGGGCCAAAGAGTGACACTGAACACTTGGCACTTGGGCACCAAGATGACTGATGTTATTCTGCTTTTTCATCAGGCAACAAAATACCACATACTGTCACCCTCAGATGCCTCACTGGTGGTCTTCCTTCACGCTACTGCCAGCAGCTGTTCCATTTCACTGTGGGGAAATGAGCCAGCTTGTGGCTTTCACAGATCCCAGTGCCTGTCTACCAGGGCTCTGTCCACAGATGAGGCTGGGTGGGCATTATCAGCCACCAACCTTCAACTACAGAGAACAATTAAAATCAGTAGCTGGAAGTTAGTGCTGGCTCTGTGTGCTTCTGCTCTGGCAAGCTCAGTTGCAAAGTGCTTTGTGCTTCACTCCAGCTGTATCTTGGACTGCTGAGTGAGACCACAAGGCATGCTTACAAAGTTTCTGCTTCAGCTTCTAAAATTGAGGCTACTCAAGATACTTTGTGGCCTGTCTTACTTGCACACCAGGCCAGTGGTGGCCATGCAGCAATGGGGACAGCCTGAGATGCCCTGGAAATGCCCCTGGTCCTCTTCCATAGAAGTATGATACTACTGTGCTACACTCACCCAGACAAGTCAAGGAAGATCTATTCTGTACAGAGACTCAAGCATTTGCTACATGTTGTGACTCAGATTTCATAGTTCTCCCATGTTGAAGGTACATATTAACATACAGGAATATAAAATTTTTCTGGTCTCATGCTACTTTTAAAATAACACCCAGAAGTGTGAGATTGCCAGCTGTCACATGGCACATCTGAGGCAGCTGCAGATTCCCAGCCCAAATGTCTGATCACTTCTTCTGAGGTTTAACCAGCAAGGAATCCTTCCTGCTGCACTGCCCCTGTAAAATTGTACCATAAATTTCTAAGTTCTCCTGTGGTTATCACTTTCTTTTACAAAGATTCCAAAGAAGTCATATTTTGGTTTCCTTTCTGAAAGAGTGCTGTCAATCCTGAAGTTTCTAATCTTAGCTTTACAAGCTAAGCTGAAGCCACCTTAACATGAAAGGGGCTTCAGAACCAGCTTTTGTCAGACACAAGGCCACCTTCTGGGCACCTTCATTTTTGCTTCAAATATGGAGCAAAGTGGTGTTCAAACTTTGCTCAGTGAGTCCCCAAGTTTCTTTGTGTTTCTGTTCCAACACATTTGAACCCTGTCCTATTCACAGATTCATAGAATAGTTTAGGTTGGAAGGGACCTTGAAGACCATCTACTTCCAACCCATCTGCCATGGGCCATTCCCTCTCATCCTGTCACCACAAGCTCTTGCAAAAGGTTGCTTTCCAGTGTTCTTCTAGGTCCCCTTTAGGTACCAGAAGGCTGCTATAAGGTAGTAGCAATTCTGATACCAGCTGAATCTCTCACAAACCCTCACTGAGGGTGCCACATCAATGCTTACTACAATATCTTTATATCTTTCGTGCAAGGGATCAGCCAAAGTGGCAGCAGCTCTGCAAATGTAGCTGCACTACTCTGGAACG
This sequence comes from Melanerpes formicivorus, assembly GCF_026170545.1. NCBI lineage: Eukaryota > Metazoa > Chordata > Aves > Piciformes > Picidae > Melanerpes > Melanerpes formicivorus. The sequence continues at coordinate 1,807,250 of NW_027142450.1, read as the reverse complement.
CTGCAAGAGGAGGAGAGGAGGGCGACAGAGAGAAGGCAGCCTGCTTTCAGGCTTTTCTTCTTCAAACCAGTGCTGAGAGGCTGTGCAGGTAACACTGCTAAAGATGAGGAGACAGCAGAGGATGAGACAGGTAAGTCATGGGCAAAGCAAGAACAAGGGATACAGCTACATTATTGTTTAATTTTTAATATGATTTGGTCTTGCACACATTTGAGAACTGCAAAACTAGAACAACAGTGGGAGACTGAGGACAGGTGCGAAAGTCCTAATCCACATCAGCAAAGGTAGAGTCCTGATAGAGGCTTGTGCAGTAACAGCTCTAATCTGATGTCAGGCAGGTCCAAATTCCCTGAAACAATACCTTTAACCTACCACAGCTTAATTTGGTCCAGGGCTGCAAGAATGCTGCTGAATGGAATGGTTTGATTTGATTTCAGACTGATTTCTCTGGTGTACATCAACTGCTTAGGCAAGGCCATGAATGACATATGGTCCTGAAAGTGTAGTTTTAAGATAAAATAAACCATCCTCTTTGCTGGCATGAGAAACACTAGCATGACTAATCCTTTGACCAGAATCAGTCTCTTTTAACATAGCAATTTCAAAAGCAAGAAGTTAAAAATGAGAGCAGGACAAGTGGCAAGCCAGACTAGAGAGCCCTCAGTTTATCCACAGGAAGGGAAAAATGGTACTTTCTGAGTTATGCTCAAGGGTAAAGCAGATATGAAGTACCACATATACTACGATGGCTGCACTTTCTCAAATGGGATCAAGCCGTCAGGCCAAAACATTTCATACTCTCTCTCAATCACAAGGATATCTGTTTCCCTTGACAAAGGAACCTGCTGTCTCCAGCTCCAGATCCCATGACTATAACAGTGATGAATTATCCTAAGACCTTCCTTGTCTGCAGGTGGCCTTTGAGACAAAAAGTATCAGAACAAACCAACCCAGCAAGGAGCTCCCAGCAGAAATGACTAGCAGGTTCATTTCAGTGAAGTCTCAAAATGCTAGGAATTCCAGGCCTGAATCCTTGAAGCTTTGGGATTTAATGAACATACCCTGAGTGTTGATCTAATCCCTCTGTTCTGTGCAGTACTCAAACCCTCCTCTGATGTTAAAGCCTTTGAGACTACCCCATTCATCTCCTTAACGCTCTCAAGCAAGGTCTTCTCTCCATTTTCGGCTTTCAGTTAGTCTGCCACCCATCTTGCCTTTTCCCTAGAATACACTCTGGTAGAGTATCCTTAATGTTTGCCATCACTCGACCCTATTTGAGCAATATTACAATTATTCTACCTCATGTCATGTAGTGAACTTGCTCCCTGTTTCCTTAAACCAAAAAACCCCAACCCCCTCTTACTTACTTTCTCAAGTATATTCCCCTTTCTGTTTAGCCAGAATGAACTATTTTTCCCTCTGTTCAGTTCTTGTTCTCTAATAAGACACTCTTGCCTGATCTTCTGATGTCATCCATCCATCCATCCCAGGATTGTGAAAAAGCATCCTGTGTTGTGGTAACACAATGCAATCCCCAAGTGTTAGGGAACATCCCACATGTCAGAGACTGCAGTTTAGAGGATTTACAGGAAAAAAAACCCCAGGACTGCTTGCGGACATTGAGCTTTATTTATTCTTTTGGGTATTTCCATCATCATCCCTATGAGTCATGTGGATTCAAATTGGGTTAGTCCTGGCACAATCCTCTCTGCTCTGCCTTGCCCAGAGGCAAGATGAGTGACTGAGAAATAATGACAGTGGTGAAAGTGGAAGGTGGGAAGAAGAAGGAAATTTGGGTTGCACAAGTAAAATGAATGGAAAGGGACAAACCCAGCATGATAGCAGTGAAGATGCTAGGGAGAGGGAAGTCTGAAATGGAAGGAGTGGATTGCAGGAGAGTGGTCCAGAGGGCAGCTGTGGAAAGTGAAGGGTTAGAGGATAATGTACAATCCCTGCAGGATGAGCTGAGCAGCAGTACAGGCACAAGTCTCTTGAAACTCTCATGGCTTGGTTTCCAGCGTCAGCAGCTGGAGATAAACACCTTTTGACACCTCTGTACCTTCCAAAGGGCACTCATGGGGATACTGCCAACCCCTACTGCTGCCCTCCTGCCTTCTGACAGCCTCCCTTTGTCCTGCTCTGAGAGGCAAATCATGCTGGTCCTGCCACCCAGGTATCAGTACTCACCAGACAGCTCCAGGTCCAGCAACCAGCTGAAAAATCCTGTTCCTGGGGTCACAGCTGTGCCATGTGCCACCAAGTCACTGTTCTGCTCCACCTTGAAGATGGATACACTTCACACAGTGCCATTAACATGCTTTCAGACGAAATGAGGTTAATGAGAGGGGAGGAGTTCTTTTATAATTAGCTGAGGTGCGTGAACTCAAGATGAGAAGCAGCTAGATGGTTCTACAGGCTCTTTTCCTTAAACTATAAGCTTTTCATCCCTTCAGATAGCTTCAGTCAGACAAGTCCTGAAAATTTTCATGTCATGCCTCCAGTAGGGAACTTTTGTATAGAGGTATTGCTGGTTTGCAAACTGTATGTAACTTAATTTACTACACCCAGATTTGCTTCACTAAGAAAATATAGGACAGAACCTTTAGTTTTGCTAAGGGTTTGCCGTATTAAGACTTCCTCCCCTTTCCTACCTGGAAGAAAATTAAAGTTTAATCACTCCTTGAAAACATAAATTAAAGGATAATGTATGAGCACTCTTGTGTACGTTACAGACACAAACTTCCACTTCTGATTTGTTCTTTAGCCTTAATGCTTCTGTTACAAGCTTTCCTCACAGCAGCAGATAGTTTTTTCCTTGACCTACTGGTGATAGAAATGTATGTATTCAGCTGTTCCTGTTCTGTGGCTTAGTCCTGGCATGAAAACTCACATAGCACTGCACTCATGCTCATGCCATCATCAGTGAAGAACAAATGCAGCCACTCCACACTTACACAAAGTATTTTTTCTTCTTAAGGGAGAGTCATAGTAATGAGCATCTTCTGCTCTGCACCTCTGCCTAGAAACTGATGTGTGTGAGAATGCAGATTTGAAACATTCACAGCAACACAGCATCAATTCCAAAAGCTCCTGATTTTAAGGCCCACAGAGATTCTTTCTCCTCACTTCCTGCATAGCACAAGCCAGAACATTCCCCCCATGATTCATCTGAGCCCAAAGCACTTGCACAGTTATATCCTCTCACAGCATGAATGGCATCATCCACTTACACTTACCTATGCCTTTATCATTCTGAGTCATTTTAATATCACATCACCATGTGCGACCGTTTGAAGCTGTGCCTTTAAGAAAGGGACAGTGCTGGGACACTCTGGCTGAATGTTTTGGAATCATAACGCTTCTCCGCTTCTCTGGCTGAGTTAGCTGTGGTTTTTTTCCTCTTTGTGGGGGAGAGAAAGCTAGGCCTTCTCTCTCAACCCACTACACCATGTGGTGCTACTCTGTGTTGGAAAGCTTCACTGAACAGCCATCAAATTCCATGTTTACTCCAGTGAACATAACTCATGTTAATCATCATTTTACTATTGGAGAGAACAATTTTTCTCTCCTGTGGGCCTCTAATGCTTCTTTCAAACAAAATGGATACTATAATGGTTTTGGTTTGGACTTTTTTCTTTTTTTTCCTTTTTTTTTTTTTAATAGAAACACTTTATTGCTGCAGTCAACAACCCTGTGTATCACACACAAAGAACCAATTACAGTTTAAGAAACTAAAAATAATTCTGCAAGTGGTAATACTGAGAAAATGAACATACAGGAAAGGATACAAAACTATACATTTAAGTTACTAGAAATTTACTAACCAAAAAAAAACCTCTGCAGAAGTGTGAAGTGTCTTGTATAAACTATACAACACATGCCAGTGTAAAGTTGCTTAACGTTATACAGTTACCTATCTACAAACGTTTTACCCAGTTACAAAGATTAGCTGCAATTTTCCAACAGTTATCTTCTATACAAAGACAAGAGCTTTCAGTACTTCATCGGGATATACAGACACTGCAATATCTTGAAACTAAAAAAAGTAATCACAAAACCAAAAGATCCTGCTTAGAAGTTTGCTTTGCATATCTAATATACCACTGTGAAAATCCAGCCAGCAATATCTTTGCTTTTGCATTTGCCCCGTTTCACCCATGTTTGAGAAGGACCCAATCCAGAGTCACCAACCTCCCTTTTATTGCTGGACACAATCTCTACATCAGACTACACCAGAAATCTGTATCTTAACACACTTCAGCTTCAGGAGAATTTTGGACCCCCGTCCCAGTTTGTAATAATACTTACCCTGCCAAACACAGGGCAGAAGGAACCAGCACCTATGAGTGGCCTTTCAAAGGTTTCTGAAGAGCAGCACACACCAAGCAGACTCCCTCCTTATAGCATTGCTACACCTGGGACTGATGTTCTGATCAGCACAGGGTATTGGCAGAAGCGGGCCTGGACAGGGAGTTACTATTGCTTGTCAGGATTTCCCAGGTACAGCACTGAGACCCAGCACTTCTCTAACCCCTTAAAGTGTGTCCTGCTTTGAATACCTCCTCCTGAGGCAAAGCAATCTCAATCACATTCAATCAGAGGAAGCTGTCCCCAGGTCTGGCCATCTCTTCAGAACACAGGGCAACATTTTAAACACCACCCCTGCTCCCAAGATACAGGATTACAGTTGAAGAAGGTCCTGAGAATTCATAGGAGTTTAATATCTGACGATCTCTTAAATGGGATCAACCTTCTGCAGCACACACCTGTATTTCTGACCTAATGCATGGCAGATGTACCAAATATGACACAGCAGGGAAATTTGGTTGGCACAGCTGGTGCTTTTTTGGACAGGATTTAATGCAATACGAGTCTGGTCAGATGCCCAGGGTGTGGGCAAAGGCTCTGGCAATCTAGTGAAGGGACAGTGGCAGGTGGAATTAAGCCTATATTCCCTCCTACTAGAATTCTGGTCTCAGGAAAGCCCCAGGTAACCCAAACTAACTTTGCCCAGGGAATGAGGACAATAAAAGTCAGACTTCTATTTTAGCTGTTTCAAAAGCTGCCAGAAGCAATAGAAAGCCTGACCTGACAGGGAGTGGTCATTCCCTGTACTGACATCTAGGTGGGAAGGACAGAGCTCACCTGAGCTAGCATCAGTGTCTTGCAGCTGGAAGATGAAAACAAGTCAACAGTATCTCCTTGAGGAGAAAGAAAGAAAAAGCACCATTCAGCCTTCTCACACCATTTGATGGGACCATGCGGAAGCAGAGGACTGCAGCTCCAGAAGCCCACTGTTAACATCAAACAGTATTTAGCACGAGAAGTGTGACCAGCATAAATGAAAACCCCTGATGGATCGATCTCTACTACAGGCCTTCCAGGTATGAGCACTCCTAAGCAGTACAAAGAGTTTAAATATTAGACCTTAATTTTCATTCAGAAAAGACCTGCTGGGAGAGGGAATGGTTAGCAGCAACACTGGCTAAAGCAGTTTCATCCACAAGTATTTTTCCCTAGATGATTTTGCTGGAGATGATTTTTCTTCCCCAGTTAACATACACAGGGGCACAGCAAAAACCTTCGGTATCCTGAACACACTACCTTGCATGTGCCCCATGGAGCTTCCAAAACAGCAAAGGAGATTTTACAACATTTCACCAAGAATCATGTACGACTGACACAGGACCCGCATGCTCCTGTATGCCATACTGGCACTTGTCAGAATACGGGTCAGACACCAGTGCCTCTCAGGTGTGAGCTAAAGAACAAGCAGATTTCATACCAGAACTTAATCCATTTTCATTTTGCCTACTGGCCACAGAAAGGACGAGACAGTGCACAGCATCAGTCAGCAGCTGATTCTGTACATGCTGCAGCTGTAATGTGAGGATCTTGCAGACGTGTAAGCCTTGTGCACTTAGGCATTTCAGAAGAACAAGATGGTGTGCAAGAGCTGGCATTTAACCCACCTGAGTTTAACTGAGTAAATATTTTCACAGAACAAAATAAACAAACAAGACAGCATATTATCTGGGTTCTCATAAGAGAAGATTACCCACAGCAGAGTTCAAGGAAGGGCCTGAGTAATTGCACTTCAAATAATGGCAGGCATAGGCAACAAACTCTACATGCATATGGTCATGAAGACTACTGCCCTGATGTAGCAGAGTATGCAGGGTTTGTCTGCCTTTATCACCTAAGCATGGGATATCCTGACATCTAGTACAGTATACAAACCCATGTCAGTGCAGCTTTGCTAGGACTGCCTAGAGGTCTGGGTGTTCAAATACATCTCAAGAACAAGACACCACGCTGTTCATGAGGATCACAGCCAGCAAGCGTCGAGCAGAGGCACGCTCTCCCCACACACTATTATTTTCTAACAGCTCTTAAAAACAACTGATACGTGTTCTTTTGCCATAGTCCCTCCTCTGCTTTCTTTTAAAATACTAATTTAGAAATAAATTAATATTACATTTTAAGGGAAAAGTAAATCACCATTTTCTTACTGTTATTCTTTGGGAAGTATTAAATCAATTACTTTCAATATGAAAAGAATTTGCCCAATGAAAGTTGTAACTGAAAAAGACTAAGCAAAACCTGAACTGGAGCTGGGGATTGAGTTCAGTATCTCAACAAATAAACAGAAGCTTTTACCTGACTGAGAAGTCCAGGAAACTCCTACTAAGACCAGTCAGGAGGTGATCATTGACTTTACAGAGATTTAGAAAGGTATTGGGTAGGTAAAGTCAGCTTTCAAATGCAGAGACCTTCTGTGCTAACTTTTTGTGGGTGTTTGGTTTTGCTCCAGTCACACTGAGACTTTGGTTATGTGAGGACTTGAAGTGGTTCAGTGAGACAGATAGGTCAAGTAAATAAACAGCAGACACCTCAGGCTTTAGGCAACTCTATCTAAAGCCCTGCAAACATTTTATATCTGCCCCTCTTTTCATTAAGGCTGACTTATTAAAAAGCCAGTCCCAAGTTTGTAAGCACAGTCAAAACTATTCTCTGACCATGTAATGCATCACATCAGGACTAAAACCAGGCAGTTATTTTTAAACTCATTGACTTAATGCAATGTTTACTTCCTACACTTTGGTCTTAGAATTTCCCCTGACAATGTCAAATTTGGGGGTAATTCATGCATGACACAGAACTAAGAGGGAAAACCAGTTTCAGCTGTATTGACTAAGTATCTTTTTTTCTATAACAGCTCACATTTTTGCCAATAGAGGAATAAACCCTTTGCCAATGGTTTGGAATAAATGTTACATCAGGTATACACGTGCAGGTGTATCAATGGTCTGATCTGTTGGGGGAGGAAAAAAAGACAAAAGGAAAAAGAAAAGAAGAAACAGACAAACCCCAGCCCCCAAAACAGAGCACTGAAGCCATTATGCATTGAAAATGAACACTGTACACATCCCACTACTCCCCACACACAAATCACAAGTGCAATATTCTTTCAAAAAGATTGCTCCTTAAAGGAAACCCAAAGAGGCAGAAGCTTTTAGTGTTATGTTTAGTAGGATAACGTGGGCATGTGTTGGAAATCAAAGGTTGGAATTTTTCTCTTGTTTGTTTTGCTTCTTTATAAGGCAAGAGGTTTACGTTCCAGAAGAATAAATGGGGTAAAGAATGAAGAAATGTTTGGAAAACGACACATTCTTTCAAGTTTCATTCTCATTTGACATATGTATTACAAAATAAAGATTTTAAAAAGTGCTATATGCTTTGTAAGTCTTATCACAATATGTAAAGCAAAATATTACACCTGCTGCCTAAGACAAAATGTTAGTGGCAGTGTTAGCGGTAGATTAGACTCTAGCTCTTCCACTTTCCTCCATGTCAGGGACAACCTCCTTCATCGCACTTGAAAATCAAATAAACAAACCCCACTCTACCCATATTCCATAATCATTGAGAGTCATCTTCGAAAGTAACAGACTCCACTTGAAGGTGATGACAGTTCACTAGTGGCTTGCTTCATTCTAAAGCCAAGTCCCATTCTACCAAATATCCTGTGGCTTTTTGATCAGCTGGTATGAGAGACAAAATGTTGAGAGGTATGTAACCATGATGACAGTGACAGATATGTCAAAGAGATTAACAAAAAAAAAAAAGTAAAAAATTTCATCCACCAGCTCTCAGCTGTTAGCCAGTTTTAAAAAGGTAGAGCAGTTTGCAGTAAACAATGACATTTTAAATCTTCAAGGACATAGAGAAACACCCCTCCCACCCAGCAATCAGACGTGAAGGATTTCTGCAGCGCAGTCTTCTGGCTCTGTGTAATGAGAAGAGTTTGTGTCTGAATGGTGAACTCCAAGCATTTCTTTGCTTTCAAAGTTCGGCTCCATTAGTGCAGGTTTTTCAAAAATATTCTTCTTGCTAGTCTCTGGACAGTTTTGTACATATATTACTCGGTTATAAGCTTTAAGTCTCTTCCACAGTTGTACGTACACTTTGCATTGTACGTACATGAACAGAAGTCCTCCAGTGAAACCAATAGCCACAACCACCAGTTTAGTCCAAAATGGCCACTCTAGAATCCCTAGAAGAAAGAAAATTAAAAAGAAAAAGAAGAAAGAAAAAGAACTTGGGTCAATATTGGCTGAACTACACTGGATGCCCCCAAAACATCCTGTAAAGAAACTGTCACAAAGTTTGGTCCAGGCAAACTACTCTTTTACCCTCCCTCCCCCCTTACTCCCCCCCAATTCAAGTCAGACTCGTGCAGACTTCTACATCACACATTCTCACTCACTAGAGAAAAAAAAATAAAACAATTGATTCTCTGTCTGACCACTTGTGCAGTACAATCCCACTGTCAAGGCAGCAGCCAGTAACACATTTTGGTCCTTTTGCATCAGTTTTGAAATAAAAATTGGATCAGATTATGAGAGAGATTCTGAGGCATGGTTTCCTCTTCATAGCTGGAGACTCAACTCAGTAACTGAAGAAGTCAAAAGACCCTTTGTGATCACCCAGTATATGGAATCATAGTCTTTACACTTAAAATGGAATGATTGTCTCCATCTAGCCTGATGTGTTTGTTATGCAGACCAGGCAATTTTATTTGCATCAGACACAGTCACTTGTAGTTGAACTAGAGCACCATCTGATGCAAAATTGCAGGTGCTGGAAGTGCTGAAGCATTCTGGCAACCTTACCCTCTGTCATTAAAAATGCCTACCGTTAATTTCCTGAACTTGTTTAGCTTGAACTTTTAGACAATGGATCTTGTTACATCTCGATCAACTACTTTAAATGCTTACATAGGTCCTGCACCCAGCTGGCCTCTCCCCTCTTTAAAGATAAGTGGCACCACAAGAAGGATATGAAACCATGCCAAACTACCCACTATGAGGTTTCTTGGAGAATAAACCCATTGCCTTCCAAGTATTTTAAAGTTTTCACCAAGCTGCAGGCCAGTGTTCTGGTAATGTGCAGCAGCATGAGAGGAATGAAAAGTATTTTAGTCTCAAAATGAAAAGGGCACTGCAGGATGACTATTGATGAAATCCCACCTGTGCCTAATATCTGAACCTGATTCACAGGTGAGCTATCTGATACCATCTACTGGCTAAAATATCCTGGAGATGACAAACCTTTGCAAATATGTGCTTTTCATCACCATATGGAAATCTTACAGGAAAATGCTAACAGTTTTCACTGTATCTGGAAGAAATGGAGTTGGATGGAACAGAATCTAAATGATTTCAAAGTAGCTTCTGGACTGAAGTCACAAAACAAACAAACAAAAACCCCTAACTCAACCAACCAAAAAAAAATAAAAATCAAACTACAGCCCAAATGAGAAATTACAACAAGTCTATTCAAGGTACAATTCTGTGGATGCAGAGGTTTATTGATGCTCAGTCAACTCCCCAGAGAATGCACTTCAGTCACCAGCAAACCATCTTTCACCTGCATGCCCACTTGGCTTTCAATGCTCTGTAAGCAACGACAGTTTGCTTTCTAATGGCTCCCAGCCCTGGTGGATACCCCATTCCTTCTATACCCTCCTTCAAGGACAACTCAGCTGCCTGAGAGATGGTTCTGCAAATCTGTAGTCCACCATAACCAGGTAAACAGATTTCAGCTTGGTAAGTTTGCATCTGGCAGACTAAAGAAAACCTACTATTCCAGAATGCAAGACATCCCTGCAGTGGGGTGGCAGGCACCACATGAATTCCAGCATACCTTGTACCAGCTGTGTGAGCTGGAGTCCTAAGAATCATTCTGAATTTCTTCTGCTTCAGGCATAAGCTTTCATAAAAATGTTTCCAGTGTAACACAGCTGTCACAGGAAACCTGTGCTAACCCACTTCACAGATGACAGAACAGAAAGAAAACCCTACTGATTTACCTCAAAGATTTGGATTTAGGTTCCTCTTACTTCTTCTCTTTTTAGAAATTCTTCTGGTTTTGGCCAGTTAAAAGGTAGTCATAGCAGCAAATGAATGCTTACATTCTTATCTGCTCAGTGTTCCAATTCAAAGCTAAATTAGCTAAGGCAATGCAATTTTGTGCCTGGCTACAGTAGATTAGCTCTTTCACAAGCGCAGGCTAAATTGACTTGAAATAGCCTTAAAAAGCACACACAAATGAATTTACACTGACTTAACTAAAAAGTAGTTTTAGAACTGCTTTTAAACCAACCCAACCTCAGGCTAAACCTGAATCATCTAAGTATAAACACAATCTGCACACTCATGCTCCACATCCTCTCTGCATTCAGACTATCTATTGCAAGAGAGTAAGTAGGAAGGCAAGCAAGTAACATACCAGTAGCCTGTCCCTGTTTAATCTCTTCAGCAGTCCTGTCTATCAGGACATAGAGTGACCACACAACGCAGGTGATGGCAATGATATGGAATGTTACAGAGCACATGATCTTCCTCCTCTCACTGGCTGTCATCTGCAGCTTCTCCCACTGGCAAGAAACCCAGAAGTAGAGCAAGAGATTAGGTATTTACTGTAGTTACTGGAGAGTGTAAAAAGAGAATACTGATAAGAGCAAAAACCAGGCACGGATTTCCTCCTCATACAGATTTTGAAAGTCAGAGGGCATTATTGCTCTGTTCACAGCATGTGTGCGACAGCTAGCAGCTTGGCCTGCTGTGATGGGAGCCATACTGCCACCAGAGGGGACCTCCAGTGCTCAGCTCCTGTCCAGAGCCTTGGCACAAGTCATCATACCCTCCTTACCCACCCAGGGGCAGCTCCAGTAATGAAGCCTTGAGCGGTGCGAGCGAAGCTGCTCCTGAATGCGTTCCCCACTCAACAGTGGGTACTTACAGTCACAACTAGGCATCAGAAATGCTCTGGCTCAAGAAACCATTCAATAAGACACTGTAATAAAAATGGTACATGATCCAATTGACCACTGTGCATAAGCCATCTCATGTTCAGCTCTCTTAGAGTCCCTTAGTGCACAGCAAGGCTGTTTAGCTCTCAGCTCAAGGTTATTTAGTTCTCACCTCCTACCTCTATGATTCTAATTTAATCTTCACATCTATTTACCACTACTTACGGTAGTGATACCCATATTTTGTTTTCAGTGTTTCTAGTATCTTTAAATAAACATGCCCTAAGAATATACAGTAGGAATAAGATGACAGCTACTCTAAGTGAGAGGAGGCAGCGAGATTAAATCCCCAGGCCTGCATCTATCAATAATGTTTATATAACCCAAATATAAACCACAAAGTCATGTTGCTGTAATTTAGGAAAGAAGAAAAGTGCAAAGAAATTAGTTATTGTAGATGCTTCTATGCTTCTACTGTGGAAGGAATTGTTCAAAACTATCTTCCTTTCTTTTTTTTTACTTAAGAGAGAAATACTTTCTTTAAATTATTTTTTTTTGTTATGTCCCTTCTGTTATGATGAATTTTGGTTTTGCATGTGGGATACATGTCCATCAGCACATCTGCTTGGAACAGAGTTAAGATGGGCTTTTCTCCCACTTTTACAAAACATATGCTGAGACACACAAGCTTCTCATAGATGCCTATGTTTTTCCAGAAAGGTGCACTTGATTTCTTCTAGAATAATTTGTAGGAAAAGAGGACTTTGAAAAGTAGGAATATGGAAGAGAGTGAGGATCACCTGACTAGTCTGACTGAGATCACCCATTCTGTTGAATTATTTATTTCTACTCCTATAAATACAAAAACGGTTGAAACCTAAAACAGAGACTCTGTGATACTCTCTATCTTGACAACAAATCAGGTCTTCGGCAAGTCCAAGAGACATCTCCAGTTCTGTGGGCATCTAAACCTCATTGTGGCACAACAATTGAAGTTGCCCAGTAATGACATCTTAGACTCATGTCATGCTGGAGAACTATCTTCTCTTCAAGTTTCTTAGAAAAAGGGTGAAGAAAGCATTCCCTTTGCATGTTCTGTTTTAAACAGAAAGTTTCTTTTGCATCTAAACAAAGACATTTACTTTTGATAGAAAGTACAAATTAATTAATCCTGTCAAAAAGTAAGGACTTAAATTTTGACTAATTGATATTCCTCTTTTCTGTTTCACAGCTTGAGCTCCTTGACTGTACAATGTCTACTGAGAACTGCTGGCTTGACAGCCACCAAACCAACTGACACCACCTCATCTCTTCAAGATCTATGATTGCACAACAAAAAAAGTAGATATTCTGCAAAATATGCACTAGCCCAGACAGGAAACTAGAATCTGTAGGTCCCTGCTGATGATGCAGCATGTGACATTTCCTAGTTAAAACAGTTAGCAGTTCTGAGACTTTTAGATGTTGTTAAAACAAAAAACTCAGCTGAAAATTTAATGTCCTCTTATTTATTTTTCCATTGAAATGTTAAAATAGAACATCCCTCTCTTGACTGCCCTCATCTTCACTGGAACCATGACACATTTTGTTTCTCGTCTTCTTCCCGTAGCTACTTAGTGTGCAAACAGTCCAATGCTGTGCTACAATCTTAAGATGCTGAGGAAGTTTAATTCCATTGCTACCCTACAGACAAGCAGAAACCCTATTATTTGCCCCATCCTGTTCATAATCACCAGTTTCAGACTATTTTCTCCTGACTGACAGGATACTATAAAGGCTTATCTTCTGTTTGCAGCTGAACCTCTATAGCGACTCTTTAGATATATTTAGGAGGTAAACTCCTTTCCCTCTTTCTGTTTATGGTTTCACCCTTACTTTCTGACATTTGGTCTCTTTCCTATAGATAACCTGCTTAGATATAACTAATGATGCCGAGTGACCCACTTCTGAAGGTGTCCAACAGCTTCTTCATATAAATATTCAGAAAATGTTTTCCTCCCACTGCAGGCAGATAAAGCACAGAAAAAAAACATCACTAATTGCAAACTATAGCAACTCCTTTTAGCTGGGATTCTCTGGAGTAATATCTTTAATATTCTATGGCTGGGCCATGTAAAGTATTGTCTGTGCAGGTAACAGAGCCTATCACGGCCAATATTGCAGCTCAGAGGTGCTACACTCTGTGCCAAGGGGCTACTGAAGAAAAATATGCAGTTTTTAGAAGGCAATGATTCACACTCATAAGCAGAGGTCATCCTACCAACCAGACAAAATAAGAACTGTTTGAAAGCTGTTCTATTTTCTTTTAGGAGTCACTTTTAGGAATTGGACAAGTCTCATAAACAGCTTTCAGATGACTACAGTCCAGGTTTCCTGCCTTATATGATTTAGGCCCACCACAATTGAATTTAATGTTTCTCATTTATTCTAGTTCCAGACTAAGGTTATTGTTATTAACCTCTTCCACTTTGACAGATGTGCAAGATTTGTCTGTGCTAAGAATATCAATGACTTTGTCTCAAAATCCAGGTGGTAAGAACCAATTGAAACTAAAAGTCCAGAGGATATGGACGAACATAAAGGATACAAGTGTAAAACTGGCCTTAGAATACAAGTGGCTTTTAAGTACCTAAACTTTAATTCAAGGAATTTATGAAAGGTACTTTTATATAAAACAAAAATACAGGCTATACTAACCTGAAGTGCTAAAGTCTAGTCAAAGCCTAAGAACAAATAAAAATGTAAACACATTTATTAATGAACCTTCTACTTGCACTGTAATATTTTCACTAAAGTAGGTTTGCTCCTTTGGAAAGAATAAAAAACCCCAACCTACAAATTTTATCCAGGTTGCATTTAGAAATTATGATTTAAAGTAAGTTCAAACCAACATCCTTGTATTTTCAAGAGAACTTGAAAGCCATATGGATCTCTGACCTGCAAACTAAAGCAGATCACAGTAACGTAAACCTCCATATTAAGAAAGTGGGTAACTGCAAAACAATTAACTTTATGCATCAGCTCTAAAATGTAACAGTAAAGAAGAAAATCAGGTTGCTGCATGCACATATGTGTATGTGTGCGTGTCCACATACATACATTTATACATAGAAAACTGCTGGGCTACAACAGCTAACTCAGAGTTGGATTCCACTGATGTTGATTTTGCCAGGCTGTGTTAATTTAAATCCTTTTGCACCTGTACCAGAAGTACAAAGGAGCAACAGAAACATTACAACTGTGGGGGTTGCTGAGGGCTCATAGGCATGGGTAGTCTCTTTTTGGAGTGGATCTGTGTTTGCGAAAGTATCCCCTTAGGGAAGTGGGTCTTGTGCCTACCTTTCGCAAAGGCTTCAGCTTTGTCTCCATGATGAACTCATACTTGCACAGCTCACAGCATCGTGTATCTGAACTCTTGATCCACTGCTGCAGGCAGGCTTGGTGCACAAAATGAAGACTTCCTGTGCAGTGACAGGGGGTAATCAAAGGGCTCTCATCGTCTCCTTCACAGTGACATATCCTGAATCAGAAGCAAAGCTGCTCATTAGAAGGGGAAGAAAAAAGGATGTGGAAGAGGCATGTCATATCTGTGATCACACACGGCTGTCCACTGAGGATCCTGAGACACACATATCAAAGGAATGTGTTCCATAAAGGAGCTAAAACAACTCCATTGTTGCACAAGCACATACACAGGCACAAAATAATTGAGCACAGACACTGCTAACTGGACAGCTGCTTTCTAACAGATGAGACAAGCACACAGAGCCTGACAGAAGTGCAGTATCCAAAAGAAAAAAAAAAGCAGCTAAGAAATAACAACACTTCATCTAGAACAGTAGCACTTAAAACAGCATTGTAACAGATCAGACAGCACTTCCCAAGACAAAATATGCACAGAGAGGTACAGCTACTCATGGACTACGATCAGAAACAGAAGGTAAAACATAATTCCCAAACCAATCATGAAATGGCCCACCTCAGTATCATCCAGAGTTCATTTAGACAGCCTGGATTTAGCACAGGTGATTATTTCTAGTGCCAATTGCTAAGAGACAAATTCACGCTGCAAAGCTGCAGTACCATATCTCCCCAAAATACACCTACTCTAAACAGACTATTGGGTTTACTCCCTAATTCTTACTTTGCAAGAGCTGCTAAGGAAGGATCAGCTCTGCAAAATGCCCCATTTCTCTCACAGCCTACCTGTGCAAACAGCAAGGACACCTGATATAGTGTTACTACCAGGTGCTGGTGTTTGATTTCTAGCTTCAATTTATACGTGGGTTGAATTCAATCAAACATCAGTCAAACATCACTAATCACTAAGTCCTCCTACATCAACAATCACTAAGTCCTCCTAACCATGTAGAAGAGGTCATGAATTGAAAGGGGGATGCTAAGGGACTCAGGGAATTAATTTAAGTTACTAAGCATATATGAAGTACATCCTGGCATCCTGCCATCCCTGTCTGTTACTGAAGTCTCTTATTGATGTGTAGCATCTTGTCTCTTGAAACCTTGCTGATAGCTGGCAAGTGGAAATGAAGGAGTGGGTGGATTGCAACAGCGTCTTGTTGCTGACAAGCCAGTATGGAACTACATTTTGCTGGTAATGAAGGGGGAAATCAAACAATACTGACAAGTACTAGCAAAGCCAGCTTAAGAAAGTGCTGGCTGGGGGGTAGACAGTTTAGGATAGTAAAATGCTAGGTAGGGGGATCAGACATTTGCTCCTGGACTTGGTAACTCCTGCTCCTCAGCTGTATTTTTGAGCTGGGGTGGGGAAGATCTGCAGACAGGTCAACAAGAAGACAAGCCTAAGCTGGCCAATCCCACCACCTGTGCAAATCATCAATTCTCTGTAGCTTGAACAAGGACATCCATCATTTTTTGGACCTCACACTCTGGATATTACAGAGGCCCACCAGTAACACCCAGTGTTCTGATACTTCTTTCCACTAATGCACTCAAAAAGCCCTTTGTAAGTAAAAGAGTGTAGTGGGATCCAAACTGTGAGAAAAAGATGACCCCCCTCAAAAAAAAAGCAACAACGAAACCAACACCCCAAAACAAACAAACAAACACAAACCACCAAAAAAGCCCCACCAAAAATCTTAAGCCATATTGACCTGATCTTAGAAGCAATTTTCAAACAATCTGTTTTTCTCCTGACTCCCCATCCCCTATCAAACCAGCAGTGACTGTAAGGAGACACTGCTCATTAAAAGCTAAGATATGTTCAGCTTGGCCCTCAATATGGGTAGCTGATTCTCTCATGATATTCCCAGTTTGGGCGCTGTTCAGAAAAGATGACCATCTCAGAACCCCAAACTCGAAGCCAATTGCAAGAGAATTTATTTGACTCCAAAGGAAATTCTTTTGCTTAGTAGCCTTGTTAAGTGCAGGTCAGCAGAGAGAAGGCTGCATGCTTCAAATTGCCCATATTAAAGCAAGGTGATAGGGTGAAAAAAAAAAAAGACAGAAAACAGCACAAAGGCAGGGAAAAGCAGAATGGTCTCCACTGCACATGGGAGGGCTTTGGTAAACCAACCTGCAGGTATCCCCCGATGTGGAAACAGGGGAGAGAGGGGGGAATTTTTCTGAGGGGGGGGAAGGACAGTCAAGGTCACTGTCCTTCTCAACTGAACAGAGCGGTGCCCGCTGCTCTTTCGTTTTGAATTTCACTGAGGTGCTGTCCTCAAAGACGTCATCATCTCCCATATCATCAGAGCAGAAGTCCGTGCTTTCCACCAGTATACCAGAGGATTTCTCAGCTTGGAAGTGACTGGAATAGCTCTCTAGTTCATGGAATTTATGCAGGCTGCTGGTGCTGGAGGTGTGGGAGAAGGAAAAAAGATAACGCAACAGTTTTTTGCTTCTTGAGGTGTCATGGTCCACTTTGTCCTCCAGCAAGGGGATATGTACAGCACTGTGGTTCTCTGCTCCTCCCGATGCATTCGAGTAGTTGGAAAGGGAAGGGATATAGGAGTGCTTAGAACTGCTGAAAGAAAGAGGCCTGAGATTCAGCGGTTTCCTCTCTTTAAGATGAAATTTGTTAATCCTTAAACACTGCTCTTGAGTCGGGGTCAATTTGCCTTCTGAGCGTGTCCGCTCCACATAGTCAAAGCACTCACTGGTGCTCTGTGCCTTCTGGTCCACGTCATTGAGGGACTTGGAGAATTTCAGAGTGCGGGTGGGCTTTACATTCTTAGCAGACCTGAGTGCCTGGCCCCGATCTTGCCCACGGGAGTTTCGCTTTGCTGCATGTAATGTATCTTGACAGATTACTGTCACAGTGACCCCTTGTGTCAGAGGGCTCTGGCAGTGAGAATTTTTCAAGACAACGGCAGACTGCACTGGACTGTGATGACAACACTCAGAAAACACTGCACTGGAACTGCATGCAGAACAGTGGAATAAAAGCACAGAAAGTAAAAAACAATTACAAAAGAGAACACGTATAATTAAAAGTGAAGAAATGAGAATTACAGCTAGTGTGGGAATGGCAAACATAGTGGGACCAAGCAGTTGGTGAGAATCAACAAAGCCGTGTTAGATAGCAATCGAGTCAAACAAATGGGATGCTTCATAGAGGAAGCCCACATTGCTTACTTGTGCTTTTCAGTTTTGTTTTTTCTTAATTTGAACCTCACATACACCTCACCACACTTTACCTGCAGATGTCCTGGTTAGATGGCGTAACAGAAGTCCGAGAAAAGCTATGAGGGGCAGAGACAGAGGTTGGACTTCCAGCCTGCAGTGAAATTAAAACAAACGAACACAAGCAAGTCACAAGTCAGAAGAGTTTGGTACGCACAGCAATCGCCTTCAGGGTTAAACATGGCATGTGGAGTCAGATACCATTCTATATCAAGTATTCAAGGGCTAGTTGCAAGAAAGTGGCTTTACCATCAAGTGCTATAAAGGGAAGTCAACCAGCTTTGTCCTTGGAAAAATAGTAATCAGAACAGAAACATTTTCCCCCAAGGTTAAATGCAGCTATCTCTGGAGTGGAACCTGCCAGGTGTCAAACACCACATAGAACAATAGCTCGGGAAATGAGCAACGCTACTGTAATTAGAATAATTAGATGGAGGTGTGTGTACAGACTAGCCAGAATTTAGCTATCACATAATAGCTAATCCTTCCATTTATAATTCTAACAAGAGATTAGAGGCTTGGGTGGGGTTTGTTTTATTTTTAATTATTTTTCTTTCTTCTCAAGACAGAACTATCAGTAATTCAGGCACTTAGACACTATTTAGGGACTCTTTTTTCATACTAGCATATGCACGAGTACCATCTGCCAAACCAGACCATTCTCTGAAATACTCTTTGTATTTTGTGAGGCTTTTCATCTTGCTCCTTCTCTGACAAAGTCTTCTACCTACTTGGAGAAGAGGTGTGGCAGCAGTCATGTCAAGACCAAGGAGAGCACAAGGAGAAACAAAATAACAGAAGAATTCAGTGTAATTAACTCAAAACAATTAAGCTAGACAAGCCTCCAAAATAAATATGGTAAGAATGAACATTGTATCAGAGTTGGGACTCCATGGGCTATTATTATAGGCCTTTTCTGCCACTATGTTCTGTGAGTTGCTAACAGAACTCAATTCATTCTCAACTCTTCCTAGAGGATACCTGAGCTGATAACCTTATAATAGAGAATCTTTAAAACTGGTTCTTCAGTGTTCCACAGCTGCTGGATATGCTGTGCCACTCATTCACTGCTCCACAACATTGCTTGCATCTCAAAACTCCAACAAAAGTTTACAGCTGTTTTGATCTGCAAAGCAAAGCCTGAAATCCAGGAAAGAACAATGCAATCAGTGTGACAACAGGGGTGTCATCATCACACCAGGCTTCACAAAATCCAGCACAGGCAGCAGGGACCTGGGCCAGGAAAGTGTGCAAAGTCAGCCTAGGAGAGACCTCATGCTGTTAAAGGTGTGTTGCCACAAAAGCATGCTGTGCCCAGCCGTGTACTTCAGCTTGAGATGCCAGAGTTAGCTCATTTGTCACTGTTTTGATGATCTCTGGCCATGCTGCAACACACACACACCCCCCACCATCTGTCTCAGGACTCTTTAGTTTATGCTTAATTTATTAAAAGCCTCTATGGTATATTTAAACAAGGCTGCTGCAGGCTTTTACTCTCTCATGGCAAAAGCAAGGCTCCCTGTCACACAATGTAGTTGTTTTTCCCTGTGCAAGAAGATGGGTATACCAGGACACATATGCTACTTTAAAAACACAGGTACAACCATCATTTTCCATGTTACAGGACTCATCATTTAATGTTTTGTTCCTCTAGCCAACAGTACTACAGGGAGCAATGCATCTGGGCTCACATTGGGGTGTCTCAGGTGCACTAAGCCTGAAAAAAAAGGTAACCATTTACAGATGGGTCTCCAAGAGTAGAGGGCATGTCTCAAACACACACCTCTTGAACTGTAACTCATTTTCCATCCTACCCAGACAGCTACATGTGTAGAATAAAAACAAAGAGAAAAACCTTGCTTGGGCCAGAAAGCAAACTGAACTGCTACAAAATAAAGTAAGATTTCAAGATCAATTATTGGCTTTATCCTAGAAACTATGGTTCTTGAAATTTTACACCACTTGCACATACTAATGATATATGATGCTGATTATATAGTGATGTAAATATAATTACTACTTGGAAATTTGCCATTTGATGCTTAAATTCTCCTCAGGTACACCTCTGACTTGAAATATCATCTTCTAAAAACAGATTGTCCAGTAATTACTCTATTTTAAAAAAAGACTGACAAGTTAGTTAAAGACCTGGCACACTGTAATCTGCTGCAATAATTACACAAATGAAAATCAGTAAGACAAATAATTATTAAATAATAATTATCTTAAAATATATATTTACCAGTCTTCTAAAACCAAACTCTTGAAGCAGTAAAACAGCATGTTGCAGTCTGCTGTGGGAACAGAGGCCTATATTGTTGGAACTGAAGTTGCATATCAATAAATAAATCTGCCTCAGGTTTTGACTTAGAATAGAATAAACCAGGTTGGAAAAGACCTGGTCACCCAACACCAGCTAATCAACTAAACCATGGCACCAAGCACCCCATCCAGTCTCCTCTTAAGCACCTCCAGTGACGGTGACTCCACCACCTCCCTGGGCAGCACATTCCAATGGGTAATCACTCTTTCTGTGAAGAACTTCTTCCTAACATCCAGCCTACACCTCCCCTGGTGCAGCTTGAGACTGTGTCCTCTTGTTCTGGTGCTGGCCACCCGAGAGAAGAGACCAACTCCCACCTGGCTATAACCTCCCTTCAGGTAGTTGTAGATAGCAATAAGGTCTCCCCTGAGCCTCCTCTTCTCCAGGTTAAGCAACCCCAGCCCCGTCAGCCTCTCCTCACAGGGCTTGTGCTCCAGAATGTAACCTGCTCAGAATTAATCTAACCTCTTTACTCCTTCACTTCAGCAATGAATCTTAAAAAAAAACAATAAAGAAAAAGAAAAGAAAAAAAAGAAGACAGTGGCATATGTGATGTGACAGCCTTATGGCAGATGACTAACAATGATCCAAAATTTCCCTTCCAAAATCGTGCTACTGGCTTCTTGATCCAGCTGCCTGGCATCAAGATAGTGTCAAAGTCTCACCACTTGGGAAATTAAACAGCTAGGACAAACAAGAAATGGTGGAATTTTATTCGCATTTCAAGCTTACTATTCTGCTTATGGATGCCAGCACTGTTCAGGACAGTTTGCAAAAATCCCACATCTGAGGCTCATTTCTCTTCCTGCTTCAAAACAGAAGGTCCTATGCTCCAACCAAAATATGAGCAGATGTTGACACACTTGGTAAGGCACCAAGTGGTAGAACGAGAAAACACTGGAGAAAGTTATACCTCACCCTTGGCTTAAGCTACAGTAAACCGTTGCTACCATCAAATGCCATGGTTCAATAAGCCTCCAGTCCTTCAGTTTGCCCTATTTTTCCTCATGAAACTATTTACACATGTAAAACCTGCAATCAGATTAGGATAGTGAGGTGAGGTAAAACTAACCACCTCTTTTACTGAGCTTGTTTAGTGAAAGTCACTTCAGCTGCTGGAACAACATCCTAACTCACTGACAAGAGAAGAGCATAGTAAAATGCAAGCTACTGCCAAAAGCCCAAGAGGCAATTTCTGCCAGTATTAGAAACTGAGGTGCGTGCAGCTGACACTAGTCAGTCCACACAGCTCACCTGGGCTTACTGACTCAAGATACAGCAGCTGTTGGGCAGAGAGGTACTGCAGAAAAGAAGACACACTGACAGCCTTGGGCCAGAACAGGGCAGAGAAAAGGCAATGTGGTGGGTGAATGCAACAGAGAGGTAGATCCAACCAGCTTGGAGCTCTGATGTTGCTCAGCTCTGACGATAACCAATCAAGCCTTCACCACTCTCTAGCTTGTGGCACACACCATCCTCAATGCCCTGACAGCAGCCTCCCAAGTAGCTTCACCCACTACAGCAGTAGTAGATTTTAAAGAACTTCTTGTCATCAGAGGTTTCTGCCATGCTTATTACATGACAGGTAGGCTAAGCTTTGACAGTCTGAGATTGGTCTTTTTAACCCCCAAATCACATGTTGAATCTCTGTGGACATTCATGCCTTTTGCTTGGAGGAATATCAGGAATAACACTGCGTGCCCTGTACAGCCCAACTGGTTGCCTAAAATAGATCAGGACTAAAGGCCAATAGTTAGGTAATTGTGTATATTGACATTCCTATCCAATGCAATTCAGTGAGGTCACAGTGTGGCCTTCTGCACTGGGGGATAGATAATCACAGTGGCTTGGAAAGCAGCAATTCTTGGAAGCCTACTGTTCTCTGGAAGGTAGCCATCAGGAAGGCAACTACAACTGCTGTCAAAAAAAATGATGCTAAAAGATATCTCAAGTGCAACTAGACCATTGCAGCAGTTTCTGTCTGCCTCTGCTCCCCATAAGAAAAACAGGAGCACAGCAGTGGTCTTCTCCACTGAGCCAAATCCAACTACCATCAGTCCCACTGGAGATTAAAAAAACAGTTAATCACAGCAGATGTTGGCTAAACTGAGACATCTTCCATTCCTGCCCTGGCATTGTCCTGTTCCAAGCACAAGCAGTGATCAAGGCTCACTGCTTTTAACACCTACCACCAGACCACCCCAAACAACACCCTGCACCATGATGCTTTTTCAGCACTGAGATCACAGTGCTCCAATAGGCTACTGAGAGTTTTATTTGAATCAGATTTGTTTCTCTTGGTAAAGACTCATCACAACGATGATTGTGGCAGAAGTTCAAGGGAAAGGCAGAACCAGAGGGCCAGTTATCACATCCTGTGTTTCAGAAGAACTCATTGCCAAAGAGCCATTTTATCTCCCTCACACAGATCACATTTAAATGTGTATTTAGAAGGCAAGGCTGATACTAAACAGGGATGTGGCAGGGACTTATTTTGCATGGTACATCTCCAGAGACAGTGAAACCCCAGGCTCTGCTCCCCACCTTAGTCTACATCACAGAAATAAAGACTACCCACTCCATACCTATTCCTTTGCCATGATCTAGCTGTTGACAGTGATCTAGGGAAGAAAACCACAGTGATTCTCTCTACATGACTTGTGTCATTTTGACATCCAGTGCATAATAACATCAAGCATCTTTAGCTGGGATAAGATGCATTATTACAATGGAGAGTGAAAAAAAAAAATGAGAAAGAAAAAAGATGATATGGGAAAGAGGCATCTAAAATATTCAGGATGATCAATGTCACCATATTATTTGGGAACAGTTTGACAAGAACCAGCGATCAACTCCTGAAGAACCTGCCTCCATACTTTATGATTATAATTAAGATTATGTCTAGGAAACTAGGGGTGAAGCTGAAGTCAGCTTCCTCTCATTCTTTCTAAAGAAATCTAAGGGAGGATTCTGGCAAGAAATTTCTAGATAGATATCAGAGCTGAAGGCATTAGAGCAAGAAGGCTATCTATCCTTTCAAAAATCTCCCCAAGTGTAATTCAACCAATTAATGTTAACTAAATCCGGTAACAACTGCATAGGTTCTGCAGGGAGAAGATTAAGACAAAACAAAATACCTAACAAAACCAAGCAAACAAAAACACAACTTAAAAAATAAAGGGGGAAAAAAAAGCCCTTTGACTTCAAAATCTTCCTCAAAATACTTTGAATGAACTGAGGGAACAAGAAAGGAAATGAAACTCCCGCAGATTCTTCCTTCACAGAGGGCCCTCATACCTCTGTAAATTAAGAATCCAGCCCCAGGAGAGAGGATTTACCACAGCACAGGGAGACTGTTGCACTCCTTGCAAACACAACTGCACTGTGCCCCAGCATGAGATTACTTGTTCTTGTGGGTGGGGAAAAGATCATACCTTAATCTTCATACTATATAATATTTCCTGTCTTTTCCTCTCCCCAATAGCTCAGTAAGAGTACTTAATTGTTTCAAACAACTTCCCTTTCCCTACCCCCAAGCTCATGTACCCGAACAGAACACCTTCGAGCAGTTCTTTTCAGTAAGCCTTGGTCATCTGATAGACTACAAGATATCTTAGCTCTGTGACTGAAAAACCTGGACTGTTTTTCCATGGATGAATGTTCACTGAATCCATCAAAGCTTCAGGCAATAGTGGATGTGTGTATTCATATGCTTTTCTAAATCTGTTCCAAGCTGATGAATAGCCTAAGTGGTTTTCAAATTTCATAGCAAGCTTAGGCTACTACTTTGTGCCTGCACTGGCTGACATTCAGCCCAATAATAATTTAATGCTTTGCAGTGTGCTTCTGCTCAAAAGATAAAACTGTACAGGCCTTCAGAAAAGACAAAACATGTAAGTTGTTTAGGACTGCACTTTTGATTTCTTTGCTATGGTGCCAGTATTAGCATTTTCAGTTACCCCTCAGAGGGCCATGAATACAGGACTACAGAGTGCTCCCCCACTACACTAACATCAGCCCTTCAGAGCGACCAGATATCAGGAACAGTACACAGAAATCCTGAAGATATTTCCACACATCACTTCATCAATTTCAGGATATATCAAACACTTTAAAGCTAAACAATAGCACTAATTTGAGGATAACTGCTTTGTTAGTGATCTAGCTTAGTCTGCCTGTAACCACAATTCCTTTATCTAAGAGCAGAGGGCATGAATGATCACCACTGTGAAAAATCCCTTTTTTAAACTGTTCTTAATAACTATCTGTGTTTAGGGTCAATTTCAACTATATTTAGAGGACAAAGCTCCTATCAAGCTTTATTATTTCTCTGTATGGCTCGTATGACAAAAGCATTTACTATTGAACAGTGGTTTCTTGGCAAAAATACTGGCTTAGGGTAAACAGTTGAGACGTGGCTGTATACTCCTCTGCCCACTGGGGGAGCTTCAATCAGCATCATTGTGCTTGAACAGGGCAAGCTGGGAATTGAGCCATGTCCAAGTCCCATGACTAAATCAATTCAACCTGCCTTCAACACTCATTTTTTTAAAAAATTAATTTCAAAATAAATGTAGAATTTATTATAGAAATTCAAACACTTCATGCAGAGTAGATTGAAAAGAAGTATTTGAAATATACACATAAAAAAAAAAATAAAAATCAAAGAAGGACCTGGAGGAATGCCACATCCCCCAGTGAGCAACAGACTGCACAAAACTAATGGCACCACATGATGATCCTCCTACATCTTGCTCCCTGTTCCGTTTTCTGCTGCTTCTGGCTTCCATCCCTAGCCAAGTATTCAGGTGATTGTTTTTTCTTGGCCTGGCCACATGTACTACATCTCTTTAGGTTCTCTTAGCATCTGTCTCTTGGAGAACTGCCTTTTTGCCCCTTCCTCTCAAGGGATGGCTCCATCTGGCCCAAACACGTGGGGTCTAGAGTGGTCGTGCTACCACTACCAGCCAATCTCATTTTCAGTGGCACCATCTGTCTGCATCCCTCCTTGATCACTTTTAGCCCTACAGCATTGCTTTCCTTGTTCACAAGGACTGACACAGCATCCTCTCTTGGCTAGAGGCTGAGTTCTGACTCAGACCTTCCCACTCACATTGCACTGTGAAACTGAAAGCAGTGGAAAGATACACTGTAATAATCACAGCAGGTTCACAATGACATACCAGCACCAGAAAGGCTTTGAATCAAGCATCAGTGCCAAGCATTTGTAGCAGATTTGCTACATTGCTAAACTGTAAACTAGATTTGGGTGGAAAAATAACAACTGAAACTTGCAGGAAACATGACAATTATTTCTGGATGTATACACACACATCAACATATCTGGGAATGCAGTATCTAATTGATTAAACTCAGTTTTGTTTAAGTAGCTTCTCTTAAAACAATGCATTATCAGTAAGCTCTGTGGATTTCAGAAAGGGCTATACAGGCAATCAAGCATT
The DNA here is from genome assembly GCF_026170545.1 of Melanerpes formicivorus. Classification (NCBI taxonomy): domain Eukaryota; kingdom Metazoa; phylum Chordata; class Aves; order Piciformes; family Picidae; genus Melanerpes; species Melanerpes formicivorus. The sequence continues at coordinate 1,781,485 of NW_027142450.1, read as the reverse complement.
TCCATACTTTTTATTTTCTGTGTATTCAATCTGCCTTGGTGGCCAGGTTGTTACACTACTCCAAACAAAAAGAAAAGGCACTTTCTTATTAATCCTCAGAACTAATGAAAAATTTTCTGTGTACTCAAGCTTCTATTTTTCATCCCACTGCTATAATCATTCCTGTTTTGTCTTAAAAATTGCTTGCAACAGCCAACCCACCTGTAGATTGCAAAATAAATTGCTGCAGCTTAGCACTGAACTGCCTGGATGTATGAGGCAAATCAGGGACTGATTTCATGGGTGGGAACTCTAACTCTTGCCCTTGTTAGAAGCTATCTCCAAAGTGAAATAGGTGCATGAAATGGGTTAGACACATAGGTGACAGAGGATTAGTGAGACCATATTACTTCTGGGTAGCTCAGATTTGCAACCAAAAAGTCTCCCTCATTCAACTGGCAAAGATGACTTTTACTCCCATGGAGAAATTTAGCTTTTGCAACACACAGCAATCATGTTGAATGTTTCAGTGTTTCAAGATGAATGCAAATATTGATGTCTCACTTGCAAGAACTCTCGGGGAAACCTCATCCAGAACACAAGGCTCTTTTCATTGCACTGCCACACTATCAGTTATCAAAGAAGTAAGAATGAAGTGTGCAGCTTTCTATGGGTACTAAACTGCTGCTGCCAAAAGGCTTGTTGTGCTGAATTTCAGACACTTTAGGAAAAGCCCAGTGACACTTAATGACAAAAATTCCTATTTCTGCTTAACAACACCTGAAAATTCCATTAAGGATCCCTAAAAAAACCAGAAGAGCTGGAGACAGGAAGAACAGGCACACTCTCATTTTAGAGAAGCACAGATGAGTAGTTATACCCACATGGTATTTACTTCAAACCCCTTTCTGTGAATGCATGTTTTCTGATGCCAAACACAAACTACAATCCTGCATCACTCCATGATAGCAACACCTTCAGCTTGTTCAATAGCTGTGCATTGGACAGTTGCCCTGCTATTTATTTAAGACACCCAATAATCTTGCTTTCCTGCTCTAAAGTGAAAGCTGTCTGTGCCCACATAAATCGTAAATTAAGTGCAGCCAGTTTCCTCTGCTGGAGATAGGCATGAATAGCTTCCTGTATCCTGAAGTACCCAGAATAGAAAAAAGGGGACTTGAGCTTGTCACAGCCATAATGACTCAGTCTCTCATTAAAAGTCACTATTACCAGCAACATCAACTATGGCAACAAATGGTTGAGTCTTATGCATCCCATGAAAAATACTGCTCAACCAGCAAGCCTTGCTTATATGCGGGCTTAAGCAATCTTATTTGTGTAAACAAAAAGTTGCCAGGCTTCCAGCTAATTAAAAATCTTATTTGTAATGCAGAAGTAGGAGGAGGATATGTATTGTAATAAGACATCTTGAACAGAAGATAGCTTTTTCCTAATAACATAGCAAAGCACCTGTGTTTCTGACATGTCCATTGGCTGTACTGAAGTGTGACTAGAATGAGTAGAACAATGTGATTTCCTTATGAGATCAGGGCCTGAAAACAGTGCATTTCATGGTACTAACAATAACTTAGTATTGAAGTGACAATAAAATTATTAACCACATATCCAATACACATTAGGGGATACATGGCTATACACATCTTATAGAGAACATTATATCAGATAACTTAAGGGATAAAAGAACATATCTGACTGACACTTTTTGACTGATTTCCCCACCCCCCCACGGTAAGATCGCAGGCACCTGTCATCTACCTTGTTCATACTAAGCTAAGGAGGCTAACAGTGTGAAAGAGAATACCTACTGTAGCTTCTACTTCATTTGACCTGTAAAAAGAGTCAGCAAAACACCAGACAGAGAGTTCTAATGTTTCAGGACTAACTATCAATGACAGACAGGTACACAAGGCATTTTTTGCAAGTCACATTGTCGTGCATATCACCGCAGTTTTGAAATGAAAGAAATTCCAGTATCCCCAAGTTTATCAAAGACTAAGTTATATCAAGGAACATACCTTTGAGATGTTACTGGAACGGCTCATGGAATGCCCCAAAGCCTTTTCATTCTGAAAGAGGAAGAACAGGATCATTGCAGTAACAAATGGCAGTTATGAGGATATTTTAAAGCTGGTGCTTTAAAATTGCATGGAGAAAGTCTTACAGCTGTGGCTTTTAAGGATGTTGTTTCTATTAACATCAGCCTGATCTATGATAATCACTACATTGCTTTGTTTGCAAGATATTACCTTGTAGACACAGGCAAGAGCAGTACAAGCTGAGAAATACTAGAGCACCAGTTTTATTCTTTTTTTCCTATGAACACTGAAAAGTCCTTTTCTCAGGTGGCATCTATTCTGGAAAGGGTATGTCTCAGCCCTGCTTCATTTACTTCTAAAGGCAAACATCCAACCACTAAAACTGAAAGCTCTTGCTTAAAGAAAAATAGAAGTATTACAGTGATCTATCTCTGGAAACAATGGCAACTAACCACATGCATGTCATTCCAGAAGACAAAGTAGAATTGCTGAGGAACTTCATATGTAACATAGAACTGAGAATTAAACTGGAAATATCATGCAAGATGGAAATGCAGAAGCTTTGATGAGTCAGTTTTGACTGATGGCCAAACTGATAATCAGCAAAGATCAGTTAATGGTAAACTACCATGAACTTGAATGCCAGATTCGCATGGTGCAAGGCTGTTTGATTTTTAAGATGACTACGAGCTTGTGTTACACAGGTAACAGTATTCCTGGAACAGAAGTAAACCCATAAAGACCCCCCAAAATACGGAAGTGATGCTTATATGAAGACTAACATCAGATGGGACTACTGCCAGAACCAGTACAGCTAAGAATTGACTCCAACTGTAAAAGAAGGACTCAGCTGATTTCACTGAAGGCAGTGTAACCATAGCAACAGAAAAGAAAAAAAAAAGTTCATTGAAGCTAGAGAAGACTGGAAGAGGGAAAAAGGGAGAAGGAACATGTTCTCGAGCTATGATGGAGAGACCAACACAAGCTAGCAAGCACAAAGACTTGGGCACTGCATATGTGTGAAGTGTTGGGGATAGCAGGGAGATAAACAATGAAAGTCTAACGGGGAACAAGGGAAACTGATAGTAAAGAGTGGGATCCAAGGCAAAGAAGTCTGCCTGAAGCAACACACAGCTACACAGAGGTGACAGTTTCAAATCCATCCCTAGACGTCAAAGGTTTCTGGGTGAAATTCCTACAGACAAAATTAAACAGAGCGGAGGTTTCTTCATGTCATGTCTACATATACTGCTGCCTAACTGAAAAAGATGCCTGCATGTGAGCATGATTGAACTTAGGCACCTGTGCTGAAAAAGACCTATTAAAATTCAATAAGCATGAACAGGCTGAAGGACAAGACCTGTATTTACACAACACAGTAAATGATGCAGAGCAAACATACACTTAACTATGCCATGAAAGCTAGCCTTTCTTCCTCTGCTCCCGGAAATTATTCTATCTGATTAGTTTCAGAAGCCTCTAAGAGACAGATGCTCAAATCATCTTTATTGATCCATTGTGGGAAACATACCTATCAGAGATTTTAGTCAGCTGATGACTGCAAACTGTTTGGTCTTGTTATTGAAAAAGCAATCATTTTTAAACAAAAAAAGCAGCCTCTGCAAATTACTCCCTTAAGAGCTACAGAGTGTGTGCACACATGTATTTAAATATTTGTAACATTTCTAAAGGACTCCTAGCCATGTAAGTATTCTTTCAAATCTCAGATCCTTCACCATATAAAGCTTTACATTCATAAAGTCAGCAGAAAATTCACTAAAGCCTTAGCCCAGGTTGGCCAAAATCTGCACTCTACAGAGGAGAAGCACCAACTCAGCCATATTTTCAAGGAGTAAAATAACCCAAGAACCACTTCCAGATCCAACACAGACTTGCAAATAAGAACATTTTCTAGTCTGGTTGGTCTGTCAGCTACCAAGTAGCTCTATCACTCATGTAAAAATGCTTCATCCCTTGGACAGCAATTCACCCCATCTTAGCCTGCCTTCTAATCAGGGACATATTTTGAAACAGCTGCTCCAAGCCTCACAGTTTACATACACACAGGCTTTACAATATGTTGGGATGAACACAGATAAACAACCTCCCCCTCCTCAATTCAGTGATCTAGAAGCCGACATCTGTCCTCCATCCTCCCTTTTACCTCCATCTTCCTTATTCAGCAGTTTATGAAGACAGTGCATGGCAAACTTCTTAAACCTTGCTCATTTCAAATTTTTGTCTACAAAGTATGATGAAATGTCATCAAGGTTCACCAATGAATTTTACATTCAGCTAGAACCTGTAACAAAAGGACAAATAATAGCATCTATTCCTTGCATCTATGCTCTTGTGCAGCATTTGCCTCTGGACATTGGAAACTGAGAAAAGTGATGGAAATTATGCCACCTATGTTTTTGCCTTCCTGGACACCCAGTATAAATATTGAAAAAGGAATCCAAACAATCTGCCCTGTCCATCTACTTCAGTATCTTCTGTTTTGGAATGATATCACCTGATCCTCTGCCACCAGCAATTCATGAGTAAGTGCAGAAACCAAATACAGGATTTCAGATCTTCTGTGACAGTGGAAAATCTACAGCAAATCCACTGTGGGTTACTCAGCTGGTTAACTTGCTCATTAATGTTCACATCAAGTCATTTTACATAGTGGGATACAAACTCTGAAAAACAACCTGAAGGCAAAAAATATCCCAAGGCTAGAAGTAAAACATAGGAGAATTAGGAAGCTTTATTCCAGGTGATGAACTTACAGCTGTGCCTGAAAATATCAGCAACAGAAATAAAATCACAAGATCCTATGCCTTTAACAGAAAAGAAAGACTAACAAAAGGATGGCAGATTTCAAGGAATTCAAATAACAGGCCTCCTGGCTAACAGGTCACAAACAAGAAATACAAATAAGAGACATTCAAAGAACAAGGCTAACACATCAGAATGCTGAAGTTAAATAAGAATCTCTTTCCTATGTCTGCACTGAAGTCTGGCCACAAGTACAATGCGCTTCATCTCCAGTCTGCTCTTTGAGCTTGCATGGATATGACATACTATGCAAACCTGACAGGCATGCAGGTACCTACAAGTCCCAGATACGGCCCACCTGTATATAAATCCTTACTTATTGTGTATTGCTGTGTGCTCAGCCTTGCCAGCGTGGTCCTAGGAGTATGTAGGATACAATGCTTGCATCCATTCTTGAGTCCAGCCATATACTGGCTAAGACAAGGAGAACACTGTTTTCAAAAAGGGTCTTTTCTCCATGGCTTTGTTCTCCACTTTTTTTGCTACACCATTTTTCTGGTTTTATGAAGTGCTTTGCTTTGCTTTAGAATCATAGAATCAACAAGGTTGGAAAAGACCTCAAAAATCATCAAGTCCAACCTGTCACCCAAGACCTCATGCCTACTAGACCATGGCACCAAGTGCCATGTCCAATCCCCTCTTGAACACCTCCAGAGACAGCGACTCCACCACCTCCCTGGGCAGCCCATTCCAATGACGAATGACTCTCTCAGTGAGGAACCTTCTCCTCACCTTGAGACCTCGAGCCTAAACTTCCCCTAGTGCGGCTTGAGACTGTGTCCTCTTGTTCTGGTGCTGGTTGCCTGGGAGAAGAGACCAACCCCCTCCTGGCTACAACCACCCTTCAGGAGCCGGAAGGCTCCACAAAGTGCATCTGGTTACAGGTAACCTGCATCTCCTGCTGCCGTTTTAAAATAGACGTCTGATCTCCATCTCCCCTCTTTAAGTGTTTGAGCTAGAAGACAGAAGAAGCCTTCCTCTTTCTGAGCTGAGGCTGCTTCACCTAGAAGAGCATTTTAAAATTTTTGCACAAGACCAGTCTGGTGCACTTCACTAAAATTACCTTCATTTGCACACATACTATATTCATATGCCACATGTCCAATTTCTATCAAAGAAAGTAGACTGCAACGTTTGACATCCAGCATGTTTTATGGATGTTCTTACCTTGCTGTGCCAGACAATCTGCCTAAAATGGATGCATGCCTTTATGTGATGCAACACACAAAAATGAATCTTTCCCTTAGGGAATACACTTGTGAACTACAAAAGCCATTATTCAAAAATATACACCTTTCTTGATAATAGAAGCAGTATGCACTAAGCTTATCTCTGTGAGAGTGGAAAACAATTTAATGCATTTAACAGCAGAGAGTGAGAGAGAGATGCAAACACTGAGGAAGCCAGCAATTCTAAATAGATTATAAGGTATAACATTCTATCATTTGTGAAGTGATTGCATTTAATGCAACTGCTGGAATTCTCACGATACACTGCATGTGTCAGTATGCCAAAGCAATTGACTATTGTAAACATTCACAGGTTAAAAAACCACTCTAAACGACTGGCTGTTTGGAATTTCTCAATCTGCCAAGAGGCATAGGAAGCCTGCAGCCTACATGAAACTATTCCAAAAGCTGGCCTTCTTTACACACAATTTCATGGGTTCAGCTGCTGGAGCAGGCTGTGTGCTAGCACGTGCTCCTCAGGCAGGGAGGCAGGTGGCTGTGCGGTTTGCACATCATGCGCAACTTAGAACCAATGCATACAGCTGGATCACTGCCTTTGCCCAGTTAAGAAGGCTCACAAATTTAGGTAAATTATGAACTAGGCTGTCCAGATCCCATTCGAGTTACTTTGTTACTTACAGAGAAATCCTTGTAAAAGTCTAACCTGTGCAGTTCTGGAGACCTCTAAGCACACTGCAAAAAACTGTGGTAAGAAATATTAAGTCAGAGAATACACAAAGAATAATATCTGAGAACCACCACGCACTCAGAACAACACTTCCCTTACAGAAATAAATAAAAAACTGCTTCATGAGAACACTGCTCTGAGAGAACAAAGATTGTTCACTGCTAAATTAAAAGGTAGTTTTCAATTAAGGGGTAGTGCATCTAAAATGCAGAACAAAAATTTCTTAAAGCGTAAATCTGCTAATAAAATATTATAGTAAGTGACTGTTCAGAGTTCCTGGATAATTATTCAGAAAACTTAGGTGTCCACTGTCACAAGCAGTACTCTGTCACTTCCTCATTCGTAGGATATTTAGGATCTGTTACTCATAGAAGAAAGTCTTGCCGATTCTGGTTACACCTGCCAATCATACAGCTGGAAGAGGGGAAATACACCATATATCACCAGACATCAAGAGGAAAAGAAAAGGGAAAGTAAAGGACAGAAACAGAATTGTAATGTGCTCCATTAGTCTTTCTGAGGGTAACAGAACACTGGAACAGGCTGTCAAGAGAGGGTGGGGAGTCTCCTCTGAAGACTTTCAAAACCCAGCAGGATGTGTTCCTGTGCACCCTGATCTAGGCTAGTCTGCTATAGCAGAAGGGTTGGACTAGATGATCTTTGGAGGTCCTTTCCAACCCCTACCACTCTGTGATACTGTATACCATTTGCTAAATGAGCCCCTGATATAGGTGGTGGTCAAGAATATGACAAGTCTTTATATGAAGAGGGGTGAAGCAATAGATTATTAAAAGTAAATAAAGAAGGTGCAGCGAGGAAAAGACATATAGCTAAGAAACAAAACTTCACAGTTGTGTCCTGAACCTTCAGAAGAACACCAGGAAGCAGCTATTGCAGGCTAAGACACATACACTTGGATGAATTATTTCCTGACGGAAGCAATAAACCAGCACTTCATGTGGACATAGTGGTCCCACCAAAACCAACAAGAAATGCCTGTGGTCTCAGGAAGACTCAGACTGAGCCACTATCAACATCCTGATTAAAAAAAAAAAAATAATAAATGTATTTCAGTAACTGCAACTGGTAGTAGGCACACTTCAGCAGATTGGAACATAAAGTAGATTTAAAAATACTTTGCCTTAAAGCATGAGAAGCAGAGGGGAAGAAATTGCAATAAGCGTCAGCTACAAAAACATGTGTTTGCCTTCACACATGGAAATCTACTTTTACTTCATGTTCAGCAGGGAGAAGTAGAAGCACTTCTAAAACAACTCCTCTGCAGGAAAAGAGGGTGGTGAAGTGCTAACACTGAACAACACCAAAGGCAATAGAGCTGAGTGAGCTAAAGAAAGTGGGGATGAGCCCAGTGATCCAGCACTGTAGGGCGGTCAACCAGAAGACAAAAAAAAAATTAAAAGAAAGTAAAAAAAAAAGAAGGGGGGGGAAAAAAGAAGGGGGGAGAAAAAAGAAGGGGGGGGAAAAAAGAAGGGGGGGGGAAAAAGAAGGGGGGGGGAAAAAAGAAGGGGGGGGAAAAAAGAAGGGGGGGGAAAAAAGAAGGGGGGGGGAAAAAAGAAGGGGGGGGAAAAAAGAAGGGGGGGGAAAAAGAAGGGGGGGGAAAAAGAAGGGGGGGGAAAAAGAAGGGGGGGGGAAAAAAGAAGGGGGGGGAAAAAAGAAGGGGGGGGAAAAAAGAAGGGGGGGGAAAAAAGAAGGGGGGGAAAAAAGAAGGGGGGGAAAAAAGAAGGGGGGGGAAAAAAGAAGGGGGGGGGAAAAAAGAAGGGGGGGGAAAAAGAAGGGGGGGGGGGAAAAGAAGGGGGGGGGAAAAAGAAGGGGGGGGGGGAAAAAGAAGGGGGGGGGGGAAAAAGAAGGGGGGGGGGAAAAAGAAGAAGGAAATCAGATAGAAGGCTATCAGATAGGTAACTAACTAAACCTATCAGCTGAAGAGAAGAAGCTACCAAGAGCAGCACTGCTCTTCACCTACTTAGGAAACTTCAGTGCAGTCACTGTCCAATAAGGAACATTGAAGTTTTTGTGTGTCTGAATGAGCTGAATGCCAGCAGCTGCGTAATAACTTAATTTACCACCACAGTCCCAGGAACACTTGCATTGTCTGCTTAAATAAAATCTCTGGGCCATTACCCTATTGGAATAGAAGCTTTTCCACTTAACTGAAGACATTTACCCATTCTCTTTCCACAGCCCTCATGCTCCAGTTCCACCAAACTCCTGCTTGAGTTTCAGAGGTTTTTTTAAGGAAAAAAACACCCATCAGCTCAAAAGCACCAATATTATGTGAGTACTATTAAACAATTCACTTGGTTCCTCTTCCCCTTGCACTTATTTCTATGAAACAGAAAATGAACTGCAGCTGTCAAGAGTGCTTGGCAGAGACCTACAGGGGACTGTACTGCATTCCTGCACACATGCTGACATAGCATTTTCTAAAGTTTATTTCCCAAGGGGAAAGGGTTATAAATAAGTCTCATACTTACAGTAAATCTCCTGTCTTTCACTCCTTAAAGCTTTGAGTGAAGGCACTTTTTTTTTTGTCACAGGAAATTGCATCAAAGTTTTCAGAAAAAATGTATTAGCTTCTATGATTTGCTTTCATAAAACCTCCTTTAAACTGACCCCCACCAAACAAGATTTTAAAAGCTCAGTTTCAATCTACTCTACCCTCATTGCTCTACACATTCATTATCTGCAGAAATCAGACTGGACACCTATGAAATCTGCAGACCTTTTAAAAGATAAGACATTTTATTAAAATGCATTTTAGAAAAATTGTATTTAAATTAACTTTTTAAAGGCGCAAAGAACCATTAAATGAGGTCCCTTCCAAACCCTAACATCCTGTGATCAAAGACATTTCTGCACACCTTCTGAAAACACAGACTACCAGAATTGCTATTTTTCTCTTAGGCTCTACACTTATAATTGAGTGCGAAGCTGAAACTGTAAAAAAGGGGTTCACCATGGGATGCAGAATCCAGCAGAGAGGATTCACCTCCAGGGCAGGATCCTCAGTGTGCAAGCTTTTATGTCTGATGCATAACGCTGACAACATTTGCTGATCCCATTACAAAGGGTTCTAGGAACTTCCCAGTCTATGCACCCTCTCCCGCAAACCTATTTTCTGATTCCTTTTAATTTTGAAAAAAATAAAAGCATGTATTACCATCTCAGTTTGAAATGATCACTGAAGCATGTTCCAAGAGATTGAAGAATAAGTAACTGCTACTTTGGAAATCTATTTTTCTTGAAGGCCAAACCCCAGGCAAGCAATATTGCCTGGCTGGACAGTAGAAATGTCAAAATTCTCCCTGAGATTTTAGTTTTTAAAAGGTCTTTCAGAAGGCATCTAGGAAAAGTAAAAGAACAAATTACAAAAAGAATTAAAAAAAAAAAAAAAAATCAAGAAAGAAACACAGGCATTCTCTAAAAGGTGGAATACATTATTTAGCCAGATAAACATTCTGGGGAAAGGCAAAAGTGTAGGGGGAAGAATTAGATGCTGCTGAGCTGTAAATTGCAGTAGAGGCAGTAAGACTGACAAAACAGAATGGGATAAGGATGCAACCTGAAAGGATAACTAAATTGTGCTCTGAAATAAAGAGACTTAAAACATGAAGACTCAAACCAAAACACTCTGGTCCACATTCACACCCTCTTATACTAGAGATTAAAAAATTTGAGTTTCAATAAAGACATTTACCTACAGGTGAGCAAGCCCAATGTAAATTTGCAAGGATAAGCTAAGGGTTTGATATGGCTTACATCACATCTTTTGCATTTTAACTCCTTGCTATCCTGTCACCATTCTACACAGTAGTGCTTTGTGGAAATTTCAAATGTTTCTGTGGTTTCACAGGCATTCAGGAAGAAATTAATCAATGGGATTAAATAATTTGTTAGGTCAGGCAAGAACTCTAATAAAACAAGCATCATAAACAATGGAAACCAACCCAAAGGAAAGTGAAGGAAGGACTGGCTCTTGGAAAGCTTAAGCACTTAAAAACTGATCAAAAGGTAAAGTTAATCCCAGAGTTATGACAGCTACCTATTAATCTTACAGATTAATTTTTAATAATCCTCAAAACAGGGAGATGGGGATAATTAAGTATCAGGTCTGGAAAATGCCTGTGATTCCTTCGATGTGCTCCACATAGGCTGTAAGTAAGCTTCCCTTGCAACCTTTTGTTCAACATGTGGAATGGAAGAAAACATCTCCCCTCTAGTGAAAAGCAGCTGGACAAATTTCTTCAAGTCACTTAAACCTCAAAGCTCTAAAAACTCAAAGCAGTGAAACAGGCAGTCTTATCCTGCAGCTAAGAACAAAGTTGCACAGCTGAAACGTAAATTACAACAGTAAGGGTTCAAAGGGACAAGGGACCAGTTCTCTATGAACATACTTAGAAACCCAGATTCCTTAATACCATCTGCTGCTAGTATCCTGGAGGACAAAATGCATAACATCAAAAAGAGGATGTAGAACTGGAAGAACCTCTTTGAATATAAACATGCATTGAGGTAACACCCTAATCATAATGGAATATAAGTCTGTATCACGGTGACAAATCTTGAATGTGCTTCTTGTATAACGCTTCTCCTCCAAAACAGTATTCCCTCTACAAAAGGAAATACTGCAGCTGTTAAGTACTAAACAGCACAAGGGAGCAGCTCAAAGTAAGAGCTGAACACAACAGGGAAACTGTAAGAGGCAGGTGATGAGGTCACTTTGCCTTTTACAACCTCTAGCACAATACACTCCTAGAGTCTGACATCAGAATCCTGAAGCAGGCAAATGTGTTGGTCACTTGGCAGAGGAGAAACCTGAGGCGCAGTGAAATTATCTTACCCTGAGTGAAACGCGGCCCTATTTGTCCTATGCTTATATGCAGTGTTGCTCAGTGTCACAGTTAGCAGCTGTGTCCTGTGTATTGTTTGCACAGAATGAATTCCATGTACAGTGAAGCCATGTCAAAGCAAGGAGAACATGATTGAGATCATGGCCTTCCATTCTTCTTGCCATAGAACTTAAGCCTCCTTAAGCCTTCGAGATGGATCCTGTCAGGGCATTGTTTTTTACATAGAGTATCAGACTTTGGGATCTGATCCTGATGCCTGGCAAAGCAGTAACTACACTTTAAGTGCTTCCTCCACATCAGAACAGCATCATTCACCCCAACAGCCTTCCCCCTGCAACGTTTCTTGTAAATGTGATCCTAGATTTTCCTTGCATTTCCCTGGCTGTACAACAATGATAATGCAGAAGGCATTCCACAACACCCTCACTTCCATGCACAGAAGCAAGCAAATTGAAGCTAATACAAAGAACAAAATGCTGAAGGATGCTTGACTTTTTTGGCTACTTTTGTGTGTGCATGTGTGTGGTGAGGCACCACAGCCTAAGGGATCTACAGACATTTTGAAAAAAAATTGACCCAGGATTTTGGGAATTGTTGGGATTTGGGAATTTGAGATCAAGAAACACTATTTTGGACAGCAGTTGCGTGGAGACTCCTTATTTAGGTACTTTGATATTTACATTTTTTTTTCAACTTCTGGCATGTGCAGAAACCCTGCTGTCTGTGCTCCCAAGCATGGGCATGACTGGAGCATAGCAGTGGAACTGAAGTAAGAGGATTACATTTCAGGAGGGACATGTTTTGGTGTGAGACTAGAGGCTTAAGGGGATTAAAAGATAGGAGCTGCTTCCCAGAGTTGACAGGATGAAAACCAGCAAAGCCCACATGTAAATATTGCCTGTGAACAAGCAACAGCAAGTGAACCAGTGAACACACCAACTGCACCTTCAGCCACCTCTGCTGTCCCCAGCACCATCTTAACTCATGTCATACCTGCATTTTCTGTTTCCTTGTCCCTTTTATTAGCCTTGTTTCTTCTTAGCTGCTGCTCTTCCCACAGGAACCAGCCCTTTTCTCACGTCCTTCTATTATTATCTATATTGTCTTTCTCGGTATCAATCCACATCAGTGGAAACAATTTGGATGCACTTTTTAAAAATCAATGCAAGGAAAGGATGTTGGGATACTATATCAAGGAGGGTAGTTTCTGTATCAAAAAACTAGAATGGCTAGGAATATAGCCATTTTCCAAAGATTTAATCCTGGGTACTTTAGTAAAGCTTTAGTAAAAAGGACTACAACAATTTTTTAAATCCAGGAGGATTTTATTTTTCTGCTAGCTAACACTCCTCAAAGGTGGAGAATTAGTTTTAGCTTCCAGTTCAATATACCCTTCTAACAAATGCTTACAGAAGCAGTGGGTTCACTTCCTGAAAGATATGGAATTAAACTCACTAACACAAGTTGCAAATGCCAGAGGGCCTAACACAAGTGGTACATCCTATCTGGATGCAGTTTAGAAATAAGAAAACGATGCCAAATTCAGCTGATGCTTTCAAGAAGGAAGAGCATTCAGGAGCACTGTGTGGTGCTAGACAGTATAACACGTGGCAAAAGGCTGGAATTGCTTCAGAATGCTTAAAATCCAATGTAAAAAAAATAATTAAGAATGTCTACAGCAACCTGACAACAGATACTAAGAGGGATGAATACCGGTGTATGGAGTAAAAGCTTCCAGGCATATTTATGTCAAATGCATTACAATACACACTTGTACATATTCTTTAAGAAACCCTACCAACTACAATTTTGTTTCATTTAATGGAAATAATCTGCACTAAACATGGCCAGTAAACTAAGGGCTACAGTAAACCAAGACAAAGAAACTCTTTCAAAATAGAAGTCCTGCACACGTAATCTGAATTTGAATGTTGAGATAGTTCACTTTGTTTGTATCACAGACAGCATCAAAGCAGAAAAGAAAAGCTTAGGATGACCACTGAGCCAGGTCTGGGGAACCAGGAGGTACACCTTCTGTAGTCAGACCATTATGGTCTTGAATATTAACCTTCCCAAAGCTCAGCTAAAAAAACCCAAAACCCAACAAAAACATGGGGGACAGAAAGTCAGAGCTCACCTCTGAAAAGTGCTAACAAGTAAAAATGGTTCATCTCTGTAAGTGGTAAAGAAGAGGACAACTTGTAAAAATGCCCATATACTGCTGTTCAGGAGCTCATGTTTCCTCCTTGTTAAATTCACACTTCTTGATATTGCGGATGCTTTGTTTTAATTTCAAATATATATAGATACCTCTTTTTCCTTTCAGTGAAAAGCATGTTAACATCTCGCCCAGAGTCAGACATGTGAGAAAGCTTCTGCTTCTGCTTCCACTAATCAAAAGCAGCTGCTACATGGCATGGCAGAAGTGAAAATTCTTTTAAATAAAAAGCAGAAGAGGAAAAAGAGGAAAAGAGGACTGAACAAGTAAAAAGCAATACAGCCTGCAATACATCTGAGGAAGGGGAAACATTAAAGAACCAATCCTCCTCTCCTAACTTACTTATTTTATTGTTTAAAACATCAAGACAACTCTTAAATTTCCTTGTTGAATTTTGGGTTGAGAAATGTAAGTCTTCTGATGAGAGACAATTTGCAGAAACCTTTAGTAGTGTGAATCATCATGGAAAAGTGGGTTGAAAGGCCTGCTCCACATGTGGCTTCATGGGCTAGGGGAGAATATCTAGCATCAAAGAAGAATGAGAAACTCCCTTTCCAACCATACCCACCCATGAGATGTCCTTGTTCTACCTTGCCCACTTTGAAGACCATGGGTTCAGAAATGAGACTGTTGACATACATCCTATAGCTTTTGCCTCTCATAAATGCTTTGACAAAAGAACCTCAGCTCCTTCCACCTTCAGTTGTCATCTGCCATAATATTATAGTGAGTTTATAGGCTATGCAGAGGTTCTTAAAATACATTAAAATATCATTTATTTCAAAAAAGAGACAAAAATCTGTCTTGATGTGAAATTATCACTGCATTTACCAATCTTACTTTTTTCTCTGGCCATATATGAATTTGGCCTCTGTTCTGTTCCTTTTTAAAAAAGACTACCTTTGTTTTATTTCTTGAATTATCACATACATTGCTTTACATCTGCTCCACTCCACCTAGGGCAGTTTGCAACCTCGTATGCTAGGGATGTAATCTCAGTATTGCTTCTCCAAGGGCTTTGCTCCATTATAACAGCACAGAAGGAAAAATATGGTGTATAAAATTGGTGTATTCAGCTTATAATGAGCCAGAAATATCATTACCTGTAACACTGGTACTTACAGTTTATTAGGAGGACTGGTATCCTTTTATTTTTAAACCACATTGTGAGGTTAAGGTTACCCTTAGTTAGCGATTGTCTTGGTCCTGGCATTAATTTTCAATTCCCCTCTATGTTCACACAGCATTTGTTGGAGGAAGAGAAAATGCACAATGAATAACTAAGATCTTGTAATTTGCTTAAATGTCACAGGCACACCATGAAAAAGCATGGTGCAAAAATCAATCTATAACCACACAAAACTTTGTGCCTTGCACAACCAGGATTCCAAGGACAGCTTTATGGACAGTGATTTCTTGTAGTTTTAATTTTGCCTGTCTACACTGTGTTTGCCATTTGAGTACAGGTATTGTGGTAAATCATGAGCCTTTAAAGTACCACTCAGGTTTTTATCTCTCTTACATTTACAGCCATAGGAAAAAAAATGATAAAAAGTCTTTTCATTGTGAAAATACTTTCATTTGAAATGCACAGGCAGTTTGAAACATTGGTCAAGCAGGAGTATGCCATTCAGTTGAAATGCTGATGTGGCAATGATGGAGTATAGTAACAATACCTTGTAAACAAAATTAATTACTTTAAAGTTGATGAAGAACAACAGGAACAGTTACAAACCACTGCCCCTTTGAAAGCAGTGGCTCCCAAGTTTTTCCACACACAAAGCCATTTTGGGGATGATGACTACAGCTAAGATCATAATTTCTCAATTTAAGAGCTTTTGTCCAACTGTAATAACTGCAACAGACTACACGACACACAATCACAAAGGCAGATCCCACCCTGGTCCTTGGTTGTAACCTGAGAAATAGGAAGCCAACAGAAGTCAGGAGACTGATTTTACTTGAAACAAGAGAGAACGGTGCACAGTCATGAAGACCAAAGTGGGTGTGGGGTCACAATTATGGGAGAGAAGAGTATTAAAAGATAAAATAAAATAAAAATTTAGCAAATGCATAGTTCCTGAAGAAAGCAGAGAAAACACAGGGATTATTACTCTAAACACCATGGCCTAGTCTGGATTTGAAAGCAAAGATGGTGCTTCAAATAGCCTAAGGTATTACATCTGGCTCTTCAAACTAATTTGACCCCTTTGAGATAGACAAATACTTCCTTGGGGAAGAACGTTGTGACGTTTCAAAGTCCTAACGTTAACCACTGACTGCCAATCAAGATAAAACAAGCACCCTGATGAGTCATAAAGCACTAATTTTCCATTAGACAGCAAGAGAGAAACTGATTACAAGAAATAACAACAAAATTAGCTGTTAACAGAAACCAGATGGAATGGCAAAAACTATTCAAAGAAAACTATTAACTTAATATTAAGAGCAAGAAATAACACTGTGTAGCAACCACAAAATATCTCAATATGGAGACCAACCAACCATCAAGGTCAACATAAGGGAGCTTAAATTGATTAGGTTCAAGATTGCTTCATATTACATGAGACTAAGCTAAGAACTTGATGTTAAATTAGGCAGAAAGAGAAAAATGATCCCTGAACTAGAGAAACACAAAACCCCATGTGGACAACAGACCGCCTGCCCAACATAAGGTGCAGAAACCAGGCCCTGGAGGAACATATTAGACATTTATTCCTCTTCCCAACACTCTTCTGCAATCTCAATGCTTCCTTTTCTTCTGAATTGCCAGTTTCTATCACTGGAGTGCTAGAGAGAGAAGAGAGTGAAAGAGTGAAGCCAGGACTCTCTACACTAGGACTTAGTACAAGGTTTGTCTGGAAATATGACAATTCAAGTCACCAGACTGCCACTGAAGAACTACTGGCTCTAGTACTCAGAATCCAAGCGGTTTACCACTTTTTAAATAAGTACAGTCCAGTCTTGTTAACCTCCAGTATACCAAAAGAAGAAAGACTCAAGCTTCAAAATCATGAAATTAGCATAAAATTCATAAAGCAAGTGCAGATGTCCCCAGCCCCAGAGGCCAAGTGTACTAAAACTCACATGATAAAAATAAGTCAGCAACTCTGCCTAGTAAATGCAAGAGACAGAAATAAAATTGTAAAAATACACATTTCAAGTATTAAAAACAATCAAGATTGAAAAAAATAAATTACTAATCTCTACCTTCACCCAGAGATCACATAATTACCATTTCTTTCAAAATAACAAGATCATTATTTCAACACTAGTACTTAGATTTTGCTTTTGAAAGTGTTGTATCTCAGGGAAAACAAAAATACAAAAAAGCCCCCAATAGTATGCCTTTTGGGTGGGTTTATCAGTTATTGTTGTTTTCACTGGCTGAGGAGTGAGGATGGTAATGGAGAATATTTTTTTTTTGGTTGGTTGGTTTGGTTTTGTTTTCTTTACTGGGACTGAAATTCAGGGTTGTTTTGTTTTGGGTTTTTTCACCAAATGAGACTGCCATTCACAGCAAGGCTGTCAGAGGTTACCATTTAGCCAATACCATGGAATGTAGAAGCACTTTTGTCTTTTGCCACAAGGCAAAATGGAGCAACAAGGGGTGAGACAGGGTGTGTGGAATGGGGGGGAAGGGAGAGAAGGGGACTGGGGATAATCTAGTCTTTAACCCTGAGCTGCTTAACCAAAGGAATGAAAAAAGGAGAAAAAAAACCCCAAACAAACAAACAACAAATCACTGTCTCACAATGCTGTTCAATATTACCTCACCTTCTTGAGACAATAAGCTCTTTGGAGCACATCCTATGTCTTTAGGGACTTCTGGACAGCTTTACAGTACCCTTCTGGTGTCTGCAGAGAACAAGAAAGTAAGAACTTGGAAGAAACAGCATCTGTGGATATGCTCTGTCCAGCTGTATGATGAAAGGCTTTGAGTTAGAGTCATAGAGCTGTTTTGGTTGGAAAAGACCTCCAAGATCCTTGAGTCTAACCATTGACCTAACACCACCATGGCCATTAAACTAACCCCAAAGTGCCATGTCCACATGTTTCTTGAACACCTCCAGGGACAGTGACTCTACCACCTCCCTGGGTAACCTATTCTAACGCTTAACTACTCTTCAATAAAGAAATTTTTCTTAATATCCAATCTAAACCTCCCTCAGCACAATTTCAGGCCATTTCCTCTTGTCCTATCACCTGATACTAGAGAGAAGAGACCAGCCCCTACCTCACTAAAGCCTCCTTTCAGGTGGTAGAGAGCAATGAGATCTCCCCTCAGCCTCTGCTTCTCCATACTAAGCAATCCCAGTTCCCTTAGCTGTTCCTTGTAAAACTTATTCTATAGACCCTTCACCAGTTTTGTGACTATGGACATGCTCCAGTAATTCAATATCTTCTTTATAATGAATGGGTTAGGGTTAGGGTTAATGAACACCGTATTTGAGGTGTGGCCTCACTAGTGCTGAGTATATGGGCATCATCACTCCCCTACTCCTGTTGTCCACACTATTCCTGATACAGGCCAGGATGCTGTTGGCCAACTTGACCAACTGTGAGCACATTGCTGGCTTATGTTCAGATGGCTGTCAACCAACATCCCCAGGTCCTTTTCAGACACTCTGCCCCAAGCCTGCAGCATTGCTTGGGGTTTGTGTGACCCAAGTGCAGGACCCAGGTAAATCACATCAGTGAGAGTAAAAGGAGACATGGGGCTCACAGATTTTGTTTCTAAGAGAGGCAGAGGAATCTTAAAATGCAGTTCTTCAAAGACCTACTTTTCTTCAGCCAATCTGACCCTCTGGAGTCTTGTTTCTGAGATGCTAGGCAAAGGTATTGATTACCTGGCTGTTCTTGATCATCTCAGTTTAAGCCACAGAAGATTCCCACACACCTATAACAGCCACCAAGCAAATACATTTAGCAGCACTATTTAGAGAGCTTGAAGTAAAGGTAATAAAGTAATGCCAAAAAAGCCTTTAGTCATGATCTTTGCCTTTCATCCATGTATAGCATGGATAGAATATAGCATGTATAGAATACAGCAGGATGTTGCTAATGTATGGATTCCAAGACTTTCTACAAGAGCATTTTTAGCAAATGTGACCATAAGAAAGAAATGCATGGCTTTTGCAGCAAGTGCAAAGAATCTGTAAGCAAAACCAACATACCCAGAAGTAGTGTTTAACAAAAATTAAATCCTTATGTGAAAAACACATAAAGGAAAGACATGAAAGGAAAGAAAAGCCAGCCACAAAGAGACATCAAAAAGGAGACGAGGTGGGAAGAACAGCATAATCTGAAATTCTCTCTGTTCTTTACAGATTTATGACTATTAGAGATCCAGATAGAAAAGGTTTCTTTTTTTTTTTTCTTGTGTTCTTCAGCAACTGATTGTAATAGTAAATTAGCAAAGTTCATCTCTGTTCTGTAGCTCTGACTGAATTGTCTAATGATAATTGCCTATTTTTCCTCTTTACCAAACCCTTTTCTAACATAGTCATGCAATGGTAGGGTTTTCCCACTAATGCTGACTTATTTCTATTGCAAGATTCCTGCTCTTTCAAAACTTTTGCAGTGCTTTGACATGGTTCAGTTTGAAGGAGTCTATGCGGCATGTGATGCATTATTAACAGATAGAGAAGGTATGGCTTGATAGCTATATCACTTGTTGCCGTGCTGCATATGACAGAGAGACAATTCTGTTACACCACCCTTACTACAAAAGCTTTAGCTATTTACATCAGCTACTACTAGACACCCTTACTGAAAGCCATGGGGGCACATTTATCTCTTGAAAGAAGAAAAGTGTGGCTAGACAACAGTAGAGTTGAGTTATTTTCATCAAAGAGATGATGAATTGTGGTAATCAGAATCACTATTGCTAGTCAGTGCCAGGCTGCCTTTAACAGTGCAGTTACAATCCAGAGATACAACTTGGAAATCAACACATCAAAGCTTTGAGAACTATAGCAATCACATGTGATTATTTAACAGGAAGCTTAAACAAGAGGAACGTGGGCAAACTTGGAGGCAAGCTTTTTCTCTGCATTTCCAGCTACTCCTAGTACCTCTGCTGAAAAGACAGTTTAGGCCTCAGAAGAGAATAGCTCAACAGCAATTCTAGAGAAGGAAGGGGTCAAAGATACATCACTGATTTTTGCATCAGGGAGCTGTGCGCTTATGCCTTGATTGTTGTTTCTGCACACTCCTTGGACAAGCCCCTTCAATTTATACTTCAGTTCTTCAAGGGCAAAACAGAGCAAGCAAAACATTTCTAGTATCAAGAATACCTGGTTTTGAAATCCTTAACTCCATTGCACTCTAAAAGTAGCCTGGTCCCAGGCAACTAATCACTGTGGAGTAAAAGTTCCAGGAAATATTCAGGGAACTACAGAGCAAGAAGGCCAACCTCTATGCTGGACAAGTTTAGAGCATCATTCACTATCAGTCCAATGAATCTTTTACATTGCAGCTTTTGTAAAGGAAAGGTACTTCACAAATTAAACAGTTTGGGATTTTTCCCCTCTTCCCCTAGAAGCATCAATAAGTACATAGACTCTGAGATACTTTGGGATTGGATTTTATCTAATTCCTTTTGTAAACTTGGTAACATAGGCTGCTTAGTTCTGTGTTTTCTAAACTACTATAGGCAGAAGGAAAGGCTATCATATGGTAAATATCTGACTAAAGGATTAGGAGTGGGGATTTGGGGTTGTGATTTTGTTTTGAATATTTTTTTTGTTGTTTGTTTGTTATTACATTAAAAGCAGTTTTCACAGCAGAATAAAGCCACTAGTGGAGTGTCACAGGGAAAGAATTAATGCAAAACAGCCTGAGAAGCAAGATTAATAATGAGGTGTCAAAATTTTCCTCTTGTACAGCTTCCTGTCATTAATCAAGGCAAAGTGCGGAAACACCTAATTTTATTGATTAGTAAACTAGCAGATGACATGCAGGCTGGACAAATGTCAAATGACAATCTGGATTGTACATATCCAAGGCTGCAGTCCAGGTACATAGGAATACAGCCTTCAGGTTATAAAAGTAATTTTACAGAAACATCAGCTCAGAGGTTGATTGTGGAATTAAACCGCTGTAATGGGTTGGGGCAGACCCCCTCCCCACCACGGGCAGAAATAACGACTCAGACAAAGGGATTGCAAAAGTGAGGGAAAGTTTAAATAGAAAAACAATAAAAAACAACAATGAAAGTTTTACAGAGAACCACAAGCACCGTGACGAAAGAGAAAAATCCCAGAACATGCCCAAGAACATCCCATCCCCACCTGGGGGTACACCCAAACCCCCCAGGGCTCTTTCTCCCCCCCAACCCAGCCTTGGGCCTGGGCAGGCCCAAGGGAGGCGGCTCACGCCATTTTGCCTAGGCAGCAGCAGGGGACGAAAGAGGTGTGGTCTGTGCAGTGGCATCCAGGCCAGGACCCAGCCTAAACCACCACAACCCCCCAAGAATTTGCAATTAAGGAAAGGGCAGAAAACAAACCAGGAAACCATCATCTTCTGTAAACAAAGAAATGTGATTTTTAATAATATGTGCAGTGTTCGTCCCATAGAAATCAAACAAGAGTGAGTAAAACTGAAAAGGATATGCAAAGAGTAACAGGGTGACTGAATGTATTATTGGTTTCCATGCAAGAAATTATGAAACAAAGAAAACAGAATCCCAATAGTGACAGAGAAATAACTAAGAAAGAATCTTCAGCCTCTCCAGTAAAAGAAACATGGAACATCCAGGGAAATGAGCATTACAGAACAAAAATACACTATTTTTTGCACAATCTGTGGTTAATGGTGGGACTGCCTCAGGTGGTTTTGGATGCTCATTTGGGTTCAGAAAAGAGAGATTAGTGGAAGAGTCCTTGAGCTATAAATCAGTGAAGGCTCAGAACACATTCTGGAGAAGCATTACTGAATGGTTGCTGATATGCCTGCTTTTAGACATATCACATAATTACATGCCTCTTTTTACATCACTCCTTAAGCATCGCCTGTTGCTTGCTTCCACAAAGTGCTTTGGTCCAACCTTGTACAGCAAATCTGATGTTCTCAATTCTAGCTATGATCTTGACTTTGTTGACAAAGCATTCCTGTTACTGTGAGCATGAGGGACTGTATGAGTCCTTGAGTTAGTTCTTTGGTATAATTATTCATAAGATATTCATTTAGTGCTGAAGACTTCAAGGAAACACTATTTCATACTCCCTTATAAGATGATTCTTTCCAGAAATTGAATTTAAGCCTTAATAATAAAAATAAAATAAAATAGACAAATCAGAAAAACAGAGATGCATAACAGCAAAGGAAGGGAATAGTGAGGAGGGAGAAAAAAAAAAAAAAAAAAAGAAAAAAGAAAAGATGCCACCAGCATCTCAAATACCCATAGTGCAGGTATGCAGTCAGATGAAACTGCCCTAAGATGACCTGATTTAAGAGGGCTATGGTCTCCTCTACAAGACAACAAAACAAAAACTTATTTCCCAAATCCCAGACTGCAACAGTTGCTGTCAGTTCCCTCCTGACCTCAATTTTCTCACTGCTTTCAAGCTGCCAGCCTTCACTAGCTTCACACAAACTCCTTCAGAAGCACAGGAAAGGCACAACGGCTAACAGTCTCTGCAGACTCCAACACATAGGTGGTCTGACTTAGATCTCTCCAACTGGCCTATCAGTATTCATGATTTTGTATCTAAGCCCAAGGTCATAAGCATCTGTCTGCCAGAATTTCCAAACGGTGTTGAAATGTCCCTCTATTAGCTTTAAGCTCGGACGCTGTGTTTGTCTACAGTCATCTCACTTCAAGATTGTTCTCTAAACATTGCTGAAAGGCAAATACGACTGGAGAGCTCCAAAGCACCATTGTCGTCCATGCTACCATTTATTATACACAAAACCTCGCAAAACATCAAAATGCTACTTTACCTCCAGTTTGCTCATTTGCACTTACTTCAATACAAATACATAGATAAACCAGGTCAAACCAGAGTTGTATAGCCAAGATGAGCCCTACGGCTGAGACTGGCTCAGAGGCAATGTGGCACGTCTCTGCGCTCATGAATTCACACAGATTTTGCATTGGGCTTGTTGGTATCGACAGCCAAGCCCTGAGTTACATGATGTTCAGTCAGCCCATGGAGATGCATATGGTTGCCTGACAGTCCTTTGCCTCCACCAAATCTTACACAGGGTCATATCCCTACTGGAATTTTTGTGTATCTGCCTGTCCTGCAGTTATATCTTTCCTCTTACTGACCCTCTCTTGTCACTATTGGCCAAGACATGCCCATGATGAAATGGCCAAATCCACTATGGTGTTGAGCACACGGAGATGAGTGCGCTCCAAAGATTCTCCACTGATTGATAGATCCTACAGAAGTGACCATGCATAGCCTTCCCTACCTTTTATGATTTTTTTAAAATTAAATATTTGCACCTGTGATGTCTGAAATGTTGTTACAATACGGTACTGTCTTTGTATCCTAGAACCAGCCAATAACTGCTCTTTCCTTCACTTCTTTAATAACAACAAAAGTATACTCTTCAGTTTGTGTCATTTATTACTGCTGTCAAACACTGAAAATTTTCATCCTATTTCTGACTGTATCATTAGGAGCCTTTATTTTCTTTTACAAAGAGACACCAAATAAGAGATAAAACTGGTAAGTTTTATCAAGTAAGTCTCAGTTCTGCTCCCTGCCAGTCTGTCACCGTCTGAATACAGAGTATCATGTTTCCTGTCCTTATTTAATACCAGCTCTCTAATTTCTCTAATCTACAGAGAAATAACCAAACATTGGACTTGTGCCCCCCCACCTTTTTGTTTCTTCAGTGCAAACTCTCACCACCTTCCTGAATCTGTATGTAATGCTCTAAGTAATGAAGTGTTTTGATCAGTAAAATATTTTCCTCACTCTTAGTTGATAGAACAAATCTGTACTAAATTTTGTAGATACTTTGATCCAGAACATATGAAAATTGCATTTAAAAACAAACAAACAAAAACTCAGCAGTACTCTCTGAGTAAAAAAATGAAAAAATAAAAACAATTGTAAACAGGAGAATAAAGCTTCTCTCCCCAAATGTGAGATTATATGATCTACAGTGTCACAGTACATCCACGTACTTCATATTGCATTTGCATGATGATTGTGAAGAATTTCTGAAGCACGGACATAAAACCAAACACTTTCAGCCTGCACATCAAATTAGGACTTCTTATCTGGGCCCAAACGGGTTTAAGTCAGAGGTGAGTATGCTTGAGTCCTGTCTGCGCCAATAAGGCTATAATTGCCTTTTGGTGCTACAGTGAAGGCAACAAATCTGATTTGGCTATTGAAAAATAGGTTGGTGATAGGGGAGCTGAGTACAGGCAAAATCTCAGATGCTTTCAGAAACCTTCATTCTAAACTAACACCACATCAACCCACTATACTAAACATGCAAGTGAAGAAATAGCTCTTCCTTCCTTATACCTTTCCCTATACAGCGACTAAGCAACACAACTCTCTGCTCCAGGTGTAACTAATTAGTAAAGCAATAAAACACACTTCAATATTACAAAAAGAATATAAAAAATGAAAGCAATAAATAAAGAAAACAACCTTAAACTTTAAATCATATAATGCCCAATCCATCTCTGAATTCCACTGACTTCAATCAAATAACTGAATGAATGGGACCCTCACAAGTCTAATAAAATCACATAAAGAATCACACTAGCAAGCTTTCATGCACAAGGATTTTATGCATTGAGAGGTCATACAATCTGTTGCAAAAGAGTATTAGACTGTCACCTATTTCATGACTAATATCTGCAAAATTCAAGTAGCAAATAAATTCTTGCTGTGTGTAGTGCATATAAATTTCAAGAACTTTATCATGTGAAGTCAAAAGGAGCTTTTTAATTTAAGTCAACATTTCCAGTTATTTAGGACTCCTAAAATACTGATATACCCTCCCACCCACAAAGCCACAGGCTGATATGACAGAATATTGTCACTCCTAATTGTTAACAAAAGGAAAAAAGAAATGTCACTAAATATCATATTCTTGTGTACAAGCAAACTCCATCTAGGTGATCAAGTCATCTTGGAAGGCAACATACTGTCAGGCAGTGTACATTTAAGCTTCACCAAAAACATGTGATAGTTAATCTCCTCCTGGGGGATTTCACATAAAGCTGACAATTTCTGCTTCCACCAGTAATGCTTATTTACTAAACCCTGGATTGGACTTCAAGCTATGGTTTAGGAAAGAAAACAACTTGTCCACACTGAAAGGCACTATTTCATCCCAGCTGTCTGGCAGAAACAGATTTTTGATTTGTGCACTTTCAAGTTTGGAGGTTTTAGCAGCCCACCCAAATAAATAAATAAATAGTTTCCCAAATCTATACAAACCCCCAACCAGGGAAGGCAGGCAGGACACACACACACACACCAGTGCAGTTAGCAGCCAGAAGCAGCATACATACTTCAGACACACAAAGCAAATAACATCTGAACATTCTTGCCAAATGAGATTATATGTTTGTATACCTCCCTCTCTCACACATGCACAAACCCACACATTACACAGCAAATAATGCTCACAGACCAGAACAAAGACCCTTTGTTATTGTTCCACAAGGTTTTGCAAAATCCCCTTCTTTGTCTAAAACAGGACTAATAGTGTTGCTCAAGCCCCGATGATCTAAATGCGCAAAGCTTGTACAGAGAAAAAAAAAACCAACAGATTTCTTTTGGAACAATTGATAACATTGGAAAATACAGACAAGCTTTTGTGAAGTGATGCCCCAATTTACAAGCATCTTTATTCAGAAAATGCAAAAAAGTAGTAAATACTGCAGCCATTCAAAGGCAGACACTCTAAAAGGACACAATTTGAGTTCAAGGCTTATCAAACCCCGCTGTGTTTTAAAAGCATCTCTTATGGTTACCTCACCCCAAATAAAAGTGCTAGTAACAATATAATTAAAAAGGCAGATTAAATAAAAACAACTCCCCAAAATGCCTAACACCAGCAAGTTATCTCTTGGTTTTTAATTCCCAGCACCTCCAGAAGAATGTTTGCCTGAATGAAGTAAAAGTGCTTTAAAAAAATCTCAGTAGCTTCACAATTAGAACTGAACAAAGTAATCACAGCAAAAGGGATTGTCCATGTAGCACTGTAATGAGGAGCCTCTACAGCAGCTTTCCTTGACAGGCTGTCTTGACGTACATATTTATTTTGCAAGGCTTAATAGCATCTCCATAACAAACTGTGAAGCCAAGATACTCTGCTGACAAGGCATTCTCCTACCTGAAGCTTCATTTTCCAGCATGAATGCATGTGTGTATCCTCAGTGTAGCCTTCCCTGGTTACATGACTCCTGTTATCCAGACTAGAGGGAGGGAGCTGTGTAAGCAGAGCTGCTGACTGCCCTACATTTGCCTGCAGATGACGAGGAAGAGTTGGTGCTGTACTTGCCTGGGCTTGTTTAAGCCCCCTAAATATAATACTAGTGCAGCGCAAACTAGACTAACTACTTCCTCCAGCTGATCCCAGTGAAAAGAGCTTGTGATGAATAATGCATGAAAGCTCCCTCCTTTGCAGCAGCTGATGTCCATCTCTCCCCGTTTCTGAAAAGCAATCCCTAGTAATTTTGTGCTACGAAGCACAAAATTCTCCCAATATTCAAAGAGTAAGACGGATGCCCCTCCCAAATCCATTTTCTTTCCTCTACTCATTAGCAAATCAACGGATCTGGCAAGTTATTTATTTATTTACTTGTAAGATAAAACCCTATGCATCTAGAACTCAAAGAAAGCATGAAAGGAGGAGAACCACATCTCTGGACTATACAATACTAGTAAATTCAGTCGCTTAGTAATTAAGTTTTTACTTATTCTTAATGGCTGCGATGCAAGACAAGCTGTATAAAGATGAACTCTGAGGACAGAGAAAAAAATGTGACAGACCTGAAAATACTACAGCACAAAAAAAGTGGAGAATAAAATGCTTGCTGTAGCTGGCAAGTTCAGACAACTGTTTACAGAGAAAAGAGATTGCTTAGGAGAACTTAGTGGGTGGAAGAATATGGGGGATAAATGCACATGCTGCTTCTCTTGAAGCAGCAAACTGCACTATGTCAGCACAATTTTGTAAGCTAACTACATAACTCATTTTCAGATATTCTTCCAAAGAATGAACACAGGACCCATTTGCAAGTACTTTATTTGCAGGTGCAATTACTGCCATAGGCAAATGTCAATACATGCCACTTGTGGATTCAGTTCTGTTTCTCAGAATTGTTTAAGTTTGATTTTGTTGTTAGATACACAAGAAATTATTTGGCATCTCTTTATCAGTTGTGTGCTGCAATCCAAGTGACATAGCTGTCCAAACACAGCTGATGAGGCTCTCACAATCCATTAAGTTTCCTGTAAAGGAAATGTGGCTTTAATGTGTCATTTCCAGTGAAAGAATGTGTACAGCCTCCTAAAATCAGAGCTGTGACTCTTCAGTTTGGGCACATCAAATTTCAGAGACAGTCCCTGCTTTCTACACCTGCCTCAGGTGACCAACAGAAAATTAGAGAGAAAAGGTGAAGACAATGGAGAGATGCCAAAAAGAAAGGGATATTTAGTACATTAGAGCCACCTATCTCAGTCATGACTGGTTGCTGCTTTCTAGGGACTCCTCTTTCACCTCTGATAAAGATGATCCTTCTGCAAGGATCAAAGCTAACCTTAGGACTCACCAGATGATATTGCCTACACAGTTGCAGTTACTGTCATGCTCTCTTTGGGATATCTTCTGACTCTGGGAATGCTGTGCACATGACTAGACAGAGGAGAGGATTTCCTTTGGCTTCAACTGAACTTCTCCCCAGACAAACTCCATTGTCTCACCCTCATTGATTCCCTGCCACAACCACTTTTAAACTGAGATTTTCAGATGGCTGTACCCCATTCAAAATTCCCTTACAGGGAATTGCAGTCAGAACCACTCTGTACATACTTTGTTTCTCATATTCTCTCTCTCACAGTCGAGGACAACAACCTGAGCTAGATAGACCATTTGTCTCATCCACCACAGTTAGTACCATATCCTTGAGCACTCAGCCTAACTTGCTGTCTATTCCTCCCTCAGACAGAATGTCCTTTTAAAAAAGGAAAACTACAACAAAATCAAATCCACACAAACATCATCAGATTCATAACAAAGGCTATGAAACTATCAATATTTTTTTTAAAAGGCCTTAATGTCTTCCTCTAGCAGGTCCATCATGATTTTAAAAATGGGAACCAAGAAGCTTCCAGAACAGGGCACCCCTGAATCATGAACTACCAGGTAAGCAGTCAGGCTGAACCTAACAGATGCCAGGAGGACTACTTCATTATGAGGAATGGCTAAGGTTGTTTAGTCTTCAGAAGAGAAGGCTGAAATGAGACCTCATTGCCCTCTAAGACTATCTCAAAGGAAGGTGGGAAGTGAGGTGGGGAGGTCTGTCTCTCATCATGTACAACAAGTGACAGGACAAGAGGAAATGGCCTCAAGTTGTGCAAGAAGAGCTCCAGGCTGTACATTAGACAAAATTTCTCCACAGAAAGTGTTATCAGGCATTGGAACAGGCTGTCCAGGGAGGTGGTGGAGTCATCACTCCTGGAGGTATATAAAGATATGTGGATGTGGTACTTAGGGACACAGATTAGAGGCAGTAATTTATCAGTAGTTGTGGGATTATGTGCCCTGGGGGAGCAGTTGGACATGATGATCTCAAAAGTCGCTTCCAGCCTCAACAGTTCTATGACTCAGAGAGATATGTTTCTGCACAGGGAGTCAAAAGGACTACACTGTCTTAGAAGAAACATACTCATATGGCATAGTCAAATTCAACATTATAAACAAATAGTAACAGATTAAACATTTGAAATAAACCATTTAAGAGTTTTGAAACAGGATATGTTATATTCATTTCTATGCAACTGACAATCTCAGAAATCACAGCAAACACTAAACTGCAAGATTAGCTTTACTGATGTCAGGGTTCAAAACTCATCTTGGCATTTCCATACTACATAAGCTTTGGTTGAACAACAGATACTCTTCCTTCTCTCTGCCAGCCTTACAGACTCTTACACAACCTCAGAGCAGTGCCTGGCTTGGGTTCACATGGGACTAGTATTAATAAGCACTTTGCAATCAAAATTTCTGCCTTAGCTTCACCTGAGCAACTGCACTGCTATGAATTCACTCTCTAGATATTTTCTTTAGTATCTTAAATATCTGCAATACAATGCTGAATTCTGAGAATATTTTTCACCAAAGATTCTTACTCTGAGACTAATAGAAATGAGTCACTGGAGAGGAGGGAGAATAAGCACTTATTTGTAAGGCTTTATACAGAGGGAACTGCATATTGAAGCTCAGTTAAGAATTTCACATAGCCCTTTGGATATTTACCCTTGTCCTCTTAGTACTTCAGGAGGTTAGGTCAAAGGTTATGAAAGTTGCTTTCTAAATTCAATAAGTGGTTTAGTATCAGTAGGAAGAATGCTGGAAGACAACTTCAGTTTAATTACATTCTGCACCCATGTTATGTTAATGACTCTCAGGAGAACGATGTCTACAAATGGCCCACGGGACTACTCCCAGGTGTTATGAGTATGTTTCTGGGAGATGTAAACCAAAACACAAGCAGATGAACAAGACAATAATTAAATGCTTTTCATTATTTCAGACAATTCTCTCTGTTGGGTATTCATTTTAAAACATAATATGAGAACATGAAAGACAGGGATTTAAATAAATAATAATAAAAAAGTTTTTCCTAACTTTTCATGTTTTTTAAAATCTTAGCATTTTAAATGATGGGATTTACACTGAAAAACAGTTTGTCCATTTAAGAACATCCACCTGTACACAAATCTCCCAATTTCTATGTATCATAGCTTCAAGAAAAACCCCACAACACTAGAAACATAGCTATTCAAAGCCCAAAGCCACTTAGCAAACAACTTCAAAGTGATATGACTTCATGGAATTTTTTAAGTGACATGATATTTGACCACTTAAGGTTAACATACACTAGACTCTTGGATTCCCAAAATAAAGCTTTCCCTTCTGCCTCCCCCCCCCCCCACCAAATATTGAATATTTGATTGTTTGATTAAATATTAGAATGTAACCAATATATTGTTTCTTAATTTTATGAGGCTAAAAAGAGCAGTTT